>NC_092755.1:22463504-22763504 GCF_047496795.1 Chiloscyllium punctatum
TATCTGCCCCAGAAGTGGGATAGAAGTCACGTAAGATTACATTGTCTGCAGATGATTGTCTTAAATTTTTGTTAAATCCCATAGTTTTGGTCCCTCACCTGATGCAATGCATCAGTTCGTTTGGTGTCTTTTCCGGCAATACCATTGATTTTACAAAGTTAGAGGCCATGCCTCTGGGCGAAGTCAGGGAAATACCTGATGCCGTGGGAGAATCCTGATTTCCTTTTCAATGGTCCCGGGGTAATGGGGATGCTCCCTATTTAGGTATATTCATTAATCCTATCTTTGAACTTACATTTAACGCGGTATTTGTCCATTTGTTTGACAAAATTAAACAAGACCTTCGAAGATGGGAGACATTTCCAATATCCTGGCTGGGTTAGATAGCTCTTATTAAAATGAATTCCCTCCCTTGTTTGCTATACCCCGTGTGACTGCTTTCTTTGATGTTTCCCAGACAGATATTTAGGAGACTAAATGGATGATGTAGCTCTGATTTGTCACCATAAGCAACCCCTTATCAAGTTAACCAAATTACAACGACCCCAACAGTTTGTGGGGAGTAGATCTCCCGGATATTAAAAGCTATCAATTACGCTCTTCTTTACCCGATGTTAGTGAGGCTTCGGCATCAATATGGTTAGATATTGAATCTTCTCAGGCAAAGTACTCCCTTAGTAGTCTGCTACTCATAGACAAAATGAGGACAGTTACGAAGTATTACCATTTCCCAATAAATATCAATAATTTTAAAGTAGGGACTCTAATGTGTCCGATCGAAGGCAATATAGCCAAACCCCATTTCTTACCCCAAAACGTGGTGTACCATGTTTCCGACGGGGAATACTGGATTCCATGTTTAAACTATGGACAACCAGTTGGTTTATCTTGCTTGGATGATTTATCTGAGGGAGAAACAATGATGTCCTTTGATCAAAATAAGTCGTAACTAATGACTACCGAGTAGAGATCTGTTCTGTTTTCTTTTTATCAGATCAGAGATGTTATTCAGAAAAGAACCACGCTTTTAATAGACCCGTACAGATCCGATACAGAAAAGAGGGTGCTTATTGCTAAGAACACACTCTCTGTCAGTACCCTTTATCATTTGTTGCAGAGTGACCCCTTAGACGAGACTTTGTGCCTTTATGAGGTCTGCAAACAATTTTGGGGGTTCAGATCTCTTCGGACACAGGGGAGGATATTTGTGAAAATACAAGAAGTATTTCAATCTGTAAGAAGACTTTTGCCCTGAAGTTGAAGATTCATCATAGAGTCTATCTGCCCCCAGACACTCTCTCAAAATTCAAGTGGGAGTCTGTCTTAAATACAAAATGACTATGGACACTCTTACTCATTGCTTGTTGACCATCCACCGGCGCTATAGGAGCGGTGTGTTCTCTGCGATGGACAGGATATTGCGGACAGAATTGGAGATGGTTCAGGTTTCCCTTTTCCTGGGCCTGCCCAGTCTACCTTACTCAGATGTGCATAGGAAAAAATACTTCAATACCCTCACTCTCTGAGTTCAGAAAAAAAAAGTTCTGTTGAGTTGGGTGTCTGAAACCCCCCTGGGTCTATTGGTTTGTCGTAACCTTGTCATGGAGCATAGCCCCTTGGACTTTTTAAAAGGTATTTTGCACCATACAATAGAGGATTTTTATTCGACATGACAGCCCTTTTTGAATTACCAAGGTACAGGCTAATATAGCTATGACGAAATTGACTAATGAATCTAATGTCCAGAGAGGAAGAATTACGAACAAATGAACGTGTATTAATTAACGCTCTTGAAGGTTGAGAGCTATAGTTTTGTTATAATGAGTTCCAGTATTCGTTTTTTATTTTTTATTTTTCTTCGGCCTGTTGATTTACCTTTTCTTATATACATGCACATGGGTGTAATTGTGTTCAATTTGCATTGCTCTTTGAGTTGGGGACTGATTTGTTCATTGAAGCATTAAACTAATTTTCTCTGAATAAAAATATTTTTGAAAAAAATTAAAATGTTAACATGGATAGAATACAAATTATGATTTATCTTAAGGGTCATCACACCTCGGGTGACAGGATGATGTTGAGAGGGTGTGCCCTTCGGAGCAACCTCTGTCTGTGTGGGGAACTGAACATGCGCTGTTGGCTTTCCTCTGCATCACAAGCCATCCATCCAGCCAACAGATTGCGAGACTGTGTAACTGCTATAAATAGAAATAGCCAAAGTCAATGTAAAATATAAACTTTGATAAGAAGGAAAAAAAAGGTACAATTCAGATAACGGTCAAGATAGTTGCTGAGGGGGAAAAATCTCCGCTGGAAATTGTACGTTATAACGAGAGAGTTGATTGGATGCTATCTTTGGTTGAATAAGTTGAACCAAGTGAAATAACCGGAATTACTAATTGTGATTGGATGTCGATAACTATACAATATGAGTACATTTTTGATTGGTCTCTGTGAAGCATTGTATGAAAGTAAAAAGCTGATGGAACATATTTTTTGGAGGGTTGGTCCCCATGGGAAATGCCTCCCAAACACAAGCTTGAAGAAACCCAGGGTAGAAAGTGCGTGAGTGTCGTCTGGTTTGTGACAGGAAACCAGGGGGCTGAATGATTGAAAGTTCCTGCAACGTGAAGCTCAGGAGACAGTCAGATCACCCCCGATCTTATTAAATGGTACAGCACATTTGAAGGGCGAAATGGACTCAATGTGAATTTTAATTGCATATGATTTAAAAAAAAACTGTTCCTTCACCTCATGTTTTACACACTGGGGCACTGTCATTTTCCTGAAACTGGGAATTATTTGGAATATTATCTAGAACATTCCATAATCAACATTCTCTGGAGAATTCTACAATCTGTGGAGATATTACAAAGGAAAGAGACACGGTGGGGGGGGGGGGGGGGCGGGGGCGTGCTGTATGCAAGAGTGAGAGTGGTGGAGCATTAGCCTTGTTCGGATGTCGGTGCTGGAACAGACATACATTGAGTGTGAGGGACAAACAGCATACGATGCCCCTTATCCTCACAGAGTTGGGAATGTTATCGATGTTTGTCCTGAAGTGCTGGTCATTGCTACTGATCTCAGATACTGCACTGAGCTGGGTGGTGAGCTCAGATCATGCTTGGTGGGTCTGGTGGTACTAGGGAAGAGATGTACTAAACCATCCGCCAGGATATCTGTGACTCTGTTGACAAAACGTGGGGTAATTGACCCTTATCTGCTATGCTCTGGGTAAAACGTACATGACAGCTCCAAACTGAGGAAAGCTCAATCGAGTGCCCATTGTCCTTTTAAAGATGGCACGAGTGCCAGCAATAATGGAATATCCAGTGGCATCTGGGAGATAGTGGGCACCTCCAGCCAAATTGGGTGGAAGAATCGGGTTAACATTGAATGAGAGTGACACCATGGGTTAGGGTGGGTAGTTAATGAGGTGAGTTCGGTAAGAGAGCACCAGAAAACTAGTTTGGCCTCGTGCAAAGAATCCCCCTGTCACACTCAATGGAAATCACTCAAAGATAAATTATTGTTAGATTCAGACGGATAAGTTGAACACTCTGCTGACCCCATTCACATTTACAGAGCTGCAGAACAAATCCTCATCCAAAACTCTCCATCATCTGAACTCACACCTATATTCTGTTCACCATCATTCCTGATAATACTGGCGTATTTTACTGGATGCTATCGAAATGTCTATATCTCAGCATTCTGAAACATGTGAGCACATCCTTCCATGATATTGTTGCTCAATCTCACCCTCTCTGTCTATACCCAAAACCACTTTCATTTACAGTCATGCACGGAGACAGGACCTTCAGCCAAAACTGGTCCATACCAACCAAAATGTCCGTCCACATTAACCGCAATTCCCTGCACTTGGCCCATATTCTTCTCTGTCTTTCCAATTCATATATTGTTCGAACAAAGTGCAGCGAGGTTTTGTGATGTCAAGGAAGGCTTCAGGAAAGATCTCGCTGAATCTACCATTCATCTCACCCCAGCAATCAGATTACACAGAAACATTTTGACTAGAGATTATAAACAAGAAGTACAAGCAAATACTGGTGGGAGATGTGTATGGAAGTCAATACTGCAGGGAAAAAATGTACGTTCTAAACAGGAGATTAGATATACAAGCGTTTGCAGGCAAAACCCGACGGGTCTGGTACTATTTGAAGGAAGAAAGTCGGAAGTTTGACCCTCGAATAGCATAGCAGGTTAGGGCACATCCAAGGAGCAGGAAAGTCTATGTTTCGGTCATCAGCCTTTCATCATGAATTTACTTCAGAATTCACTTTTTCCTAATCCTCTGTAGGAAGAGAGTGAGTCAACATTTTTAATTTGGGATTTCTTCATCAGAACAGCTTTTGTGTTTGATCTCTAGTATATGCAGCTCTTTGTTTTATTTTAGATCAGCAATTATCTTGCATGTTGCAGTATTAATGAACAACTTGATCTGGGAAGAGGGGAAGGGGTGAGGGCAAAGATCAGGCAGTGTGTCAGTCACAGCTTAAGGCCCTGTGGAGGTAAAGGAAGGCTTGTTGGAAGCACCACATTGGAATTCGGCATCATTTGAACAGATGTGACAGATTCAGAGAAAGTGGGAGGATGCAGTTTCTCGCGCAGCTGGTCATTGAGTGTCACAGTGGATAGCAATACGGCCTTACAGCATCAATTACCTGTGTTCGATTCCACCCTTTGGTGACATTCTGTGTGGTGTTTGCACGCTCTCCTTGTGTGTGCGTGAGTTTCCTCTGGGTGTTTGGTTTTCCTCTCACAGCCAAAAATGTCCAGGTTAGATTCAGTGACCTCAATAAATTGTTCTGCTGTATCCAGGGATGTGCAGGTTCGTTGGATTGTCTGTGGAAAATTTAGAGTTACCGGGGTAACGTTTCAGTTTGTTGCTCGGGATGTTATCAGGAGGGTCATTCTGGGCTCGGTGGGCCAAATGGCCTGGTTCCACACTGCAGGGCTTCTTTAATTTGTATGTACCTGTCTGTGTTTGAAAACACTTCCCAGGATGCTACCTATAAGTGCTAACACAATTTGCCTCAACAAAATATTACACCTTCCGTTTCTATCTTTAATGTGAATGTCTCTGTCCATCTGATTCTTTCCCTGGCCTTGGTTTTTCGTTGTGTATTGTATCGAATGCTGGCATCATGAATTTCAGAAATAATGTAATGGTGTGTGTCAGGCTATTGTTCACTTCCCGTTGTGTCCCATGTGTTACTCTATGGACAGGGGAGGGTGTGCTGTGCTGTTGTTCACTTCCAGGTGTGTGCCTTAAGGTGCTTCATGAAGAGGTGCGTGTGTATTCAGGGCAGCTGTTCACTTCCCGGTGTGCCCCACGTCGTGCTCCATGTTGGACAGCGGTGTGTGTGCTGGGCTGTTGTTCACTTGCTGGTGTGTCCCATGTGGTGCTCCATAGACAGGGGGTTGTGTTTCGGGTTATTACTCACTTCCCAGTGCGTACCAAGTTGTGCTCCATGTTGGACAGGAAGTTTCAGCATCTTTGACTCATGTCTTTAAAGTTTGGTCTGTGCCTGTCTACTGAACGCCTGTGTTTGCCCCTTTCAGCTGATCACGTGGTCAGAAACACGAGGAGGACCCTGACCCTGAGGTAGATAAAGGAGTAGATATCTCACTTTTAGTGGAGGGAAGTCTGATTGTCTCCTGTTATTGAAAAGTTAGTGGAGGGGATGGGGATGGGGATGGTTTGCTGGAGGTTGTGCTGTGAGCTACCTCAGACGTTCATGGAGACCTGAGGATTTGGTGACCCAACTCTGGATGGAGCATTGGGACCTTAGTTATAGCATCAGTGTCTGTAACATGAACAACAAATGGAGCAGAGGCTGCAGAGCATGGACGCTCTGAAACCACGGACTGGGTGTGTGTGGGGAAAGGGATCTGCTAAATCTGTCTGGTCTTAAAGTAGCACAGACTCTCACTCTCATCCTTAAACATACACGCACACACACCCTCTTTCGCTCACACACATGGAAAGAAACATACACACCCTCTCTCTCTCACTCGCACGCCACCTCCATCCTCCCCCCAACCCCCGCCACATACACACTCTGCATCTCTCGCACAGACACACCTATAAATCTGGGGGGCTAATTTGCGTTTGCAGTTTTATATTTGGTGGATAGATTGTATTTTGTTCAAAACAACATTCAATTTGCACGCAGCCAATCATGTGGCATTTTATAATGTCTTGCAGTGGAAATAAAACCAGTATGACTCCAGGGTGAAAAAAGTCGGACTCCACACAAGACCTTCCATGGTTTATGCAGGGAAGGTCACATCTTAGCAAACGTAATAGAATTCTTTGAGGAATGAAAAAGTTGATAGTGGAGAAAGGGATGTAGATGTCATGTACATGGACTTCAGTAAGGCGTTTGATGAGATAGACTGATGGAGAAGGTGAAGTCGCAGAAGTCCATGGTGTTCTAGCTAGATTGATTAGAGAACTGGCTGGGCAACAGGAAACAGAGTGTCGTAATGGAAGGGAGTTTCTCAAAATGGACAATTGTTCTGTGTGGTGTTTCACAGGATCCGTGCTGGGACCACTGTTTGTTGTGATATACTACATGATCTGAAGGAAGGTATAGGTGGTCTGATTAGCAAGTTTGCAGATGACACTAAGATTGGTAGAGTAGCAGAAAGTTGAGTGGACTGTCAGAGAACACAGCTGAATGTAAATAGATTGGATAGTTGGGTGGCGAAAAGGAAGATGTGAGGTGATGCATTTTGGAAGATCCAATTCGAGAACTAATTGTGCAGTAACTGGAAAAAGCCCTGGGGAAAATTGATGTGCAGAGAGATCTGGGTGTTCAGGTCCATTGTTCGCTGAAAGTGGCAGGTCGATAGAATGATCAAGAAGGCATACAGCACACTTCCTTCCTGCATTCTAACAATTTAAGAAGTGGAGAACCACAGACCAGTTAACCCGTCACGAACAGGAGGGAATCTGTTGGAATCTATTGCGTACAAGTGTAGGTAGTCCGTATTACAGTTGTATAGGACTTTGGTTCGGTCACATTCGGAATACTGCAGACAGTTCTCGTTGCCACATTACTGAAAGGTTCTGGATGCTTTGGAAAGAGGGCAGAAGATTTTCACCAGAATGTTGCCTATTATGGTGAGAACGACATATAAAGAGAAATTTGGTAAATTAGGATTAATTTCATTAGAAAGATGAAGGTTGAGGGAGGACTTGATTGAGGTCTACAGAATCTTGAGAGATGTAAACAGGGTGGATAGCAAGAAGCTTATTCCCAGAGTGGGGGACTCAGTTACTAGAGGTCAAGAATTCAAGATGAAAGGGGAAACCTTTATTGGAGATATGCTCGAAAAGTTCTTTGCGCAGAGGGTGGTGAGTGGCTGGAATGCGTTGCCAGCTGAGGTAGTAGAGGTGGGGACGATAGCGTCATTTAATATGAGGAAGCAGAGGTATCCAGATCCTTAGAAAATAGGCGACAGATTTAGATAGAGGATCTGGATCGACACAGGCTTGGAGGACTGAAGGGCCTGTTCCTGTTCTGTGATTTTCTTTGTTAATTGTAAATACTGGCGAAAAGCGTCTGTTGGTACTTGAAAGGAAAATGAAATCAAGATCAAATGTGACACAGCGTATGTCTGGATACAATAATTTATTGTAGAGAACAGAAAAATGACAAGGAGACGAAACAGTTAATTGCATCTGTCTTCAAAGATGACTTCCAGAAAATCTCCCAGAAATACCAGGTCACCACGGGATCTTTGTAACTAAAGACTAAAATAATTCATATACAGTTATGAAGTTGTATTTGGAAACAGAACTGGGATGAGGATTGATCAGTCTGACAGACGGGATATAATTCAAACTGAAATTTCAGAGAAAACAGCAATACACATGTTGATTACAATAGGGACAACTGTACTTTTCTGTATTCACTTCAGACGGTTATAAATGCATTCAAATGATTAACGAAGGGAAGGAGTGGGAGAGTGAAGGACTACAGGCCAGTTAGTTGTTATCCGCAGTAGGGAATCTGTTTCAACCTATTGGAACGAAGATCTTTTTGGACACTGAGAAAGTAATAGCAAATTTCAAGTGAATTGTTCTGCATTTATGAAAGGGAAGTTACAATTTACAAAGTTTTTCTTGAAGATATCTCTTGTATTTGTAAATAATGGCAAATCAGTGAATATGGTACAGTCAGATATTCAGGACGAGTTTTAATTAGCACACGCAGTAAGTTAGCAGAAAACATTAAAGCAAAGTGTATTGGAAGGAACATATGCAAACAGGGGAAGGTAAGCACTGGAGAAACTATTGGAGAACATAGGTGGTGGTAGAAGGTTGTTTGTGTGACTGCAGCCCGGAGTACGCTGGTGTGCCACAGGTTTCAGTGCTGTCTCCCTTTAAACGCCTTCATTTAAAGGGAATCCGAATACAGATGAAGAATCAACTAGACTCAAAGTGTTAACTTAATCTCTCTTTGCGGACGCTGTCTGACTCACTGTGATCTATAGCATGTGTTGGTCTCAGTGCAGATTTTGCTTCTGCAGTGATTTGCTCCTACTAGAAGTAAAGACATTCTGCACGAGTAACACAGAGATTTGAGGAGACTGTACCTGTACAATTTTGATGTCGTGATCTAAGTAAAATAAACTGATCACATATATTGAATGGGCTTTCTCCAGATTAATTCCTCAGATGGCACAATGGACTGCTGAGGAGACTTGGTCTGAGATCAAGGTGGAAATTTGTGTTTGAAACTGGAGACGCTGATTGATTGTTATATGAGAATTTCACGTCTGTTTTACTTGGGAAAAGGAGGAGGCAGATACAGAACTCAAGAAGATGGACTGGTATAAAATTGGACCAATCCCCAAGTCCAGATCAGTTACATCTCAGGCTGCTGTTGGAGACAAGGGATGAAAGGCGCTGATGCAAATTTTTAAATAGAATCTGGTCACAGGTGAGGTGTCCGAGGACTGGAGAACACCCTTTATAGGAAGGGTTGTAGAGATAGAACAGGGAACTATACACCAGTGTGTTTCAGATCAGTGTTAAAGAAAATTTTGCACAAGACAGGTGGTGTTAGAAGGCTGTTTGTGTTACTGGAGACCGGTGTCCCCGGTATACCAGAGTGATCAGTGCTGTGTCCATTATTACTTGTGGTATTCATAAATGGTGCAGGTGTGGATGTAGAGGGGGAGTGGGAGTGTGATAAGTAAGTCTGTGTTTGATACAAAGATTGACCGGGTGATTGGCAGTGAGGAGGAAGGTCTTATGTGACAGTAAGATACAGATGGAATGGTCAGATGGGTGGATCAATGGCAGATGGAATGTAAGTCTGATAACTGAGGTGATGCACTTTGGCAGAAGGAACTAAATGGGGAATACGCAATGAATTGTAGCACACAAGAAAGATCATAGGGAGCTTTTACACACATTCTTGAATGTGACGTGGGAGAATAAAAGGTTACGTAAGAAGTCAATGGAAGCAGTAGGCATAACCTTTACTCATCGAGGCATAGATTACAAGATCGATGTAGCACTTTGTTGAGGCCAATATGGAATACTATGTGGAGTTCTGGGAGCCACATTACAGGAAGGATGTGATTATTCTGGAGGGGGTGCAGAGATTCACCTGGATGTTTCCAATGATGGAGCATGTCAGCTATGGAGAGAGGCTGAATAAGCTCGGATTGTTCAGTTTGAATGAGAGAAGGCTGAGGGGGACGTGATTCAGAAGGATAAGATTAGAGGGACATGGACAGGGTAGATAGACAGTAGCTGTTCCTTTTAGTCAAATGGCCAAGAACAGGGGAGCACACGTTTAAAGGGAAGGATTTGAGGTTTAGAGATGATTCGGGGATTGTTTTTCACCCAGAGGGTCATGGAATCTGGAATGGACTTCCGAAGGTGGGGCAGTTATCACGGGTAATCTCACAACAATTAAAAATTATTTGGACGAGCACTTGAAGTGTCATACCATTCATGGCTACGGGACTGATGTAGGAAATTTGGAATAATATAAATCGTGCTGTATTTTTGATGGTACAGAGTCTATGCTTCTGTGATTGTATGTCTGTGGAAGGTCAATCATTGAACAGCTTAAGACAGCAACTAATGGACTTTGGAAGAGTACATTAACAAGCGTGAAATGTAAAATCTTCTCATCGTACAATATACCAAGGTGAAATGTTGGAGAAGATAATTGTAGCTTCCTTACAGTCCAAAACCAACGAATGGAGAAGAGGAAAATGGCAGACTATGAAGCATTTACTTCAGTTCTGCCTTCATGATAGGATATTAAAAAAATGCTTCCAAACAATTTGAAGTCTACTGAGAAAGAAAGGAAATACAATCAATCACTAACTAAGCAGTTTTGGAGAAAGTATTTGTACTGAAATCTGATAAATCCCCATGGAATGATAATCTATATCTCTGATTCCTAAAGAAGGTGGCCATGGGAATAATGGATACTCTGCTTTCCGTGTTCCAAATTCCAGGTGATTGAACTGATAGATTTGAGAGCAGCAAATGGAATCCCAATATTTCTAAAGGAGGCAGGGAGACAGCAGGAAATTACCGTCTGCTTAGTACCAGAGAAGCAATCAGGACAATACAAGAGTCTATTAGAAAGAACGCTTTGCCAGGGAACTTTGAGAATTATGTTAATTTGAAAGTAATGAACATGGATCAAGTCAATACCAAATTATTAATGGAGAATAATATTGAAGATTCCGACTGCGAAATAAATTATGGCGAAGCAATAGATGCAGTGAATTTGAATTTTCAGAAACATTTTTGATGATGTCCCAAGTGTAGTGTTGTGACAATGCTACTCCTTTAACAAGGTTATGCTGTCTTTGTTTTTCTTTCATAGCAGTCTGAAAAGCAGCGAATCCAAAGAGTCTGGGTTTGACAACTTGGGAATGCTTTCAAGTTGAAAATTAAAACACGTACAATGAGGAGCGAGCTATGCTAGATCCGGTCCTGTGTAATGAGACAGGAATAATTAATGAACTCTTAGTTAGGAATCAACTTGGAAGGAATGATGACAGTATGGTTGAATTTAAAACACAGATGGAGAGTGAAGATAAAATTTAATACCAGGGTCCTGTGCTAAAACGAAGGAGACTACAACAGAATGGAGGGAGGACTTGGCAAAGATCAACTGGAAACAAATACCTTATGGTGAGAGTTGACGAGCAGTGGAGGATTTTCAAAGGATTTTTTCCAAGTCCTAAGTAAAAGTATATTCAGTGAAAAGGAAAGACTCACAGAAAAGGGGCAGTCTGCCGTGGGTGTCTAAGCAAATACGCAAGGCTATGAAATTGATAGAGATGGAATGCAAAGTGGTCAAGAACAGCAGGAACCTAGAAGATTGGGAAAAGATTAAAGATCAACAGAAAGCCACGAAAAAAGCTATAAAGAAAAGTAAGATAGAACACGAAAAAAAAACTAGTACAGAATATGAAGACAGATAGCAGATGATTCCCTAAATATATAAAATTAAAATGAGTGGCTAACTTCAATGTTGGTCCTTGAGAGGATAAGAAGGAGCATTTAGTTACAGGATATGATGAAATGGCTGAGGCATTGAACAGGTATTTTG
This sequence comes from Chiloscyllium punctatum, assembly GCF_047496795.1. NCBI lineage: Eukaryota > Metazoa > Chordata > Chondrichthyes > Orectolobiformes > Hemiscylliidae > Chiloscyllium > Chiloscyllium punctatum. The sequence goes on from NC_092755.1 coordinate 22,475,132, forward strand.
TATCAGTCTTCATAGCGAACAACACTAATAACATGCCAGTGATCGACGAAGAGATTAAGATTCTCGATTAGAGTGGTGTTGGTAAAGCACAGCAGTTCGGGCAGCATCTGAGGAGCAGAAAAATCGACGTTTCGAGCAAAAGCCTTTCATCAGGAATGCTCTGAACTGTTGTGCTTTACCAGCACCACTCTAGAATCTGGTTTCCAGCATCTGCTGTCCTTGTTTTTACCAAAGAGATGAAGGTAGGTGAGGACTTGTGAACAATCATTATTACAGAGGAGGTAGCATTGGGCAAGCTAATCGAGTAATGGAGATAAGGTTAGACGAATCCCCTGGCCCTGATGTAATGTATCCCAGGGTACTAAAAAGATAGCAGGAGAAATAACAAGTGCACTTGTGGTAATTTTCTACAATTTGCTGAACTCTGGGGTCGTCCCAGCAGATTGGAAAACAGCAAATGGAACGCCATTGTTTAAAAAGGCAGGTAGATAAAAGTTGGGGAATTATAAACCAGTTAGCTTCATCTGAGTAGTGGGGAAGATGCCTTGACAATATTATCAAGGAAGAAATAGCAAGGCATTTTGATAGAAAACGGCCCATTGCACAGATGTAGCAAGGATGCATGAAGGGCAGATCATGCTTAACAATCTTTTGGAAATCTACGAAGACATTACGAGCAAGATAGACAACGAGGCAGCAGTGGATCTGGTGTATCTAGGTTTCAAAAAGGCTTTGACAGGGTGCCACATAGTAGGCTGCTGCATAAGATCAAGATGGATGGCGCTACGGCTGAAGTATTGGCATGGATAAAAGATTGGTTGACTAACGGGAAGCAAAGAGTGGGTATAAATGAGTGCTATCCTGGCTGGCAATCAGTGCTGAGTGGTGTGCCTCAGGGATCAGTGTTGGGGTTGGAATTATTCACAATTTATAAAGATGATGTGGAGTTGGGAGCATGCGTAGTTGGACAAAGTTTGCAGATGGCACGAAGATGAGTGGCAGAGCAAAGTTTGAGAGTACTGTGAAACTTTGCAGAGGAAAATAGTTACATTGCATGAATGGGTATAGGTCTGGCAGATGGAATACAATGTTAATAAATATGAAGTAATCTATTTTGTTAGGAGTACCAGTAAAAAGGATTATTACTTGAATTGTAAAAATGTTACAGCATGCTGCTGTGCAGAGGGACCTGGCTGTCCTTGTGCATGAATCACAGAAGGTTGATCTGCAGGTACATAAAATAATTAGGAACGTAAATGGTATTTTGTTCTTCATTGCAAAAGGGGTTGAATTTAAAAGCAGGAAGGTTATGTTACAGCTGTACAGGGTGCTGGTGAGGTCATACCTGGAGTATTGTGAGCAGTTTTGGCCTCCTTACTTGCAAAGCAATGTACTGGCAGTGGAGGTTATGCAGAGGAGATTCACTCTGGTGAATCTGAAGTTGAGGGGGTTGTCTTATGAGCAGAGACAGAGTAGATCAGCATTATATTCATTGGAATTTAGAAGAATGAGGGGAGGATCTTATAGAAACATAAACAATATTATGAAGGGAAGAGGTCAGAAAAAAGTAGAGAGGATGGTTCCACTATCAGGTGAAGCTAGGACAAGATGGAATAACCTCAATATTAGAGGGAGCAGATTCAGGATTGAATTGAGAAAGAACCTTTTCACCCAGAGGCTTGTAATTCTATGGAATTCCCTGCCCAGTGAAGTAGTTGACGCTACTTCAGTAAATGTTTTTCGAGCTGAGATAGATATGTTTTGAACAATCAAGTAAATAACGGATACGGTCAGAGTGCGGGTAAGTGGACATGAGTCCACGAGTCGATCAGCCTTGATGTTACAGAATGGCTGAGCAAGCTAGAAGGACCAGATGGCCTACTCCTGATCCTCGTCCTTCTGTTCTTATGAAAGTTGAGTGGCCAGTTCTCCCAGCGCAGACCCTCTGCTTTGATTTGTTTGGACTGATTTTTCACAGACTGGCTGTTTACTGAAAGCAGGCAGCCAGTTGTGAAGCTATCAGGCCAAAGAAGAAGTTCCATGCTGATACCCCCGCCCCCTCTCTCTGATATCTCTCCTGGAAGAAACTGGGTTTGATTTTTCCTTTCGAATTTTCCATGGGGTGTTTATGGCGATTGTTTCAAGTACTTCGAACAACACCTTAGATTATTTAGATACAGATTACTTACAGTGTGGAAACAGGCCCTTTGGCCCAACAAGTCCACACCAACCCCCCAAAGAGCAACCCATCCAGATCCATTTGTCTACATTTACCCCTTCGCTCTGCGCAATTGAGCATGGCCAATTCAGCTAACCGGCGCATTTTTGGACTGTGCGAGGAAACCGGAGCACCCGCAGGAAACCAGCGGAGAATTTGCAAACTCCACACAAACAGTTGCCTGAGGCAGTAATTGAATTCGGGTCCCTGGCGCTGTGAGGCAGCAGTGCTAACCACTTTGCCACGGTACCACCCAATGGCTTTCAACCAATTTCAGATTCTCGGTTGAGAAATGAAGTGCTACTGAAGACCAGAAAGCTTCACCTGGACGATTAGCTGAGTAGCCAACTTTTAATATTTTTAAATATTTATTTATAAAACTTTAAAATGAGAAAAGCTGGGAAAAGTCACTTTAGTTCTACCTACTGTGGAACTAGTAGCATGGAAATGGCTTTTAATTGGCTGTCTCTTGGTATTGTCATCCCTAATCATGTCACACAGTAATGCCCCACATCTATGTAGGCTGAATTGAAAGTCAGTTCTTGGTCTTCCCATGTACCCACTCCTTATGAATTTAATTTGCTTACATCATTAAGTTAGGATAATCTGTTGGGTTTTCGGATAGGTTGTTATTCTGCATGCTATTCTCTTCTGTTTGTGTTTCATTCCGTAACCTTGAAAATAAATTCTGTTTTATTTAAAACTAAGTGGCTTAACAAGCTGCGTCACTCCTGGAATATCTTCCTTACACCTGCTTAAGGCAAGAAGCAAAGTTTGAGTCTGCACTACTTCCTTAAAAAGACTTGAGGTGTTCTGTCCTGGCCCATAACAGTGTGCAACAGTGTGATCTAATATACTGGCATGGGTTGAGAATGGTAGAGAGCTGAAAGAAAAAGTGAGTCAGAATAAACAGTTCCTTTTTTTTGGAGTGGAAAGCAATTACGAGCAGGATGATCCTGGAATTGATGTTTGGCACCCATCTATTCAGGAAGTAGATTAAACATCTGCTCTGGGGTACTAAATGGAATGTTTCAAAATCTGCTGATGGTAGCAAACTGAGAATTGATTGGATGAGGCGGATGTAAAGAAGTTAAAGGTAATTGAGACACGTGGAGGAAATGGTCAAATACGTGGCAGATGAACAGCAATGTGGATTGACGTAACACTGAACATTTTGGTTGGAAAAATATAATATCAGGCTAGCATTTCAAAAGGAATTGATGTGAAATGTTGGTCGATGAAGATAGTAACGTGCATACTTTGTTGACTTCTTCACTGAACTCTGAGGTCCATTCACGGCAGTGCATTCTGAAGCCAGACGTCAATACTGGGATTGGCACTGGAACGCTGCCCCATGTACATAGACCCACCAATTGAGTATATGTAACATTGAAAAGGATCTGGATCTCCCTGTACACCAGTCACTCAAAGCATTATTGGAGCAACTGAAAGCCGTTAGGAAGGTAAATGATGTGTTGACCTTCATTTCCGGGGAATTTGAGTCCAGGAATAAGGGTATTTTATTACAGCTCTACTTGACCTTGGTGAGACCCCATCTCGAACTTTGTGCAGTATTGTGTGCAGTTTTGGTCTCCTTACCTAATGAAAGACAAACCTGACATTGAGGGAGAGCAGCAAAGAATGACCAGACTGATCTATAGGATGACAAACTTGTTGTGGGAGCAGAGTTTGGGGCGACTGAGTCTGTATTCCATGTGGTTTAGGAAAATGAGTGAAGATCTCAGTGAGATATATAATACTCTGACAGGGCGAGATTTATTGGAAGCAGGGATGATAATTCACCTCCTGGGACGTCTAAAACAAGCAGCCACAGTATTAGGTACGGCCAGGGCACTCTGCATTGAGATGAGAATAAATGTCTGAACTCACAGACTGGTGAATCTGGGAATTCTATGCTACACAAGCCTGTGGAAGGCAACGCACTGAATTTCGTTAAGTATTTCTTGACACTAAAGGGACAAGGTTGCAGCAGAAGTTTGGTGTGGGGAGAAAGGATCAACCATCGTTATATTGAATGGGGAAGCAAAATTGATGGACCGAAGTTCGTAATTTACATTGTTCCAATAATTAATCACTTCAAAGGATATACAGTATGCAGTGTTTGGGAAAAAAATTGAAGAGATGTTAGACCAAAAACTAGAATGGGGGAGGCTCAATGTGTTGAATGACCTATTCCTTCCCCAATGTTTCTGTGCAGTCTGTGTGAAAACTCTATAACTGTGTCACAAGCTCTCAGCTGTTAGGAAGGAGGCATCTTCTGGATCAACAGGACTGTGTTTCCCATTACCTTTTCTCATACCGAGATTGGTGCTGGGTGTTCTGTTCAATTTTATCCATTAAGGGCTCGGAACAGTTTGATACAATAGAATGTCTTGCTTGGCATTTTAGAGACCGTAGAAGAGTTTGCCACATGTCTATCGTCTGGAGGCACTTTTCGGCCAGAATAGGAAAGCAGGGGAGATTCACTGCCTGAAATTACATTGGGAAGGCAATTGGTGTTTACAATCGACTTTGCTTCAAGGTCACTGTTACTGACAGCAGATTTTAGATTTCGATATTTTATTAGTTGTTTTTAACTTCCACCAGCTGCCAGAGCATTAGCCTGGTCGGGATTGGTAATCCAGTGACATTTCCACAACAGCACCATCTCCACATGGGGACCAATCGGAAACCACACTGAGCAGATAATTTCTGTGCTGCTTGACAGCTCTGTCAAAAATAACTCACACATTTTTGTCTTTCGTGATGGGACTGAGGGGGTGGTAAATGGTCAGATTGTAATTATTCTTCTCTTAAGGGATTGGACATAGTTGAGGAATTTTCCACGTTGCCAGGGAGATATCAGAGTTGGAGCTGGAATGAAACAGTTTCCCAGAGACACGGCTTGTTATGCAGCACAAGTCTTCAGTCCTATTGCAGGAATGGTGTCAGGGCCCATTGCCTTTTTCTTACCTACTGTGTTCAGTTGTTTCTTCATGTCACATGCAGCAAATCGAATTGGTTGGGTATCATCTAAGGGATACTTGTGGCTGAGGATGGTGCAGACATTGCATACTGTCTTTTACACTGATGTGCAGCAAAGTTCCATTCTTTCGGGGAATGGCAAAGCAATAACCTAGTGGTATTGAGCTGTTAGTCTAGCGACCCAGGCAATGCTCATGTGACCTCAGTTCGAATACTGCCACAGCAAATGGTGGAATTCAAATCCAATAAATATTTGGAATTAAGAGTCTAATGATGATCAAGAAACAGTTGCTGATTGTGTGAGAAACCCATCTTGTTCACAGATGCCCTTTCGGGAAGGAAACTGCCATTCATTCCTGCTCTGGCCTACATGTACCTCCAGACCCACAGTAATGTGTTTGACTCTTAACTACCCTCCGGGCAATACAAGATGACCTATCCAGCGACACACTAATCCCATTGAATAATTTTAAAAAATAATATTTGTGGAGTCCTCTTCTTTCGTCAGTAGTTTCATAGTTCAACTCCATTTCTGACTAGCTGTGGCAGGACTGCAGAGCTTCGATCTGATCTGTTTGCTTTGTAATCATTTCGTCCTCTCTATCAGATGTTAGTCCTGTTGTTTGCAATGTATGTGAGTAGTCAAGTGTGGTAGCTTTAAATGGGTTGCCATCAGTTTTAGGTCCACACGGCTCTGACCCTGGTATGTTCACCTACACTCGTGACTGAAACATCATTCAGCTTAATGAGAATAATGGACTGAGGAATTATCCTGGGCAAAAAGTTACAGATTGTAAGTCAGTACAATTCTCCTTCTGTCCAATTGTGATCTACACTATTACATGAATTCCCGGGTTTGCGCTGCAACTTCTGCAATGCAATTCTGCTGTCTATCGCCCAATTCATACAGAGACCCATTGACCTGCACCCCGTGAGCTACTCTGGTTTCTGATGTGGTAGCACTTCCATTTCGATATTCTCATCCCTCTGAGCGTTTGTTTATTGTGTCACACCTCTCATTGTCTTGTTTTTCAAAACTCCAAAACGCATTCCGTGAGGTAGCACCAAGGCTCAGTGTTTAGTGCTGCTGCCTCACAGTGCTAAGGACCCAGGTTCGATTCCATCGTCTAGCGACTGTCTTTATGGAGCTGGCGCATTCTCCATGTGGGATTCTTCTGAGTGCTTTGGTTCCCTCCCACAAACCAAAAATTTGCAGGTTAGGTGCATTATTCAGGGGTAAATATAGGATAAGAAAATGGGTGTGCTTGGTTTACTCTTCAGAGGATCGGTGTGGACTTGTTGGGCTGAAGGACCTGTTTCCACAGTGTAGCGATTCTAATTCTAACATTCATCTGAACGTTTTCCCTTGCAGTTATGCCACTTTCGGTGCTTAAATTGAATGTGCTTCACTCTGCTTCTCTCCATGACTTTCATTAAGAACTCTGTAGTGTCAATGATTCCAGTCGTATGTAGTTTCAGAACCAAGATATTTGTGCATCTTTTGTTAATTTACACTTCCCAGTGGAGATAGAAGAGGTGAACGGGCATGTGTTGCAGCTTCTGTAATTGCATGGGAATGTGTCATGGGGAGTTGGGAAGTGTTCAGGATGATGGAGGGTGTTACAGAAGAAATGGTCCCTATGAAATGCTGTCAGTGGTCGCGAGAGAAGATGTGTTTGATAGTGCTGTCCCATTGGAGATGGTGGAATGATGGAAGATGATTCTGTGAATGTGGATTCTAGTACAGTAGAAGTGAGGACGAGGGGAGATCTATCATTGTTCTGGTAAGGAGGGGACGGAGTGAGGACAGAAGCGCGGGAGTTGTGATAGTCACAGCTGAAGGCCCTGTTCAATGGAATTAGCGGACTTCTGATTTGAAGGAAAAGGCGGTCACATCAGTGGCAGTTCACTGGAATGTGGCGTCATCAAACAGAAACAACAGAGATGGAGAAACTGGGAGAATGGAGTCAGCTTCCGCTGATCATGTGTTCAGCTACATGCAGAAGTCCCCCCTGAATGATTGAAAAGACTTAGACATCTAAATTAAGGCTTTCTGTCTCACATCTGATCTGAAGCGGGATGTGGAAGTAGACCCAGAGGAAGGTCAGTGGGTATACCTGGGCAGACATTCAAGCAGATATCCAATAACGCTAAGAAATTGTTGTTTCTGTTCAAAAAGAAGGACTCGATTAGAAGATGTACCACCATGGTTGACAAGGATACCATGATGAGCATTAGTGTAGGGCCAGATTTAGGATGTTTATTTCAGGGCCCATAAGCAGATGTGGGGCATGACTTTCAGCTGTGATTCCTGAATTCTCCCCAGAAACCCCTGTCACTGCTGCTCCATCCTCTTCCCTGCTCCTCTCCTTTCCTGATTCCAGGTTCTCCATCTCAAATTACAGAGCACATTCTCTCACATTATGGTCCCTCCCCACTTCACCTGAAACTCGTTCCAGTCTACCTTCCCTGCACTAGCATCAATCTGCGTTTTGTGCTGCCACCTTGCCACTGGTCTCAGTGTGGCTCAGCCTCACTATTCATGCTGTTTTACACCTCCCATTCACATCTCACTCTGGAAAGTTTCATTGTTGGAGTAAACCGTATTGAAAACACCATTCTCCCTTTGCACTGAATTCACATTGTGATCCCAAATCCAAAAAGTACACCCAGCCTTCATCTCACTCTGCTAAAGGTGCATGCTGACCGTATGGTATAAGAATTCTTTTTTTTTTAACATAGAACTGGCCAAATATACGTTTTCACTGTTGAGATCATCACCCCCTTTAGACAAAGGAATTTGTTTGCTTGACGTCTCATGAGCACGAGTAAGAATTGCAAGCTGCCTTAGTATTGTAACATGGAGAAAAACAAATTACATTATGAAGTTTGGGCAGTGTGTTGTTTACCTGTCACTTTTAATACTGTTACAAATTTGCAGTGGTTATCTTTAAATGTTTGCTCTTGAAGCTAGAATCAGATGGAGTGTTGAGGGGTGACATTCTAGAAGTTTTAATATCATGGGAGGCATGGATAGGGTGAATAGCCAAGGTCTTTTTGAGAGGACAGGAGAGTCCAAACATAGATGACGTAGCTTAAGGTTAAAAGGAGGAAATTTAAAAGGGACAAATGGACAACATTTTCGCACAGAGGGTAATTTGCTTATGGAATGAGCTGCCAGAGGAAGATGCAAGTGCAGCTACAACAGTTCAAAGACATTTGGACAAATATATAAATGGGAAACGTTCAGAAGCATATGGGCCAAATGCAAGCAGATGAGACTAGTTTCGTTTGGAAAACCTCGTCAGCATGGACAAGTTGGACCAAAGGGTTTGTTTGTGCACGATATGACTGTATGAATCAAAGGAAGCAAGGAAAAAGGGAAGAAAGATATGATGTAAGAAAACTGGCAAGAAATATAAAAGCAAGCAGTGCAAGCTTTAATATGTATATAAAGAAAGTTCAAGATGAATGTATGCCCTTTGGTAGAAATGAAGTCAGGAAAATATATTGAGGATGTTTGGAGGGTATGCCTAGAGGGAACAGACAGATAATTTACACCAGAATTTTATATCATTCCTCACATTAGAAGGCACTGTAAGTATTTCAATGATATAATCAAAATAGCAATAAGAGGGAAGTTAGTGAACTGCCTCTAACAAAAGGAAAAAGGCTTTTTAATAAACAGATAAGAGTAAGGGTACGCAGGTCAGCAGTAATCCACAGTTGGTTTTAAAAGCGGCGGTTACAGAGTGACTGGTGTTCCTGTGAGAAATATTTCATAACTCTTTGGATTGCAGGAATTTTCCAGTGAAACTGGAGACCCTTCAATGGGGCGCCTGTTTTCAAGAAAACAGCGAGACTGAAAGCAGTAACCATTTAGCCTCAATATTATTGTTGGGAATCTGCTAGAGTCTATTATTAAGGAAGGAATTGCAGGACAATTAGAAAAAGCTTCATGCAAAGTCAACATGGTTTTGTGAAAGGCGATCTACATTTTGCCTGTAAAATCATGCAAAGTTTTTTTTCTGGAGATCCCTGAGAATGTAAAAAAAGGACATGATAAAGGGGATCTGGTAGATACGAGGCTTTCTCAAGATTTTTCATAAGGTTTCACGAAAAAAAACTTGTTACACAAGACAGAAGCTCATAATTTGACAGCTAATATATTAGCATGGGATGACGGTTGGTTAACACATAGAAATCAGACTGTCAGGGTTAATGGATCTTCCTGATGAATCTATCTGCTGGAGTATCACAAATATCAGTCCAATGCAAGATTTAGTTACAATCTATACTGAAAGCCGGAGCTGAGTGCAATATATATCCGAGTTTGAGGATGACACTGAGAACCAAAAGGCAGACTGTTACTTAATGGAGAAGACACCCGCAAAAGGATCAGTGCGAAGGGATGGGATTGTTTTTGTGTCTGAAGCATAACGTCAGCATGCTGATGCAGCAAATAACTAGATTGGTTCATTAGGCGGGTTCCTGGAATGAAAGGGATTAATTATTGAGTACATCTAAAATGGTGAGGCGTTTATTCATTGTGGTTGAAATGAATGTGAATGATATTACTGAAATGGACAAGAGAAAGAGGGGGCTTGACAAGGTAGCTTTCGAGAATGTGGATCAATTCCAGGGCAGAGAGCCGAACTTAGGGTTGGAGATACAAAATAAGGGAAATCGATACAAAGAAACGTCTTCTTTCAGAAGAGAGTGAATGCCTGGAATTCTCTAACCCAGAGGTTGTGGAGACTGGGTCACTGAATGTATTTACAGACTGGCTGGATTGGGTTTTGACATATCAGCGAGTTGAGGGATACAAGGGGTTAGCGGGAAAGTGGAGTTGAGCCCTGAAGTAGTTCAGCCATGTTCTTATTAAATGACAGTGCAGGCTTGAGGGGCCGAATAGCCTGCTTCTGTTTCTATTTCTTACGTTCTTATGTTATTCTTCTGGAAAGTAACTGGTTTTTTCCCTGAAAATGGTGTTGTACAATGGTGCATTCAGGGAGAGCAGAGGATTTGTTTGAGCTCACGCTGGTTGCGGGGAGAAGGCTGTATTCACAGCGAATGTAGGTCTGTAACAAGACCCACACCTGGAGCAGAAGTTACAGAGACAGGAAACCTGAAAAGAGGGATTGAGGTGAGGGTCAATTCCTGACTCAGCCTGGATTTTCCAATTAAATTTCCCAAACTATATCTAACCATCGGGGTGACCTCGATCTGCCCCTGTGTAGCAGGCCCGAAGGGCTGAATGGAACATCAGAACATAGGGCTGAGGGACACGAGTGGGACATTCGGCCCTTTGACACTACTCCACCAGTTGATAAGGTCATGGCTTATCGCATTGTGGTCCCAGCTGCACTTTTCACTCCAAGCAGCATTATCCACTTTCTATGGAAAATCAGATGAAGCCAGCCTCGACATAATAAAAAGCTTCATTCATCCCATACTTCTGGGAAGGAGAATTCCTACGTGAATAAATCCCCACTTCGTGAATTTCTCCTCACTCTGGTTCTGACTGAGGTTGGAGGGTGTCACTGTTTCCTTTTCTAGTCCCACTCCTTCACTACTCACATCACATTTTAAATGTGACCAGATTGGTGAAATGGCCGATGATAAAAGTCTTAGACTGGGTCAGGTTCAATGATAAGAACAAGTCAAGCAGATTTCTTTAGTCAGACACAAGTAACTATTATAACTAATGGAGGAGCATGGTTGATCTGTGTTTCACACTGCTGCCTCACATCACCAAGGAGCTGGACTCAATTCCAACCTCAGGGGTCCTGTATGTGGAGTTTGAACATTCTCCCCGTGTCTGTGTGGGTTTCATCCCAGTGTTCCAGTTTCCTTCCACAGTCAAAGAATGTGCAGCCTAGAGTGGATTGGCCATGCTAATTTGCCCATAGTGACCAGGGATGTGTATGTTAGATGTGTCAGTCATGCGAAATGCATGGTTACATGGATAGGATGGGGGCAGGTCTGGCTGGGATGCTGTTCGCTGGGTCAGTGTGGATTTGATGGGTAGAATGCCCACGGTTGAGGTTCTAGAACAATATCAAAAAGTTTGGACTATACAAATACCCAACGGATATCTACCTGATACACTCTGCTGAAGGCTTTGTATGTTTCAGTAAGATCACCTCTCTTTCGATGAGTAACCATAACATAAGACCTTCATCCCTGGAATACATGAAGTGTAACATCGCTGAACTGCTTCCAATGTAATTGTATCCAATCTCAGGGAAGTAGACAAAAACTCACCTCACACCCCAGGTGAGGTTTTTTTTTGCTTTCTCAGTGCTATGAGTTTTTGGAACTCTCTTCCCCGCAGACCATTGGAGGCAGAGTTATTGAATATTTTTGAGGCACAGACAGAATGTTCCTAAGTAGCAACAGAGTCAAGGATTATCAAGGAATGGGCAGCGATGTGCACCATGGGGAAATGTTGACTGTGGTAAAAAATGACACTGCTTCAGAACATCCGGCAAAATGAAATGGTAATCTAGAAAACATTTTAAAATGCTAACAGTGATAGAACAGAGTTCCAAGGATCAGAGAGCTGCTCTGTCATTAGAGAGAGACCACTTGTGGTCGTTTAAGCTGAGGGTCACCACGCCTCGAGTGATGGGTTGAGGATGAGACAGCGTCCCCATCATGGTAACCTCTGTGACTGTGGTGAAGTGAACCAGCGCTGCTGGCCTCCATCTGCATCGCAAACCAGCCGTCCAGCCAACTGAGTGGGAGACAGTGTAACTGTTACAGACAGAAACAGGCACAGGCAAAGGGCAAGAGAAACAGTCATAACAATGAAAAAGTTACAATTCAGGTAACGGTCAAAATAACGACTGAGGGTAAAAACGTTCTCTGCTAGAAATTGTATTTTATAATGAGACAAGTATTTCAAATCCGTCTTTGGCTGAATACGATAGGGTAAGACATATGAAATAACCAGAATTACTAAGTGTGACTGGATATCGATAACGTGTAGATTTTTGATTGCTCTGTGTAAAATGTTCTTACCATTACATAGACAAAGAAAGCTGGTGGAATATATTGTTGGGAGAGTGCGCCCCCATGGGAAAAGCCCTCAAGCAGGCGCTTGAAGAAAACCGGAGTAAAAGTGCCTGAGTGTTGTCTGCTCAGTGACAGGAGCCCAGGGGTTGAATGACTGAAAATTCATGTAACATGGAACTGAGAAATGCATCAGATCAGCCACAATCTTCTTAAATGCTAGAATGCGTTTGAAGGGCTGAATGGCCTCATGGTGGATTTGAATTGCATGTGATTTGAAAATTGTACAACTTTGTTCCTTCCCCTTCTGTGTTACATGCGGGGTCATTGACATTTTCCTGAAAATGGGAATTATTTGGAACACTAACTTGAACATTCCACAATCAGCGTTCTTCAGAATATTCTATCAACATGTGGGAATATTGCAAATGCGAGAGAGAGAGAGAGTGTGTGTGTGTGTGTGTGTCTGTGTGTGTGTGTAGGCTTTGCATGCAATAGTGAGAGTCATGGACCATGAATCGTGTTCGGATGTCGGTGCTATAACAGATATACAGTGCTATACAGTGAGTGTGAGGGAGCAGGGAGAATGGTGACCCTTATCCTGACAGAGTGGGAAAAGGTTATTGAAGCTTGTCCTGTATTGCTGAATATTTCTTCAGACCGCAGATACTGCACTGAGCTGGTTGGTGAGCTCAGGCCATGCTTGGTGGGTCTTGTGGTGTGGCTCCCTCTGTGAAGAAAATGGTCCCCCTCTGTACTAGCCCTTCCACCAGGACCTCCATGCCCCTGTCAACAAACCGTGGTGCAATTTATCCTTACCTGCCATGCTCAGGATAAACTGTGCAGGGCAGCTGCAAACTGAGAGAGCTCAATCGTGTGTCCATTATGTTTTAAAGATGGCACCAGTGCAAGGGATCACGGACTATCGGGGCATCCTGGCGATCGTGAGTAACTCCAGCCATGATGGGTGGGATCGGGCTGGCACTTCTTGCAGAGGATGGTGCAGATAAAACATCCTTCTCTTTTACACTGATGTGCAGGTATGTTCCATTATTTAGGATGGGAAAGATTGTGGAGCATTCTCCTCCAGTCATTTGTTTAATCGTCCATCACCATTTAGGACTGAATGTGACAGGACTGCTGTGCTTCCATCAGATCTTTTTGTCAAGCACGGTAGCTTTAATGAGTTAGCATCAGGTTAAAGTTCATGTGATTCTGACTGACATCTTCACCCACACTCGTCACTGAGTCATAGATGGTGTTGATGGTAATGACAGACTGAGGTGTTACCCTGGCAAGAAGTTACAGGTTGTGGTTGAATGCTGTTCTACTTCTCCTGCTGCTGTGGTCTACAGCACTACGTGAATACTCAGTTTCGAGCTGCAATATCTGCAATGCAATTCTGCTGTCTGTTCCCCAAATCTCACTGAGACCCATTCACCCATGAGCCCTGCACTCAGTGACCTAACCTGGTTTCTGATGTGGAAATACTTCCATTTTCAAACTCTCATTCTGCTGAGGGTCTGTCTCCCCGGGTCTTGCTTCCAATCTGACACATTCCGCAAAAGCATTTAACTGATCTTAATTCAAATGTTTAATTCACCTGAATCCTTTTCCTTGAGAAATACCATCTTCTGTGTTTAAAGTGAATGTGTTTCCTCTGTTTCTCTCCCTGACCATGATTAAGAGCTCTGTAGTGTCAGTGATACCAGCCTTATGTAGTTGCAGAGCCAATGAATTCTCTGGATTCCCAATCATCTTCACCACATTGCATGTTTTCTCTTTTGGTTTGATGCCTTGTAACACATGGCTGCCTTGTTCTCCCATGAGCATGTTTCATCTTCTTGGGGTTGCATTTCTGGTATTATCTTCCGAATTATCCCCAGAACCTTCTCCCATTGCTGCTCCATGGTCTTTCCTGCTCAGCTCCCCTTCCAATTACTCTGGCCAGCTCCTCCCGCATGTCTTGGTAGTTACATTGCTTAATTATAACCACATTACATCTTGAAGAAAGCATTGCGTATAACTGAAAGAAGGAGTTTTGAGAGATGGGCCACGAAGAATGACTGGTGGATTTCTTAAATAGACACAAAGGGTGAACGAGAGAGAGAGAGAGGATATAGATATGGAGATGTGGAAAATGAGAAACTATATGATCGAAATAGATATACTTCCCTCAATGTTTTGGCAATTCCTGTGGGCGGTGGTCCTTTGTACAGTGCACGTACAACAGAGCAATATGTTTAAATGCTGGGTCTGATGCCATAACTTTTCTCTCCAACAATATGACAGACACTAGCTTTGGAAAGAACCCAACAGGCCAACATATTTAATTCCTGGTAGAAAGTGGATTAACTGAAATAAGTTGGGAAACCAGAAACAAGAATTTATAACACACATCCTAAGAAGAATGAGAGACTAGAGTTGGGAATCCCAGAAAAGGGGGAACGTTGAGAGAAAGGGAAGATATCACTTCAGATGAGGATCAAATATTGTTTTAATGATTTATAAATTTTATACATCGTGTGCATCATTTTTCGTTAACTATGTCTCCGTTGTCATTCAGAATGTGTTGTACACATATGAACAATCTTCCTTATCTGAACACACACTGATTAAACAGTGTATAAAAAATCATTTTTCCTCCATTTCACACTGTCCTGTTGTCGTGCTCGCAGGATACATGAACACCAACTGGCTACCAAAAGACATGACCCACTCTCACTCGTTCCCATACATACAGGAAAAGGACACCACGTTGACTGTGACAACACACACTTCCTAGGACAAAGCCACACACGAAAGTTCTTAGAAGCATGACATTTTAGCCAGAAGTACATCAATAAACATATTAATTTCGATCCTATCTACCTTCCCTTGAACAAAAAAATGGAAATGACATCACGACACTTAAGAAACCAAGACCTAGAAATAGAAAGACACGACATCCCACCAGTGCGTCACCAGAGACTCTCACTGATGATGTTACCCAGTCTTGGTGACGAAACATCTGAAAACAAACCTTCAAGTTCAGCGAGTTAACATACATAATTATAAATTGTTATTTTTCTCTTAATCGTGGAATTTGCGACTACTTTGTCACTCATGTTTTAACAGATAACGAGGTGAGGTGAGCTTTTCTGGGTGTGTGGTTTTAATTAACAGAGGGGTTCAACATCGACATCATAACAGTTTGAGGGCTTGTCGTATGGAATTTAGACAGATGTGAACAGATTTGGGGTACAAAAGGTCCCAGCAGATTCCAACACTTGGCAGTTAGTGACCTAGATCTTCAAGTAATACAGGTGAGAAAATTCATTTAATTTTGTTTCCTTGTGGTCGGTTAATTTAAAAGAAATGGCTTTTAATATTACTAAAAAGGTTCTGAGGTTTGAAGATGGTACCCAAATTTGCCAAGAACGTGTAGAAAGATAAAGGAAGGGCATACTTTTAGAATTAACATGAAGAGTAGAATTGTGTTTCACCAGAGACAAAAGGAAAGCTGTCATCATAATGGAGTTGCTCAAGCACTTTGGTCTATCAGAGAAGCTGGCAACTGCAGTCGAGTTAGAAAAAACTTAAATTGCAAATATGACAACTGCAGTTAGAAGATAAAGAGAGAGACTGAAAGAGAGAGAAGATAGAGAAAGAGAAAGAGAGGAAAAAGGAAGAGAGGGAGAATTTGAAATTCAAAAGTTTGGAATTAGTTAAGAAAGTTAAATTAGCAGGATGAAGATGAAGGGAGAATGTAGGGATGTATGCAACTGTGTTAATACATTGCCATATTTCAGTGCGAAAAATGCCAAAACCGTTTTTATTTCATTTGTGAAATTGGCTCGGCAGATGGCATATCCAGTGAACCTGTGGGTAATGCTAGTTCAGACTAAGATGGTGGGTACAGCTTGAGAGGTATATGCAGTGCTGTCACATGAGGGAGCAAGAGATTATGCAGATGTCAAGCAGGCTACGTTGAGTGCTTATGAATTGGTACTAGAAGAATATAGACAGCGGTTCAGAAATATAGAGATGGAACCAGGTCAGACTTATATTGAGTTTGAAAGAATTAAACACAGTCATTTTGAGAGGTGGGTGCAGGCCTTAAAAATGGATAAGACCTGTGAGGCTCGAAGGGAGATTATTCTGCCGGAGGAGTTTAAAGACTCACTTCCAGAGATGGTAAGAATTCAAGTGAATGAATAGGAAGTTCAAGAAGTGAGAAGCGCAGCAGAAATGGCAGGTAAATATGCACTGGTGCATGAGATTATATTTAGCTTCTGGGAGGATTTTCATCCTGTGAGGGATAGAAATTGGGAGAAGGGGAGATCCTAAACAACAAAACATAGAGTAAAGCACACTGGCAATAGTTTACCACCGGTGAAAAAGAAGCCCAAGGGGGTTGAAAGGTGGTGAAAGGCCTCAGGTGTTCTCATTATAACGGAGCGGAACACATAAAATTACAGTGCTGATGGTTTAAGAAGGACACTGGGAAAAGGTGTTTTCACTGCAGTAAACTGGGACACACCGTGCTGGGCATTGAAGCAAGGCACTTTGGGAAAAGATGTGATTAAGCCAGTGGTATTAGTGAACCTGGTAAAGGAGACCCCAAGTAGAGCCGAGGAGCTGCAGGAGAGTGCACAGCCTAGACAGGGGCTGGGTATGGAGTCAGTGCCTGATCCCTACAAAGAATACACCTCTGTAGATAAAACTTACTAAGCAAAAAAGGGGTGTGGGGAGAGGACAAAAGTAATAATTTTGCAAGATGCAGGATCTGTTCAGTTTCTAATAGTTGAGAAGTGAGGAGCCGGAAAGGCAAAACAGATCAGACAGCATCCGAAGAGCAGGACAATCAATGTATCAGTCATAAACCCATCATCAGGAATGTGGCAGGGAACAAGGGGGCTGAAAGGTAAATACGAGGGTAGGAGCTGGGATGGCAGGAGGGTCACTAGGAGGGTGATAGGAAAATGTAGGTTGGAGTATAACTGATATGTCAGAGGGGAGGGTGGAGTGGATAGGTGGGAAGGAAGATGGACAGTTAGGGCAGTTCAAGAGGGCAGTGCTAATTTAAATGGTTGGGGGAGGGGCACTTTGGAAATTGGTGAAGTCAACGTTGATGCTGAATAGTTTGACGTTTTCAGCTGTCCTACCACCTAGCCACTTTACCCTCCCCTCCGAACTATAACCATCAGACCCCGCCTAAATCTACCTATCGCCTTCCAAGCGACCTTCCACCCAGTTCCACCCCCACCATCCTATTTAATTCTCAGCCCCTTCCCCCTCCCTTACTTTCCTGATGAAGAACTTACGCCTGAAACGAGTCTTTGACAAGGAGATTGAGTGAAGTGATTACGCCACAGTTGAAGACGGTGAAGACATGGCTGCCAAGTTCAGTGTGCTACGTGCTTGATGTCGGAGGTCAACGACTCTGGTGTGTCTGGCTCGTATAAGTGTGGAAAGTGTGTTCACGTTCAGCTACTGACCGAGCATATTGCAGCATTGATGAAAGAACTCGAGGACCATTGGCTCATCCGAGAGAATGAGATCTTTCTGGACAAGACCTTCAGCGAGATTATTACACCGACCATACCAGAAAAGAGCAGAAGAGAGCAGACGATGAGGAAGGCGGAGAGGAGACCCCGGGGTGTAAGAGACTCCGGGGGAAGTACCTGTCGGGAACAAGTTGAATCTTTTGGAAACAGTAGAGACAGATGACACTGCCAGGTCCGTCAATCAAAAGTTGGCGTGGAGGCACAGCGGAAGAGTCGGACATCACACAGAGCTGTGGTAATAGGGGACTCCATCGTGAGAGGAACTGACCGGGGTTTTTGTGGCAGCAGACGGGACTTAAGGATGGTTTGTTGCCTTCCTGGTGCCAGGGTTAAAGACATCACAGACAGAGTGCAGGAAATTCTCAAGGACGAAGGTGAAGAGCAAGAGGCGGTCGTACATGTCGGCACAAATGATGTCGGAAAGAAGAGGAAGAACATACGACAGCGGGACTTCAGAGAACTAGGAAGAAGACTGAAAAGCAGAACGTCCAAGGTGGTTATCTCGGGTTTGCTTCCAGTTCCTCAGGGTGGTGAGGCCAGAAACAGGGAGATAATGGATTTGAACACGTGGCTGGGAAACTGGTGCAGGAAGCAAGGATTTAAATTCTTGGATAACTGGGGTATATTTTGTTGTAAGCATATATTGTACAAGAGAGACGGTTTGCACCTTAATAGATTAGGGACCAGCATTCTGGCAGGCAGGTTTGTTACTGCAACACAGCTACGTTAAAACTAAGTATCGGGAGGGAGAGGACAAACTGGATGTTTTAGAAGGAAATTGAAGGGAAAATTAGAACAAGGGAAATCAAGAAAGACAATAGTATCAATGAGGCAGAAAACTCAAAAAGGGATCATGTTGTAAGGTTGAGTGAAATAGGAGTTGATGGGAAGGGTGAGGGCAGTAACAAATTAAAAACACTATACATGAATGCACGAAGCATTAGAAATAAGATGGATGAGCTTGAGGCTCTTTTGGAAATTGGCAAATACGATATTGTGGGGATAACTGAGACGTGGCTTCAAGTGGACAGGGCCTGGGAAATGAATATACAAGGCTACACGTGCTATCATAAGGACAAACTGATCGGCAGAGGGAGTCGGGTGGCCATGTTGGTAAGGGATGACATTCAGTCCCTTGCGTAGGGGGACCTAGAATCAGGGGATGTAGAGTCAGTGTGGATAGAGCTGAGAAATTCTAAGGATAAAAAGACCCTCTTGGGAGTTACCTACAGGCCCCCAAACAGTAGTCTGGATGTCAGATGTAAGTTGAATCAGGAGGCGAAATTGGCCTGTCGCAAAGATGTAACTACAGTTGTTATGGGGGATTTCAACATGCAAGTAGATTGGGAGAATCAGGATGGTATTGGACCTCAAGAAAGAGACTTTGTGCCTCCGATATAGATTCTTAGAACATCTGGTGCTGGAGTCTAACAGGGAGAAGGCAATTCAGGATCTGGTATTGTGCAACGAATCAGAATAAATCAGTGACCTCAAAGTGAAGGAGCCGTTGGGAAGTAGTGACCATAATACAATAAGCTTCAATCTGCAATTTGAGAGGGAGAGGGTACAATCGGAAGTGACAATATTTCTGTTGAATAAAGGGAAATATGGAGCTATGAGGGAGGAGCTGACCAAAGTTCAATGGTTTAATTCCTTAGCAGGGATGAAAGTGGAGGAACAATGGCAGATATTTCTGTGTATAATGCAGAAGATGCAGGATCAGTTCATTCCATAAAGGAAGAAAGATCCTAGGAGGAGGCATGGGCGGCCGTGGCTGACGAGGGAAGTTAAGAAAGATATAAAGTTAAAAGAGAAAAAGTATGACATAGCAAAGAAAAGTGGGAAAACAGAGGACTGGAAAGCTTTTCAAGAAGAACAGAGGATTACTAAGAAGGAAATACGCAGAGAAAAAATGAGGTCGAAGGAAAACTGGCCAAAAATATAAAGGAGGATAGTAAAAGCTTTTTCAGGAATGTGGAAGGCAAAAAAATGGTTCAGACTAAAGGTGGGCCCTTGAAGAGAGAAACAGGGGGATATATTACAGGAAACAAAGAAATGGCAGAAGAATTGAATTGGTACTTCAGATTTGTGTTCACTGGGGAGGACACAAGCAATCTCCCTGAGGTAACAGTGGCTGAAGGATCTGAACTTAAGCGAATTAATATTTGCCAGAAATTGGTGTTGGAGAGACTGTTACGTCTGAAGTTTGATAAGTCCCCGGGGCCTGGTGGTCTGCATCCCAGGGTACTGAAGGAGGTGGCTCAAAAAATCGTGGATGCGCTGTTGATTATTTACCAGAGTTCGATAGATTCGGGATCAGTTCCTGCGGATTGGTGGGTGGCTAATGTTACCACTTTTTAAGAAAGGTGGGAGAGAGAAAACAGGAAATCACAGACCAGGTAGTCTAACCTCAGTGGTGGGAAAGATGCTGGAGTCTATTATAAAGGATGAAATTACGACACATCTGGAATCGTAGTAACAGGATAGGTCAGAGTCAGCATGGATTTATGAAGGGGAAATCATGCTTGACTAATCTTCCAGTATTTGTTGAAGATGTAACTCTGAAGATGGACGAGGGAGATCCAGTAGATGTAGTGTACCTGGACTGTCAGAAAACTTTTGATAAAGTCCCACTTAGGAGGTTAGTGAGCAAAATTAGGGAGTATGGTACTGGGGGCAAAGTACTGACTGGGATTGAAAATTGGTTGGCTGATAGGACACAAAGAGTAGTGATAAACGGCTCCATTTCGGAATGTCAGGCAGTGTCCAGTGGGGTACCTCAGGGATCAGTGATGGGACTGCAGCTTTTTACAATATATGTTAATGATATCGAAGATGGTATTAGTAATAACATTAGCAAATTTGCTGATGATGCTAAGCTGGGTGGCAGGATGAAACGTGAGGAGGATGTTAGGAGATTGCAGGGTGACCTGGACAGGTTAGTTGAGTGGTGAGATGCATGGCAAATGCAGTTTAATGTGGATAAATGTATGGTTTTCCACTTCGGTGGCAAGAACAGGAAGGCAGATTGCTACCTAAATGGAATTTAGGTAAAGGGGCAGTACAGAGAGATCTGGGTGTTCTTGTACACCAGTCAATGAAGGTAAGCATGCAGGTACAGCAGGTAGTGAAGAAGGCTAATAGCATGCTGGCCTTCATAACAAGAGGGATTGAGTATAGAAGCAAAGAGGTTTTTCTGCAGCTGTACAGGGGCCTGGTGAGACCACACCTGGAGTACTGTGTGCAGTTCTGGTCTCCAAATTTGAGGAAAGGCATTCTGCTATTGAGGGAGTGCAGCGTAAGTTCTCGAGGTTAATTCCTGGAATGGCGGGACTATCTTCCGCTGAAAGACTGGAGCAATTGGGCTTGTATATCCTTGAGTTTAGAAGACTGAGAGGGGATCTGATTGAGAAATATAAGTTTATTAAAGGATTGGACACTCTGGAGGCAGGAAACAAGTTTCTGCTGATGGGTGAGTGCCGTACCAGAGGACACAGCTTAAAAATACAGGGTAGACTATTTAGGACAGAGATGAAGAGAAACTTCTTCACCCAGAGAGTGGTGGCTGTGTGGAATGCTCTGCCCCAGAGGGCAGTGGAGGCCCAGTCTCTGGATTCATTTAAGGAAGAGTTGGATAGAGCTCTCAAAGATAGTGGAATCAAGGGTTATGGAGATAAGGCAGGAACAGGATACTGATTAAGGATGATCAGCCATGATCATATTGAATGGTGGTGCAGGCTCGAAGGGCAGAATGGTCTACTCCTGCACCTATTGTCTATTGTCTATAACGTCAA
Source organism: Chiloscyllium punctatum (assembly GCF_047496795.1). Classification (NCBI taxonomy): domain Eukaryota; kingdom Metazoa; phylum Chordata; class Chondrichthyes; order Orectolobiformes; family Hemiscylliidae; genus Chiloscyllium; species Chiloscyllium punctatum. The sequence goes on from NC_092755.1 coordinate 22,496,695, forward strand.
CTTGCCTGCCCCTCGGATGCTGCCGATTTGCGGTGCTTTTCCAGCCCCTCACTTTTTAACTTTGATCTCGAGCACCTGTCGTCCTCACTTTCCCTCAGCCTCTAATCGTAAGAGCTGGAAGTATTTTCACTCTTTCTGACATATTACTCAACAGCATGATAATTTGTGGAATGGGGACAGAAATTAAGCATTCCCTTGTGTAAAATCAGGTTGCAGTGCCACATCAAGGTTGGGGAAGTAACAGTGAGATTGAGTGGCAGGGTGTCAGTTCCAGGAATGCAGTTTGTTCTTGGGAATGAGTTAGCAGGGTCAAAGGTGGGAAAGGCGCCCCTTGTGGTGGAGAAGCCAAAGTAAGACCAGGGAACAGGGGAATTAAAAGGAAAATACCCCAGGGATTTTTCCAGACTGTGTCGTAACAAGATCCTACTGTCGTAAGTTACAACAGAAAGGAAAACTGAAAGAAAACGCCAAAGGAGTTGATGCACGGAATATTCAGGCTAAAGCATTTCTAGTGGCTGGAATGAACAAGGACATGTTTACTTTTTGTTGTACATGTCATACATACCAAATGGTAGGAAAGTCACAGGCCATATTAAAACCAGCACCTTTGTTGCCAATTCCTGTATTCGAAGAGCTTTTCACGTAAGTTATGATTAGTGGTGGAGCTCCCCTTTTCAAATTAAAGAGGAAACCAATATCTGCTGATCATAATGGATGTGTCCACCAGATTTCCAGGGATAATTCCATTATGGGGTGTTAAGGCAAAAGGGGAGGTGGAGGAGTTGGTAGCTTTCTTTACTCGCTGTGGGCTATGCAGTGTGATTCAGTCAGACCAAGGGTCTCATTTTACCAATCAGCTATTTAAGTACATCTTGGATAACTTCGGCATACAGCAATTTAAATCAAGTGCATCCCATCCCGAATCCCAGGGAGTTTTGGAAAGTTGGCATCAGATGCTAAAGGCAATATTAACAGCGTACTGTCAGAATTACCAGAATGATTGGAATAAAGGCGTCTCATTATATTGTTTGCCATGAGAGATGCCCCAAATAAATCTACTCAGTTTACTTCCTTTGAGTTAATATTCGTACATGAAGTGAGAGGTCCTTTGAAATTAATTCAATATAAATTGACAGGACCGAAGTCGGAGATCCACACTTGGATTATGTGTCACACGTGAGGGAGAAATTAGATGGAGTAGGTGAGTTAGCTAAACAGCACCTGAAGAGGACACAGCATGGAATGAAGCAGGTGGCAGATAGAAACTCTGAAACTTTGACGATTTCCCGTGGGGATGAGGTATTAGTATTGCCACCAGTGGTAGGAAATCCCTTCAAAGCCAGGTTTAGTGCCCCCTTTCAAATGAAAAAAGTGTTGAGTCAGTTCAACTATCTGGTAAAGATAGCAGAGATGACAAAAAAAGTTAGAGTTCGTCACGTGAATGAATAATGCTCCAGATACATTTAAGACTCAGGAACAGAGTTGTGGCCAGATGAACAAATTATGCAGCTTATCTGTATGATGTAGTGACCTTTAGCAAGTGTTTGAAAGCTCACATGTTACAGTTGGCAAAGCATGTTGAACGATTACAAGAAGCAAACTTGGTAATAAACTTAAAGAAAACAGAATTCGCGAAGGCAGAGGGGAAGTTCTTGGGACATTACATTGGACATAGAAGCTTGACCCCATGGAACACAAAGACGAAGGGCTTTGAGAAATTTCCACGACCATCCTCGAAGAAAGAGGTGCTTCGATTTTTCGAACTGCGTGGATTCTATCGGAAGTTTGTTCCAAACTTCAGCAGCGTATTGGCACCACTGATGGATTTACTAAAGATGAACACAGAATTGTGGTGGACAGAACAATGCCAGGAGGCATTTGAGGATTTTAAAGCAGGATTAATCACCGCACCAGTTTTAGCTGCACCAAATATTCTGAAACCCTTTGAAAATTGAGTTTGATGCTCGGGGTATCGTGGTCGGAGATGTATTGATACAGAAAGAGGATGATGGAATTGAATGACCAATTGGCTACTTGTCGAAAAAATTCAATATCCACCAGAAAAAAAATGCAACATCTCCATTATTGAAAAAGAATGATTAAGTTTAGCACTGGACTGACAATATTTTTATGTTTGTATGACAAAGGAATTGTCAGAGATGGTTGTGGAGAACGACATACCTCTCGCATTTTTTGGAATATTTAAAGACCAGAATATGAGACTATTTCATTTGAGTCTAATCTTACCGACTTTAACCTTACAAAATGTACATGTTGTGGGTCCTAAAATGTGATAGCAGATGCGTTAACCCCGATTTTATGGAATACGTTTAGATAAAATTTGACTTATTGCAGTGTTATATATATGTGTGCAGAATTAATATATATGGTATAGCTGAGATTAATACTTTTGTAATTCATAATAATGGTATTAAGAACTAGAGGAAAAGAAATGAAGCCATCTTTTCATTCTGCCATTTCATGTTTTTTTTTGAAGTGGGGAGATGTTATGAAGCCGAAAGCATGTCCGGTCATTTTAATACAGAACGGGTTTTGCTGAATAGGAAGTACAGCCAGAGATGGAAGCTAAAGTTCAAAATGTTTCACATGTAACACTGAGCTGGGAAATGGGAACCTGAGTTTTGGTTGCTGTTTTGACAACAATTCAAAGACAACCAAAGAGTTTAAATAACGCTCAGGATACCAGAAGCCAACAGAATGTGAATATTATTGTTTGGACACCTGGAAAGCAATCGAATTATGAGAATTATTGTATCGTGGGGAGTATATAAACCCAGCATTTTGAACACTAGAGGGAGAGCCACTGCCATCCTACAGCAGAGTAACTGCTGTAGAGCAGGAGTGCTAACTGGCCATTTCTAACACTCTCTAGCAAAGATACATGTTCATGTCAAACCTACTTGCGTAAAAAAATGACCCAGGAGATCAGCAGCTGAAAGAGTGAACACAGCGGGGAAGATAGAGAATGTGTGGTCTTGAGATTGTGATGTTGCATGGGTTTGGGTTGTGATTGGGTTGTTGGAACAGCATATTTTTACAGAGTCTGAGTCAGATAGTAATTAGCTCAGACAAGAGGGGCTTGTATTTGTGAATAGTTGTTGTTTAGTGTTCACTTTTAAAGTTAAGAAATTAACTTGTTAATTTTTGTTTAAATAGTGGAATGTAGGAGATCTGTGTCACTCATATCTTAACAGTTTAACAAGGTGAGGCGAGCTTTTCTGGATGTTTGGTTTTAATTAACAGAGGGGTTTGACACCACTTTGTAAATGTCCATCCACGCTAACCCCAATTCCCTGCAGTTGGCCCATATCCTTCCAGTCCTTTCCGATCCACATATTTATCCAAATGCTATTGAAATGTTGTTAATGTACCCCCCTCAACCACATCTGCTGGCAGCTCATCCACGTACTAGCCCTCTGTGTAAAGAAGTGGCCCCTCAGGTTCCCTTTTATTCCTTCCCCTTTAACCTTAAACTGATCCCCCCTCGTCCTCGATTTTCTAAACCTTGGAAAAGACTGAGAGTATTCACCCTATCCGTATCCCTCATGATCTTATACAGCTCTATAAGGACCCTCCTCAGTCTCTTCCACTCTAAAGAAAAGGACCTACTTGCCCAACCTCGCCCTATAACTCAGACCAATGGGTCCTGGCAATGTCCTTGTAAATTTCTTCTGCACGCTTTCTAATTTCATAACATCCTCCCCATAACAAAGGTGACAAAACTGAATACTCCAAGTGCAGCCTTACCAAAGTCCTGTGTAACTGAAACATAAATTCCCAACTTCTATACTCAATGTCCTGCCTGATGAAGGCCAGTGTCGCAAATGCCCTTTTCACTGCCCTGTCGACCTGTGACTCCACTCTCAGAGAACCGTGCACCTGAACGCCAAGGTCTCTCTGCCCACTACACCCCATAAGGCTCTCCCATTCACCATGGAACTCCTACCTTGATTTGAAATTCCAAAATGCAAGACCTCACACTTCTATTTTAAATTCCATTTGCCATTTCTCGGCCCACTTGCCCACTTGATTAAGGGTCTGCTGCAATTTGTGATAATCTTCCTCACGAATCACAATACCACTTATTTTAGTGTCATCTGCGAACTTACTAATCATGCCTTATACATTCTCAACCCAATCATAGATAACAAACAGCTATGGGCCCAGCCTCCAGTCTGACAAGCATCCTTCCACTAAACCCGCTGCATCCTACCATCAAGCCAACTGTGTATCTAATTGGCCAAATCCCCCAACATTCCACGTGATGGAACCTTCCAGAGCAGCCTGCCATGTGAAACCTTATCAAAGGACTTACTGAAATCATTACAGACTATGTTTACCGCTCTTCCCTCGTCAACCTTCTTGGTCACTTCATCAAAGGACTCTAAGAAATTTGGGAAGCATGATCTCCCACTCACAAGTCTATGCTGACTGCTCTGAATCAAACCCTGTGTAAGTAATGGGTGCAGTCAATGGTATGCTGTCCTTCATTGTAAGATGATTCGAGTACATAAGTAAAGCCATCTTCCTGCTGTTGTAGAGCTTTGCTGAGAGAGAACTCGGGGCACTCTGTACAGATTTGATCACTTTTGTAAGGAATGATCTCCTTACCATATAAACCAGTGATGGTATCATGTGAATAAAGTGAAGGAGCTGAGTGTTTAATCTGTAGTACTGTGAGAGACGAGGAAATGGTGATGCTGAAACACTAGGAGTGGTAGCGATCACTTATTTCCAAAAAAGACATTGACAGGGAGAGAAATTCTATACTTTACCCAGGATTGATTGGTTTGATTTATTGTCACGTGTACCTCAGTACAGGGAAACACTTTATTTATGAGCAGTGGAGGAAGATCATAGGAAGCATGGCCAGACAGATCATAGGGTGGAAATAGACTTGGACAGGGTAAGGCATACAGGTTACACTGAACAGGACGTGCACTAGACAAGATCAACATGAACAAGATCACCATTATTTGAACTTAGAGCATCCATTCATCAGTCTAACGTGACTTTCCTAACAGTTTATATGCCTAAATTAACTCTCCCCATGTTATTGTGCAGTCGGCGTGTGAACCCTGTACTGAACGTCAGGTTGCTCACAATCCCCAACAGCAGCCACAATATCTTCTATTTGAAACAGGTAGCCATTCCCACCCACTTCTGCCCTACATAGAGAACACCAGGCTGTCTTCTTGGAGATGGAAGGTGCCTTCTTGAGACTTTACACAAGACATATGGCTTCCCTGCTCACCTCGAGAAAACCACGTTAAAGTCCCACGTGTGTATCATAAGCCACGGAGCCAAGAGGAACACCGTGGAGCAATCTCTCTGTGCAGCCTCTGCTCCAATTGTTCATCATGTTAGAGCATCAATTAGGAGACAGTGAGGACTGCCGATGCTGGAGATCAGAGTAGATAGTGGATTGCTGGAAAAGCACAGCAGGACAGGCAGCGTCCGAGAACCAGGAGAATCGACGTTTCGGGCATAAGACATTCATCAGGAATCAGCATAAATTACCTAATTCTGCCCCCGTGTAAGCGCATTGAGGTGGAAATGGCATCCTTCTGTTCCTGTGTAAGTGGCTCAAGGGACTGACTGGCTACTTCCTCATCCAATTGGACAGGGCCAAGGGCCTGACTGGGTTCCTGTTTGACAGCTCGATGTGCTGACAAGTGTGACAATGCTGCAGCTTTAAGGGGTCATTTTGTCCTGTTTTTTTTAAGAGAGAGATTGAACGATTGTTACCAAGCTGGCTAGTTAAGACCACTTGAGTAACAGTGAGGGAGGCCATCAAGTCTGAATGGGTGTGGCCAGCTCTCACAGATTAGGATCACTGGGTTTTGGTTTCTCAGTAACATCAGAAACTATTGGGGTCTCCACAAAGTTGGAAGCTTTAAGGAATGTCTCCTAGCTGATACTCTCTCTGAATTTTCTCTTGCTGCTGTTTTTAATTCTTGGATTGGAGAAATGTTTGTGGCATTCTGTATCTGAATATTTCTTTTTGCCAAGGGCTGTGTTTATGGGAGTTTCCTATGTTAGAATAGTTCATTAGTAATAGCTCCTAGATCTATTATTCTGTTAAGCTGTCCAATGTAATTACATTATTTTAAATTCCTCTTTCTTTGGTTTTGTGTCATCTTTTGTGTTTAAGTAAATGGTGTTTTGCTTACCACCGAGTAGTTTGACCAATCACATTGCATCTGGAACAGAAACTTTACAATTCCTTTAAAATAAGAAAACATTAGAATCGCGGCTACTGCCTTCAAATATTTTCGGGGGTCTCTGGTGTGGTCCATCACACTAGACTCCTTCTCTTCCTGAGTAATAGGCTGAAGGCGCTGAATGGGCTGTCACTGTTCTTCTCCAATAGTGTAAATGGGCTGAATGGCTTCCTCATATTGCTGTGAAACCAGAGTTAGATGGTGAATGAACTCTTGTTTTACTGTGGCAATGTACTGTTACATGAATGTTACTGACACTTTAACAGCACAAGTCTCAATGGAGTCAGGGTCTTGCTGCAATGGACACAGACCAGTTCAGGAGCTGAGGGGGGAAAAAATGTTCCAAACATTGTGGAATCTTCATCGACCATCCCCACTTCTGATCTTATGGTGGGGAGGGTGGGTCGGGGAGACATTGATGAAGCAGCTGAATATCTTTGAGAAAAGGAAGCTGACCTAACGATCTCAGACAGAGGTGACCCAGAACTGAGATGATGAACATCTTACTTTGTGCCATGTTTGACACCAAACACTGGAGAGTTTACTCTGATTCCCATTAAGTCCAGCTCCTTGGTGTCAACAGAAGTTAATCACTGCCTTGATATCGGGGCCAATCATTTTTACCTGAACCCTTGAGTCAACCTCTTTTGTTCACATCAATAAGCCATGATATAGGAGCAGCAACTGTTTTCTTCAAACAGGTAGGATTGAATGAGTGGATTTCTCTTCTCAAGAGTGTTGGGGAGCAAGATGACTGAAAGTATTTGAAGAGGAGGTAGATAGATATTGACCTGTCAAGGAAGTGAGTGCTATGAATAATTGGGTATGAAAAAGGATTTGAGACCAAGAACAGATCAGCCATGATCTTAGTGAAGGGTAAGGCAGCCTTGGGGAGTGAACGACCTGCCCCTGTTTCTGATGTTCTCCCATTCTATTATTTGAAAGTTAGTGGGTGTTATTTTCATGAAAGTTCTGTTATTGAATGTTGCAGTCAGGGAGACCAGAGGATTTTGTGAGCCATTGCTTGGTGAGGTATGTGGGCTGTAATCACAGTGAATCTGGGTCTACAACATGACCAACAAATGAATCACAAGTTGCAGAGAGGAGGGGCTCTGCAAAGAGAGATGAGGGGCCTCTTTCATACCCAGCCTGGGCTTCCCAATTACATTTCCCAAATCACCTCAAACAATGTGGGACAGTCTTGAAGGGCCGAATAGTCTCCTGTGTTTCTGTGCACCAGGTTATAGGAGTAAGTAGCCTCCAACTGCTCCTGTCTAGCAGGTATGAGGGGCTGAATGGAACACAGGAACATGGGACTGAGGAGCAGGAGTGGGTCATTAGATATTTTGAGCCTTCTCTACCAGGGACTAAGATTGTGGCTGATCAGGTTGGGGTCTCAGCCCCACTTTCCTGTCTGTGTCCCATTATGCATGATTCACTTCTCTGTCAAATATTGACCCAACGCAGCATTCAATCAATATGAGCATAGAGACAAAATAAACTTCCAGTGAAGAGAATTCTGACTTGACAAGTCCTTTCAGAATTTTTTGTCATCTCTCTTGTAGAATCAGAGAGTCATCCATTAGTCCAATCCGTTCCCTCCAATCAGATATCAAATCTGATCCAGTCCCATTTGCCAGCATTTGGCCAATATTCCTCCTCTCAGATACTTTTAAATGTGCGACTGTAACCGCCTTCAGCACTTCCTCTGACAGCACTTTCTATGTACGCACCACTCTCTGTGTGAAATATTTACCTTCAGGTCCCTTGTAAATCATTCGCCCTCTCCCCTTCAACCTCTGCCCTCTTGTTCTGGACACCCCCTATCCTGGGGAGCAGAACGTGGCTGTTCAGAATATCCATGCCCCTGATGGTTTTATAAACCTCTATAATGTCACCCCTCAGCCTCTGACACTCCAGGGGGAAACACCTCAACCTAATCAACCTCTCCCTAAAGCTCAAACCTCCACTCCTGGGACATTTGTGTAAATCATTTCTGCAGAAAACCGAGTTGTACGCAGTATTCTGAAAGTGGCCTCACCAACGTCCTGTACAGATGTAACATACCACCACAACTCCTATACTCAATGCTCTGACTGATTAAGGCAAATGTGCCAAATGTGTTCTGCACCACTCTGTCTACCTGCGACTCCACTTTCAAGGAACAAAATACCTGCATCGCTCGGTCTCTTTGTTTCACAACACGCCCCAGGACCTTATCATTAAGTGTATAATTTCTGCCTTGATTTGCTTTCACACAATACAAAAACCTCGTATTTCTCTAAATTAAACTTCATCTGTCACTCCTTGCCCCTTTTGTCCCATCTAATTGCGGTCTTGTTGTACTCTGAGATAATCTACTACACCACCTTTCTGATGTCATCTGTAAACTTACTAACAATGGCCCAAATATTCACATCCAAATCCTTTACATAATTGATGAAATACAGTGAACTCAGTACTGATTCTTACAGCACACTGCTGCTCACAAGCCTCCAGTCTGAAAAATATCCGTCTTCCTTCAAGCCAATTGTGACGAGCTTCCTCTGTATCCCATGTGACTGAAACTTACTAATCTGTCTACCAATCGGAATGAAATACTAGCTATGAAGAGAGGCTGAGTCGGTTCGGTTTATTTTCACTACAAAAAAGGAGGTTGAGGGGGTCCTGGTTGAGGTTTGCAAAATCACAATGTGTACAGACAGTGTGGATAGAGACAAGCTTTTTCCCAGGTTGAAGGATTCAATAACGAGATGTCATACTTTCAAAGTGAGAGGTGGAATGTTTAAGGGGAATACACCTGGTCAGTACTTCACGTCGAGGCTGGTGGGCGTTTGGAATGCGTTTCCAGCAGATGTGGTGGAAGCAGGCACGGTAGATTCATTTAAGATTCGTCTGGACAGATGCATGAGGAGGTGGGGAGCAGAGGGAGACAGATGATTAGGAATTGACCGACAGATTTAGACAGTACATTTGGATTGGTTCAGGTTTGGAGGGAGAAGGACCTGTTCCTGGGCTGTAAATTTTCTTTGGTCTTTGTTCTTTAAATGAACACCTTGCTGAAGTCCATATAGACAATGCCTACCAAACTGCCTTCATCAATCTTCTTTGTCACCTCTTCAAAATCTCAACCAAATCAATGCTTTCCCATGCAGAAAGCTATGTTGTCTACTCCGATCAGCCCTTGCCTTCCCAAATGTATGTAAGTCGTGTCCCTCAGAATCCCCTCCAACAACTTACCCACCACTGACATCAGGCTCACCGGTCTATAGTTCCCCAGCTTTTTGGGTCACTGTTTCCTTTTCTAGTCCCACTCCTCCACTGCTCAAAACAAATGTTAAATGTGACCAGGTTGGTGATATGGCCGATGATATCGGTCTCAGACTGGGTCAGTGTCAGTTTTAGGAACAAGTCAGACTAGTTTCTTTAATCTGCTAAAACAACATGTTCATGATCCAAAGCAATGTTACTCAAACTATGGTGGAAAGATGAATGGCAAACTGTTTGGGTATTGCAATTATATAATCAATATTTCCCTTTCTAAAAATGCTGACACACACACACACACACACACACACACACACACACACACACACACACAGACACACACAATCTCTGCAATTTTAACTTGAAAGAACTTTGTCCAAATATTATTGAAACGTGTGACAAAGGAAAAATTGTGAGATTGTCCAAAACGTTATTCTGCTTCTGAAGACATTGTACTCACACAAGCTACTTGCAATGGGATTTCATCCTGGGAGAGTTTGGATTTGACTGAATTCCCTTTGCTTTAGGCAGTGAGTAGATTCCAGTGAATGCTGGTTAGGGATCATCCAAAGGGTACTACGGTGGTTAGCACTACTGCCTCACAGCACCAGGGACTTGCGGTTGATTCCAGCCTTGGGTGACTATCTGTGTGGAGTTTACACATTCTCCCCTTGTCTGCGTGAACTTATAATGGGTGATCCAGTTTCCTACCACAAACTGTGTAGGTTCGGTGGATTGGTCATGCTAAATTGTCTGTAGTGTTCAGGGATTTCTAGGTTAGGTGAATTAGTCAGGGGTAAATATAGGGAAATGGTTTGGGAAGGTTGGTATGGACTTGTTGGGCCGAAGGGCCTGTGTCAACACTGCAGGGATTCAATAAAAATAAGAATGGTAATGAAGGTAATGCCCAATGAAGGGTCTCAATTAGATATTTATTACTGAACACCAGAGACGAAGGAAGAGCTTAATTTCTGGTCACAAAACACCGATCACACTTACCTAACTCTAATGTGCGACTCCCCTCTTCCTGGCTGCTGATTACTGGCCAGCCTCTCCTCCCCACTGACTGTGTCTGCAATCTGTCCCTCCTCCCCCTAACCACACAAGGCAAACCAAGCTCAGGGTCTTTGTGATAATCAAGGCCGGAGTGTGCAGGCCTCCTGGAGAGGGAGATGGGCATTTTAAAATTGAAGGGGGAGGGGGAGGTGACAGTCATATCACACACTGGGCTGAGGGGTGGCTGATGGAGTTTAATTTGGATTAATGCGAGGTACTGGATTTGGTAAATCAAACAACAGCAGGACCTGTACAATTAAAAGTAGAGCCTTTGGCAGTGTTGTAGTACAGAAACCTAGGCTGTCAGGTTTAATTCTTTAAAATTTGCATCTCATATAGATAGTGTGGTTAAGAAAGTGTTTAACACACTTGTCTTCATTGGTCAGACCTTTGAGTATCAGAGTGGGGATGTCATGTTGTGGTTGTACAGGACATTGGTGAGACCTCTGTGTCCAGTCTGGTCATCCTGCCCGCTCATTCCATAGGCACACCACCCTCTGGGTGAAACAGCTGCCCCTTAGGTCACTTTTAAATATTTCCCCTCTCACCTTAAGCCTATGTCCTCTAGTTTTGGACTCCCCGTACCCTTAGAAAATACCTTGACTATTCTCTTTGATATTACTGACTTTGATATTATTAAGTTGGAGAGGATTGAGAAGAGATTAACCTGGATGTTGCTGGGAAAGGAGGGAGTGAGCTATAAGGAGAGGCTGGATCGGCTGGGACTTTTTTCACTGAAGAATAGTTTCAGTATCGGAGATGTTTATTGGGGGAGGTGGAGGAGGCAGTCTCGGTGCTCCTTTCCTGGGAAGTGGTGGTGACGATGTGATGTGAGCCCAACAATTTTACCAGCTCGACACAAAAGGGAGATGGCATCAGGGCCACAGCTTCTAAGTTGTGCCGGGAGGAAACAGAACTGCCAGTGGGTTTAAAGTGAGAATTGCCCTTCACTGAACATTGCTCCTTACTCGGTCGGTGGGACGTGGATGTTTCAGAATCTCCACACGAGACGTCCCGGTCCTCTCCGGCTTGTACCAGGATCCTCCCCACATGGCGGGGGGGGGGGGGGGGTGAGGGAACGGATATCGGGCACTCCACCACCCGGCTTGGCCCTTTCTGTCCTTTTCCAGGCTGTTTCTCCTGGAATGGGAGGAAGAGAGGGAGGGAGGGAGGGAGGGAGTGGGTGTGGTCCTACTGTTAGTGTGAGTATCGGTGTGGAGGGGGTCATAGTGAGGTGTCTGGAGGGAGTCAGTCCACAGTGTTGATTCCATGCAGTGTTATTAGTGTGGGGGTGAAGTGGAGGGAGGGGGGGAGAGAGAGAGAGAGAGACAGAGACAGAGACAGAGACAGAGAGAGAAGGTGCAGCATGAGGCAGTGAGAGTGGTGGACCATGAGCCTTGTTCGGTGGTTGGTACTATAACAGATATACCGTGAGTGTGAGGGAGCAGAGAGAATACGGTGACCCTTATCCTGACAGAGTGGGGGAGGTAATTGATGCTTGTCCTGTATTGCTGGACATTTCTTCAGACCCCAGATACTGCACTGAGCTGGGTGGGGAGCTCAGACCATGCTCGGTGGGTCTGGTGGTGTGTCCCCCTCTGGGAAGAGAATGGTCCCCCTCTGTACTAGCCCAGCCACCAGGACCTCCGTACCCCTGTTGACAAACCATGGTGTAATTGCCCCTTATTTGCCAGGCTCGGGGTAAACTGTCCAGGGCAGGTCCAAACTGAGAAAGCTCAACCATGTGCCCATTGGCCTTTTAAAGATGGCCCCAGTGCCAGGGATCACGGAATATCCAGGGGCATCTGGGTGATGGTGAGTACCTCCAGCCATGAAGGACTCCATTTACAAAGCTGGAGAACAAATGCTCATCCAAAACTCTCCATCATCTGACCTCACACCAATATCCCATTTTCCCATCTTTCCTGGGAAGACTGGCTCATGTTACAGAATGTTATCGAAGTGTCCAGCTTTCAGTATTCTGCAACCTGGGAACCCATCCTTCCATGACACTGTCTCTCAGTCTCCCCCTCTCTGTCTATACCCCAAACCCCTCCCATGTGATGATATTTAAACTGATTCCCCCGCTTGGTCTCTCTGGCAGTGAGGTTCACACACACAACACCCCCTTGTTAGGGCAACAATGGAGACATGGAGCTGTAAATGGGTGGGAGCTGCACATCCTGTCAGTTCCAGCATGGGCTGCAACTTTCCCCACACTGGGCAGGGATCGAATACAGTATTACTGAGGAATGCACTGGGGTGGGGTACACAGTCCTATATGCTGGGAGGGTAACTGTTCCTGGGTTACAGATCAATGCACTGGGGTGGTGTACACAGTCCTACATGCTGCGAGGGTAACTGCTCCTGAATTACAGATCAATGCACTGGGGTGGGGTACACAATCCTACATACTGGGAGGGTAACTGCTCCTGGGTTACAGATCAATGTATTGGGGTGGTGTACACAGTCCTACATGCTGCGAGGGTAACTGCTCCTGAATTACAGATCAATGCACTGGGGTGGGGTACACAATCCTACATACTGGGAGGGTAACTGCTCCTGGGTTACAGATCAATGTACTGGGGTGGTGTACACAGTCCTACATGCTGCGAGGGTAACTGCTCCTGGGTTACAGATCAATGCACTGGGTGGTGTACACAGTCCTACATGCTGGAGGGTAACTGCTCCTGGGTTAGAGATCAATGCACTGGGGTGGGATACACAGTCCTACATGCTGGGAGGGTAACTGCTCCTGGGTTGCAGATCAATGCACTGGGGTGATGTACACAGTCCTACATGCTGGGAGGGTAACTGCTCCTGGGTTACAGATCAATGTACTGGGGTGGTGTACACAGTCCTACATGCTGGGAGGGTAACTGCTCCTGGGTTACAGATCAATGCACTGGGGTGATGTACACAGTCCTACATGCTGGGAGGGTAACTGCTCCTGGGATACAGATCAATGTACTGGGGTGGGGTACACAGTCCTACATGCTGGGAGGGTAACTGCTCCTGGGTTACAGATCAATGCACGGGTGATCACTGCACAGTTCCCTGTGCTGGTCACTCATTCTGGTTGAGGTTTATAGATAATACAATGATGTGGTCTGTGCAGCTCCTTATGCTGGATGGATATTTGTTTCAGGTTCACACATTAGTGCCCTGCTGTGGTCTACACAGCTCCCTGTGCTGGACAGATATCTAGTCCGGGTTTATAGATCAATGCACTGCAGTGGTCTGCACAGTGCTCCACTCTGTACAGATATCTAGTCCGGGTTTATAGATCAATGCACTGCTGTGGTCTGCGCAGTGTTCCACTCTGGACAGATTGCTGGATTGTATTGACCAGTGGAATGGATGAATCTGTCCAGATTGCTGGGTTGTACTGAGCAGGACACTGGCTTGTTCTGTACAGTGTTCCACAGTGAACAGATATCTCCTCTGGGTATATGGTGTCTGGGCTGGTTCTGGGAGGTGGATTGAGAATGTGGTATATCTAACCATTTCAGCTGATCTGGCAATGCCTTTAGTTCCCATTCCTGTGATTGGACGCTCCGTCTCACACCCCATTAATGTTACAGTGTGTCCAGGCACAGGACATCAGGTTGGTGGGGTGGGGAGGGGGGAAAGGTCATGGACAGGTCAAGGGGTTCCCCGGAACGTCCTGTCCTCAACATTCTATAACTGACATTCCCCGGAACGTTCTGTCCCTGACATTCTATAACTGACATTCCCCGGAACGTTCTGTCCCTGACATTCTATAACTGACATTCCCCGGAACGTTCTGTCCCTGACATTCTATAACTGACATTCCCCGGAACGTTCTGTCCCCGACATTCTATAACTGACATTCCCCGGAATATTCTGTCCCCGACATTCTATAACTGACATTCCCCGGAACGTTCTGTCCCTGACATTGTTTGTGAACGGCCGGACGTCAGTGAATTGAACAAACGATAAGATCCCGAGGGAAGAGATCCCGTTCCAGGGAGAAGGAGACACTGTTCCGAAGGGCCCTCGGGCAGTTAAAGGGGTGAATATGTTTTCCCTGCGTTTACATTTCTCCACGACACAGGATCGACCACAATTTAGACCAAAATACAGGAATTCCCAAACTCCGTTTGTCTTCAGGAAACTGGGAGAGAATCCTTCAGGACAGCAACGTTTCCACCCTCCGTATTAGGAACTGGGAAGGAGTGACCTGTGTCTGCTCTCAAGTGGTCGAGTGTGTGGGAATGTTCTAGAAACCATCTGTCCTTATGGATGTGTCTCTGTGTGTTTGGGGAGGGAGGGTTTCTTGTGGTTTATGTCACATTTTTGTCAGTAATTCCGACCTTCCCATTTGTTATTCCAGCTCCAATTATTTTAATAAATCCCTGAATACAGGGACACATTTGAAAATCTCACTGGGTCCCTGATCAAACGGGTCCCTTTGCCTCCAGGCTGATGGATAATGGGTTTGTTTTCCTTCCTCACAGTTAACGTAGTGACCATCTACGTCCTGCTTTATAAAGATTGTGGATTGTCTCCGTGTGTCAGACGTTACCTGGGGGCCATGGCAGCGGCGGATCTCCTGGTCATTATCCTCGACCTGATCCTGAGACACATTCCCATTGTTTATAAGGAACAGTTTTATTTCCTGAGGGTCTCCGTCCCCGTGTGTAATATCCACGCCGTCCTGCTTTATGCAGCCACTGACTGCTCTGTCTGGTTCACCGTCACTTTCACCTTTGATCGGTTTGTGGCCATTTGTTACCAGAAGCTGAAAAGTAAATATTGCAGTGAGAAAACGGCGGCTGTGGTTCTGGGAGCAGTGACTGTGCTGAGCTGTTTAAAGAACATTTCCTGGTATTTTATTCTCACGGCTCGGTATCGGCTCGCGAACACCCCCTGGTTTTGTGATGTAACAGCCGCTGTTCAATTCTCCAGTGTCTGGGTCACAATCGAGTCCCTCCACCACATTCTAACCCCGTGTGTCCCATTTCTCCTGATTCTGCTGCTCAATGTTCTCACCGTCAGACACATTTTAGTGACCAGCAGAGCCCGCAGGAGACTCCGCGCTCACACCAATGGGGACGCTCAGTCTGACACTGAAATGAGAAACCGAAAAAAATCCATCATTTTACTGTTTGTGATCTCGGCCAATTTCATCCTGTTATGGTCAATGTTAATGCTGTATTCTATATGGAGACGGATGTATTGGTTTGGGTATCGGTCTGTGAATCTCGATCTCTTTGTGCAGGAATTGGGCTTCATGCTGCAGCTCCTCAGTTGCTGCACAAACACCGCGATTTATGCCGTGACCCAGACGAAGTTCAGGCAGCAGCTGAAGAATGTGCTGAAATATCCCTTCACCCAAATCCATCCATCCATCAAATTCCCACATTAATCAATCCATCCGGGATTTTCTCATTTCAGTTCAGTGTTTCAGCGATGGAGCAGCCTGTCGCTATGGTAACAGACTGAGGGTAGCGCTGGTTTGTCCATCCTTATCCCACAGGGGGGTTACAGGGAAACATTTCAATGTTTTTCACAACTCAGGGACCAGTGAGAAAAGGCACCATCCCACTGACTGTATCCATCACTTCCATTTGTAACCAATAAAAATGTTGATTAAAGCGTGCCGAGCAGCAGAGTGACCGATGTTGTTGTGTGTCTTTGTGTTGGAGAAGCTGAGCTGGAGAGAGACAGACTCAGCCCCAAGTCCTGGTCCTCAGGGAAGGGGAGGGCACCACGCCCTGAGCTCAGGAGCTGGGTTTAACTCCCTCTGTACCCCCACTCCAACCTGGCCTCCCCATTTCCTCTCCCCCACTCTCTCCACCTGCCTCCACTCTTTCCTCTACCCCTCCCCTGCACCCTCTCTCTATCCTGCCATCTATCTCCCTTCCCCAATTCTGTCTCTACTCCATTTTTCCCCCTCCTCCCACTTCCCACATCTCTCTATCATCTTACAACCACCCCTCCAACCACATGCAGCCACAGCACCAACCACTACTACTCTCCCCAGTCTCTGGATCAGAGGGAGAGGGGCGCGTCAGGGAGACAGACTGCGTCACAGAGGGAGGGAGGGGCAGGAGGGAGAGAGATTTAGTCAGAGAGGAACAGGGAGGTGGGGAGAAAGAGAGACCGAGGTAGGGGGATCGAGAGTGAGAGAGGTGGACAGAGAGAGAAGGAGCAGGGAGAGACAGAGAGAGGGAGGCAAGGGAGAGATAAGGTGAGGGAGAGAGAGAAATAGGGGAGGACATAATGACAGAGGGGTCAGAGAGTGCGGGACAGAGAAGGGGAACAGACAGTGGAGGATGGAGAGAGTGGTGGACGGGGGTACAGGGGGGACAGAGAGGGAGGTGACAGAGAGAGGAGGGAGTGAGAGGGGGACACAGAGAGACGGGGGACAGAGAGCGTGGGGACAGAGAGGGGACAGAGAGAGGGGGACAGAGAGAGAGGGATACAGAGAAATGGGGGACAGAGAGGGGGGGACAGAGAGATGAGGACAAAGAGAGGGGGACAGAAAGGGTGGGACAGAAAGGGGGGGACAGAGAGAGAGGGGGACAGAGAGAGGGGGCCAAAGAGAAGGGGGCAGAGAGAGGGGGCAGAGAGAAAGTGGGGACAGAGAGAGGGGGAGAGAGAGAAAGGGAGAGAGAGGGGGACATAGAAGGCGGGACGGGGTGGTGCACAGAGGGGTGTCAGAGAGTGGGGGGACACAGAGGGGGACAGAGAGGGGAGGGACGGAGATGGGGGACTGAGATGGGGGCAGAGAGAGGGGGGAACAGAGACAGTGGGGACAGGGAGAAGGGGGACAGAGAGTGAAGGGGAGAGACAGGGGGACAGAGAGAGGGGGGACAGATAGGGGGGCAGAGAGAGTGGTAAAGAGAGACGGGGACAGAGGGGGCAGACTGAGAGCGGGGGGACAGAGAGAAGGGAAACAGAGAGCGGGAGAGAAAGAGAGACGGCTGGGACCGAGAAGGGGCGAACGGGGGGCAGAGAGAGGGGACAGAGAGAGGGGGAGACAGAGAGAGGAGGACAGAGGAAGAGGAGGGACACAAAGAGGGGGGACAGAGAGAGGGCTGGGACCGAGAAGCGGGGGACAGAGCGGGAGACTGAGAGAGGGGGACAGAAAGGGGGTGGGGGACAGAGAGAGGGGGACAGAGAGAGAGGGGGACAGAGAGAGGGCGACAGAGAGAGAGGGGGCAGAGAGACGGGAAACAGAGGGGGGTACAGGGAGAAGGGGACAGAGAGAGGGGGCAGAGAGAGTGGGGACAGTAAGCGAGGGAAGACAGATAGACGGGGCGGCAGTAGAGGGGGGACAGGGGTACGGAGAGAGGGGGGACAGAGAGAGGGGGAAAGAAAGAAGGGGACAGAGGGGGCGGACTGAGAGCAGGGGGAACAGAGAGCGGGAGAGACAGAGACAGGTGGGGGGACAGAGAGAGTGGGGGTCACAGAGTAAGGGCAGCAGAGGTGGCAGAGAGAGGTGTACAGAGAGAGGGGAACAGGGGGGACAGACGGGGGGGTGGGGACCGAGAGAGAGGGGGGGACAGAGAGAGAGGGGGGACAGAGAGAGGGGAAAACAGAGAGGGGGGCAGAGAGAGGGCGACAGAGAGCGGGGGGACGGGGGTCAGAGAAAAGGGGACAGAGAGAGGAGGGAACAGAGGGAGAGGGGGTCAGAGAGAGATGGGCAGAGGGGACGAGAGAGGGGTGACAGAGAGAGAGTGGGGACAGAGAGAGAAGGACAGAGAGAGAGTGGGGACAGAGAGAGGGGGTGCCAGAGAGAGGGGAGAAAGAGAGAGAGAGGGGACGGATAGAGAGGGGGACAGGGAGAGGGAAGGGCAATGAAAGAGGGGAGAGAGAGAGAGGGGGACAGAGAGAAGGGGGACAGAGGGGGATGGTCAGAGAGAGAGAGGGGGTCAGAGAGAGAGGGGGACAGAGAGAGAGGGGGACAAGAGAGTGGGGGACAAGAGAGTGGGGGGAGAGAGAGGGTGGAGTGATAGGGAAGAGACAGGGGGTAGGGAGAGGGGGTAGAGAGAGGGGGGACAGACGGAGAGGGAGGGACAGAGTCAGAGGGTGACAGAGAGAGTGGGGATAGAGAGAAGGGTGACAGAGCGGGGGGTACAGAGAGGGGGGAACAGAGAGAGGGGGACAGAGAGAGAGGGGGGCAAAGAGAGGGGGCCAGAAAGAGGGGGGCAGAGAGAGCGGGGGAAACAAAGAGGAGGAAAGAGAGAGGCGGACAGAGGGGACGGACAGAGAGAGTGGGACAGAGAGAGGGAGGACAGACAGACAGGGGACAGAGAGAGAGGGGGACCAGAGAGTGGGGGGAACGAGGTAGGGGAGAGATGGGGAGAGAGAGGGGGGTATAGAGAGGGGGAAGAGAGAGAGGGTGAACAGAGAGACGGAGACAGAGAGAGAGGGGGACAGAGAGAAGGGGACAAACAGAGGGGGAACAGAGAGAGAGGGGGACAGAGAGTGGGGGACAGAGAGAGGGGGACAGAGAGTGGGGGATGGAGAGAGTGGGGGACGGGAGGGGACGGGGGGACAGAGAGGGAGGTGATAGAGAGAAGAAGGGAGTGATAGGGGGACACAGAGGGGGAGCAGAGAGAGTGTGGGGACAGAGAGAGGGACAGAGAGTGAGGGGGACAAAGAGAGGGAGAGAGAGAAAGGGGGGACAGAGAGAGGGGGCAGAGAGATAAGGACAGAGAGAACGGGAGAGAGAAGGGGACAGAGAGAGCGGGACAGAGAGAGGGGATACTGAGAGAGGGGGACAGAGAGGGGGGGACAGAGAGTGGGGGACAAAGAGAGGGGGACAGAGAGAGGGCGGACAGAGAGAAAGGGGGCACAGATAGAGGGGGACAGAGAACGGGAGAGAGATGCGGGTCAGAGAGAGGGGGACAGAGAGATGGGGACAAAGAGCAGGGGGATAGAGAGAGGGAGACAGAGAGTGGGGGCTGGAGAGAGTGGGCGACAGAGAGGGGGTCATAGAGTGGGGAATGGAGAGAATGGGGGACAGAGGGGGGACAGGGGGACAGAGGGGGAGGTGACAGAGAGAGGAGGGAGTGAGAGGGGGACAAAGAGAGAGGGGGGACAGAGAGAGCCTGGGGACAGAGAGGGGGACAGAGAGAGAGAGGGACAAAGAGAGAGGGATAGAGCGAAAGAGGGGCAGAGAGAGTGGGAGAGAGAGATGAGGACAGAGAGAACGACAGAGAGAGGGGGACAGAGAGAGTGGAACAGAGAGAGGGGGACAGAGAGAGGGGTGACAGAGAGAGTGGGACAAAGAGGGGGACAGATAGAGGGGAGCAGAGAGAAAGGGGGCACAGAGAGTAGGGGACAGAGAGAACGGGAGAGAGAGGGGGACAGAGAGAGGGGGACAGTGAGAGGGCAACACACAGAGGGGGACAGAGAGAGGGGGACAGAGAGAGGGGGACAGAGAGCAGGGGGACAGGGAGAGGGCAACAGAGAGAGGGGGACAGAGAGAGGGGGACAGACAGAGGGCGACAGAGAGCAGGGGGATAGAGAGAGGGAGACAGAGTGAGGGGGACAGAGAGCAGGGGGATAGAGAGAGGGGGACAGAGAGTGGGGGATGGAGAGAGTGGGGGCAGAGGGGGGAGGACGGGGGGACAGAGAGGGAGGTGACAGAGAGAGGACGGAGTGAGGGGGGACACAGAGAGAGGGGGACAGAGAGAGCGTGGGGACAGAGAGAGGGACAGAGAGAGAAGGGGGACAGAGAGAGTGAGGGGACAGAAAGAGGGGGTACATAGAGAGGGCTGGGACCGAGAAGGCGGGACGGAGGGAACAGAGGGGGGGTCAGAGAGAGGTCAGACAGAGAGAGGGGGACAGAGACGGGAGGGGCGGAGATGAGGGACAGAGATGGGGGCAGAGAGTGGGTGAACAGAGAGTGGGGACAGGGAAAAGGGGGACAGAGAGTGAAGGGGACAGAGAGACGTGGGGACACAGAGAGGGGGGACAGATAGAGGGGTGGCAGAGGGAGGGGTAAAGAGAGCCGAATACAGAGGGGGCGGACTGAGAGCGGGGGGCGAGAGAGAAGGGGGACAGAGAGAAGGGGGACAGAGAGTGGGAGGGACAGAGAGAGGGCTGGGACCGAGAAGGGGGTGACAGGAAGGGGGGAACAGAGAGAGGGGAGAGAGAGATGGGTACAGAGACGGTGGACAGAGAGGGGGGGAAGAAAGGGGGACAGAGAGAGAGAGGTTCAGAGAGAGTGGGGTGGAGAGAGGGGGGTCAGAGAGAGGGGGACTGAGAGAGGGGAGACTGAGAGAGAGGGGGACAGAGGAAGGGGGGAAGAGAGAGGGGAGGACAGAGAGAGGGGGGACAGTGAGATGGGAGACACAGAGAGAGTGTGACAGAGAGAGAAGGGGACTGAGAGACGGCTGTCAGAGAGAGGGGGGTCAAAGAGAGGGGGACAGAGAGAGGGGAACAGAGGAAGGGGGGAAGAGAGAGGGGAGGACAGAGAGAGGGGGGACAGTGAGATGGGAGACACAGAGAGAGGGGGACAGAGAGAGGGGAGACAGTGAGAGGGGGGTCAGAGAGAGAGGGGGACAGAGGAAGGGGGGAAAGAGAGGGGGGACAGTGAGAGAGAGGGACAGAGATAGAAGGGGACTGAGAGAAAGACAGAGAGCGGGGAACATAGAGAGGGCTGGGACCGAGAAGGGGGGGGGGACAGAGAGGGGGACTGAGCAGGGGGGACAGAGAGAGGGGGGACAGCGAGAGGGGGGCAGAGGGAGAGGGAGACAGAGAGAGGGCACAGAGAGAGAGGGAGGACAGAGAGAGGTGGTACAGAAAGAGAGTGGGGCAGAGAGAGGGGGACAGAGAGAGATGACAGAGAGAGAGGGAGGACAGAGAGAGGGTGGACAGAGAGAGGGGGAACAGAGAGAGGGGGAACCGAGGAGGACAGAGAGAGAGGGAGGGACAGAGTCAGAGGGTGACAGAGAGAGTGGGGACAGAGAGAAGGGTGACGGAGCGGGGGTTACAGAGGGGGAGACAGAGAGAGGGGGGACATTGTGAGAGAGGGGTACAGAGAGAGAGGGGTGGACAGATAGATGGGGACCGAGGAGGAGGGGGGGAGGAACAGAGTGTGAGGGTGACAGAGAGAGTGGGGACAGAGAGAGGGTGGGACAGAGAGAGGGGGACAGACAGGGAGGGGACAGAGAGAGAGGGGGACAGAGAGAGGGGGAACAGAGGGGGGTACAGGACAACGGGGACAGAAAGAGGGGGCAGAGAGAGTGGGGACAGTAAGAGAGGGGAGACAGAGAGACGGAGGCACAGTAGAGGTGGGGGCAGGGGGATGGAGAAAGGGGGGGACAGAGAGAGAGGGAAAGAGAGAAGGGGACAGAGGGGGCGGACTGAGAGCAGGGGGAACAGAGAGAAGTAGGGACAGAGAGAGAAGGGACCGAGAGAAGGGGACAGAAAGCGGGAGAGACAGAGAGAGGTGGGGGGATAGAGAGAGTGGGGTTCACAGAGTAAGGGCAGCAGATAGAGATGTACAGAGAGAGGGGTACAGAGAGGGGGACAGACAGAGGGGGGACAGAGAGAGAGGGGGGGACAGAGAAAGTGGGGGACAGAGACAGTGGTGATAGAGAGAGGGGGACAGAGAGAGGGGGACAGAGGGGGAAGAGAGAGGGGTGACAGAGAGAGTGGGGACAGAGAGAGGGGGTGCCAGAGAGAGGGGAGAAAGAGAGAGGGGGGATGGAGAGAGAGTGAGGGGTACCGAGAGAGGGAAGGGCAAAGAAAGAGGGGACAGAGAGAGGGGGGACAGAGAGAAGGGGGACAGAGAGGGGGTGGTC
Organism: Chiloscyllium punctatum; assembly: GCF_047496795.1. Taxonomy (NCBI): domain Eukaryota; kingdom Metazoa; phylum Chordata; class Chondrichthyes; order Orectolobiformes; family Hemiscylliidae; genus Chiloscyllium; species Chiloscyllium punctatum. The sequence goes on from NC_092755.1 coordinate 22,519,052, forward strand.
AGAGAGAGAGAGAGAGGGGGTCAAAAAGAAAGGGGGACAGAGAGAGAGGGGACAAGAGACTGGGGGACAAGAGAGTGGGGGGAGAGAGAGGGTGGAGTGATGGGGAGAGAGGGAGGTGGAGAGAGGGGGAAGAGAGAGAGGGGGACAGAGAGAGGGGTGCAGAGAGTGGGGGGACAGAGAGAGGGCAACAGAGAGAGGGCAACAGAGAGAGGGGACAGAGAGAGGGGTGCAGAGAGTGGGGGGACAGAGAGAGGGCAACAGAGAGAGAGAGGGGTGGACAGAGAGATGGGGACAGAGGGAGAGGGAAGGAAAGAGTGAGAGGGTGACGGAGACAGTGGGGACAGAGAGGAGGATGACAGAGCGGTAGGTACAGAGAGAGATTGGGGACAGAGAGAGGAGGACATTGAGAGACGGGGTCAGAGAGACGGGGGCAAAGAGAAAGGGGGGACAGAACGTGGGGGGCAGAGAGCGCGGAGGAAAGAAAGAGGAGGAAAGAGAGAGGGGGTCAGAGGGGTCGGACAGAGAGAGTGGGGACAGAGAGAGGAGGGAACAGAGGGAGAGGGGTGAGAGAGAGGGGGTCAGAGGGGGAAGAGAGAGGGGTGACAGAGAGAGTGGGGACAGAGAGTGGGGGTGCCAGAGAGAGGGGAGAAAGAGAGAGGGGGGGATGGAGAGAGAGAGAGGGGTACCGAGAGAGGGAAGGGCAAAGAAAGAGGGAACAGAGAGAGGGGAGACAGAGAGAAGGGGGACAGAGAGGGGGTGGTCAGAGAGAGAGAGAGGGGGTCAAAGAGAAAGGGGGACAGAGAGAGAGGGGACAAGAGAGTGGGGGACAAGAGAGTGGGGGGAGAGAGAGGGTGGAGTGATGGGGAGAGAGGGAGGTGGAGAGAGGGGGAAGAGAGAGAGGGGGACAGAGAGAGGGGTGCAGAGAGTGGGGGGACAGAGAGAGGGCAACAGGGAGAGGGGGACAGAGAGAGGGATGCAGAGAGTGGGGGGACGGAGAGAGGGGGACAGAGAGAGGGTAACAGAGAGAGGGGTGGACAGAGAGATAGTGGACAGAGGGAGAGGGAAGGAAAGAGTGAGAGGGTGACGGAGACAGTGGGGACAGAGAGGAGGATGACAGAGCGGGAGGTACAGAGAGAGAGTGGGGACAGAGAGAGGAGGACATTGAGAGAGGGGGTCAGAGAGACAGGTGCAAAGAGAAATGGGGGACAGAAAGTGGGGGGCAGAGAGCGGAGGAAAGAAAGAGGAGGAAAGAGAGAGGGGGACAGAGGGGTCGGACAGAGAGAGTGGGGACACAGAGAGGGTTGGACAGAGAGAGGGGGTCAGAGAGAGTGGGGAACAGAGAGAGGGGGGGACAGAGAGAGGGGGCAGGGGGGATTGAGAGAGGGGGACAGAGAGAGAGAGGTGACAGAGGGGGGAAGAGAGAGACGGGGCAGAGAGGGGGGACAGAGGGAGAGAGGGATAGAGAGAGGGGGAAAGAGAGAGGGGGGACAGAGAGAAGGAGGGGCCTAGAGAGAGGGGACCGAGAGAGGGGGACAGACAGCGGGAGAGACAGAGAGAGAGGTGGGGGACAGAGATAGTGGGGGTCACAGAGAGAGAGCGGCAGAGGGGGAGAGAGAGGGAACGGGGGGGACAGAGAGAGGGGGGACAGAGAGAGAGGGGGACAGAGAGAGAGAGAGAACAGAGAGAGCGGGGGACAGAGAGTGATGGGGTCAGGGGGGTGGAACAGAGAGAGAGGGGGGACAAGAGAGTGGGGGGAGAGAGACGGTGGAGTGATAGGGGATAGAGAGGGGGGGTAGAGATAGAGGGAAGAGAGAGAGGGGGACAGAGAAATGGGAAGAGGGAGAGGGAGGCACAGAGTCAGAGGGTGACAGAGTGAGTGGGGACAGAGAGAGAAGGGAACGGAGAGAGAGGGGTGACAGAGAGAGGGTGGACAGAGAAAGGAGGACGGAGAGAGAGGGGGGACAGAGAGAGGGGGGAAGAGAGCGGGGAACGGAGTGAGAGGGGGGACAGAGAGAGGGTGGACAGAGAAAGGGGACAGAGAGAAAGCCCAGAGAGAGAGGGAAGACAGAGAGAGGGAGGACAGAGAGTGAGTGACAGAGAGGAGGAGGACAGAAAGAGGGGAACAGAGCGAGGGCAACGGATAGAGAGGGGCATTGAGAGAGGGGGACAGAGAGATGGAGGGACAGAGAGAGAGATTGGGTGACAGAGAGAGGGGCGGTCAGAGAGAGAGGGGACAGAGAGAGAGGGGGAGGGAGGGAGGGGAGAGATGGGGAGAGGGAGGGGGGTAAAACGAGGGGGGAGAGAGAGGGTGAACAGAGAGATTGGGACAGAGGGAGAGGATGGTTCAGAGAGAGGGGGGACAGAGAGGAGGGGGACAGAGAGGAGGGGGGGACAGACAGGATGGGGACAGAGAGAGGGGGGACAGAGAGAGGGGGGACAGAGAGTGAGGAACGGAGAGAGAGAGGGGGAACAGAGAGGGGGACAGAGAGAGGGGAATAGAGAGAGGGGAATGGAGAGAGAGGGGGGACAGAGAGAGGGGGCACAGAGAGAGTGGAACGGAGAGAGAGGGGGACAGAGAGGGAGAGAGAGAGGGGAGAGAGTTCGGTGACAGAATTGGGTGAGAGCGTTAATGAAGAGAGAGTTGGGGGAGAGAGAGTGAGGGGTAGAGAGAGGGAGTGAGGGGGAAAGGGAGGGGGAGGAGGAGAGATGGGATAGAGAGAGAGGTGTGGAGAGAGAGGGCGGAGAGAGAAGGGGAAGAGAGAGAGGGGGTAGAGAGCAAGTGGGAGAGCGGGGAGAATGAGGGGCGAGGGAGAGAGAGGGGAAGAGGGGGAGTGAGGGGGAGAGAGTGAGCTGGACAGAGTGAGGGGGAGGGAGGGGAGGAGAGAGAGCTGCAGGGAGAGGGGGCAGGGAGAGGGGAGTAGAGAGGGGGCAGAGGGAGGGGACAGAGGGATGAGATCGATGGAGGCGGGCGAGAGAGGGGGGCAAGACAGGGGGCGAGAGAGTGGAGGGGGTGAGGGGAGAGAGAGGGGAGGGGGGTAGAGAGGGGTGAGAGAGAGGGGAGAGAGCATGGGGAGAGAGAGAGAGTGGGGAGAAAGTGGGGAGAGGGGGTGTGACAGGGGAGGGGGAGAAGGTAAGAGAGTGGAGATTGGAGAGGGGAGATGGAAAGGGGAGTTGGGGAGGGGAGAGGGATCGCAAGAGAGGTTAGAGAGAGAGAGGGGAGAGAGACAGAGGGAGGGAAAGAAAGGGGGAAGAGAGAGGAGAGTAGAGAGACGGGGGAGAGAGATGTGGAGAGACGTGGGGGGGAGAGAAGGGGAGAGAGAGGGTTGGAGAGAGGGGGATAGAGAGGGGTAGAGAGTAGGGGAGAGAGAGAGACGGGAGAGAGAAGGGGTGAGAGAGAGAGGGGAGAGAGAGGCTGGAGAGAGGGGTGAAAGAGGGGGAGAGAGAGAGTGGGAGAGAGAGGGGGAGAGAGTGTGGGGCAGAGAGAGTGGGGGGAGAGAGTGGAGGAGAGAGAGGGGGTGAGAGAGAGAGGACAGAGAGGGGGGAAAGGAAGGTGGGGAGAGAGAGGGGTGAGACAGAGGGGAGAGAGTGGGAGGAGAGAGAAAGGGTGATAGAGAGAGGTGAGAAGGAGAGGCGAGAGGGGGGAAAGAGAGGGGGGAGAGGGTGGGGGAGAGAGTGAGGGTGAGAGTGGTGGTTGGGAAAAGGGGAAAGACAGGGGGCGTGGGGAGAGAAGGGGGCAGAGAAAGGAGGAGAGGAAGAGGGGGAGTGAGATTGGGGGAGACAATAGAGAAAGAGTGGGAAAGAGAGAGGATGAAAGTGAGATTGTGAGAGAGGGAGGGGAGAGAGAGTGGAGAGATGGGGGAGAGAGAGGGGGACGAGAGAGAGGGCGAGAGAGAAAGGGGAGAGAGATGGTGTGAGAGTGGGTGAAGAGAGTGGGGGAGAGAGGGGGGAAAGAGAGTGGGGGTGAGAGAGGAGAGAGTGAGAGCATGAGAGAGGCAGGGAGTGAGAGTGGGAGAGATTTAGGCGACAGAATGGGAGAGAGAGTTAGGGAAGAGAGAAGGGGAGAGAGAGAGATTGGGAGTCGAGAGAGGGGGTGAGCAGGGTAGAGAGAGAGAGGGTAGAGAGATGTGGTGAGAGAGTCGGGTATAGAGAGAGAGGGGGAGGGAGGCGGAGAGAAGGGGAGGCGGAGAAAGGGGAGAGTGGGGGACAGAGAGGAGAGAGAGTTGGACAGAAGGAAGGGGACAGAGAGTGGAGTGAGAGAGAGAGGGGGAGAGAGAGGGGGAGAGAGGGAGGGGGAGAGAGAGTGTGGGACAGCGTGGGGGATAGAGTGGGGAGAGAGAGTGCGGGGAGAGAGTGGGGGTGAGATTGGGGGAGGGAGACGGTTAGGGAGGGAGGGAGTGTGAGAGAGGAGAGAGATTTAGGTGACATAGTGGGGGGAGAGTTAGTGAAGAGAAAGGGGGAGAGAGAGAGTGAGGTGTAGAGAGAGAGTTGGTGAGAGAGAGAGAGGTGTAGAGAGAGGGGGTGAGAGAGAGACGGTAGAGAGAAGGGGAGAGAGGAGCGGAGAGGGGGAGAGAGGGGTGAGAGGGGTGTGGAGCGAGGAGGAAGAGATAGAGGCGGCAGAGAGAGAGAGGTAGCGAGGGGGAAGAGAGACGGGAGGGCGAGAGAGAGGGGGAGAGAGTGGCGAAAGAGAGAGGGGAGAGAGAGGGGGAGAGAGAGGGGGAGAGAGAGATGGGAGAGGGAGGGGGGAGAGAGGGGGAGAGAGACGGGGAGAGCGACAGGGAGGGGGGGAGAGACGGTGAGAGAGAGGGGGAGGGAGAGGAAAGTGCGAGGGAGGGTGAGAGGGGGGGACAGAAAGACGGTGAGGGCGGGGGAGAGAGAGGGGAGAAAGAGGGGAGAGAGTGGGGGAAGAGAGAGTGGGAAGAGAGAGGCGAGGGTGGGAGATGGATGGAGAGAGAGGGGGAGTGATGGGGGAGACGGACGGGGAGAGAGTGGCAGAAAGAGATGGGGGAGAGTGGAGAAGAGTGGGGGAAAGGGAGGGGGGAGAGGAGGGGGAGACAGAGGGGGAGAGAGACGGGAAGGGGGAGACGGGGAGAGAGAGGGGGAGGGAGAGGAAGGGGCGAGGGAGGTGGAGAGAGGGGGACAGAGAGGGGGAGAGAGCGCGGGGAGAGAGAGGGGAGAGTGAGAGGGTGAGAGAGGGAGGGAGTGTGAGAGGGAGAGAGAGGGGAGAGATTTAGGCGACAGAGATAGTGAAGAGTGAGAGGGGGAGAGAGAGTTTGAGGGGTAGAGAGAGACGGGATTGAGAGAGGAGGTGAGAGAGTGGGGTAGAGAGAGGGGAGAGGGAGGGGGAGAGGGAGAGAGGGTGAGAATGGGGTAGAAAGAGGGGAGAGTGGGGGGAGAGAGAGGCAGACATAGAGGGGGAAGAGGGTGGGGGACAGAGAGTGGAGGGGGAGAGAGAGAGAGGGGAGAGAGAGAGGGGAGAGAAGGAGGGAGAGAGAGTGTGGGGAGAGAGTGAGGGAGAGAGTGGGGAGAGAGAGTGGGGAGAAACAGTGCGGAGAGAGAGTGGGGAGGGAGAGAGGAGGAGAGGGAGGGTGGAGAGAAGGGGAGGGTGAGAGAGGAGTTAGAGGGGGGAGAGTGGGGGAGAGAGAGGGCAGAGAGAGGGGAGATAGACGGGGAGATCGACAGGGAGAGCGGGAGAGACGGTGAGAGAGAGGGGTAGGGAGAGGAAGTTGCGAGGGAGGGTGAGAGTGGGGGGACAGAAAGAGGGTGAGAGCGGGGGAGAGAGAGGGGAGAGAGATGGCGAGAGAGTGGGGGAGAGAGAGAGGAGAGTGAGAGGGGAGAGTGATGAGGCGAGAGAGGGGGAGGGACAGGAAGGTGCGTGGGGTGTGAGAGAGGGGGACAGAAAGAGGGTGAGAGCGGGGGGAGAGAGAGGGGAGAGAGATGGCGAGAGAGTGGGGAGAGAGAGAGGAGAGTGAGAGGGGGAGAGTGATGAGGCGAGAGAGGGGGAGGGAGAGGAAGGTGCGTGGGGGTGTGAGAGAGGGGGACAGAAAGAGGGTGAGAGCGGGGGACAGAGAGAGGGGAGAGAGATGGCGAGAGAGTGGGGGAGAGAGAGAGGAGAGTGAGAGGGGGAGAGTGATGAGGCGAGAGAGGGGGAGGGACAGGAAGGTGCGTGGGGGTGTGAGAGAGGGGGGACAGAAAGAGGGTGAGAGCGGGGGACAGAGAGGGGAGAGAAAGAGGGGAGAGAGTGGGGGAAGAGAGAGTGGGAAGAGAGAGGGGATAGAGAGAGGAGGTGAGAAAAATGGGGTAGAGAGAGGGGAGAGGGAGGGAGGGTGAGAGTGGGGGAGAGAGAGGGGAGAATTGGGGGAGAGAGAGGGGAGAGAGGCAGACAGAGGGATGTGGAAGAGGGAGGTGGACAGAGAGTGGAGGGAGAGACAGAGGGGCAGAGAGAGAGGGGGAGAGAAGGTGGGGAGAGAGTGTGGGGAGAGAGTGAGGGAGAGAGTGGGGAGAGAGTGGGGAGAAACAGTGCGAGGGAGAGTGGGGTGAGAGTGGGGGAGGGAGAGAGGAAGAGAGGAAGAGAGGGAGGGTGGAAAGAAGGGGAAGGCAGAGAGGGGATAGAGGGGGAGTGGGGGAGAGAGGGGAAAGTCGGGGGAGAGAGAAGGAGAGAGAGAGGGGGACAGAGGGAGGTGGCCAGAGGGAGGCGGACATAGAATGCAGGGAGAGAGAGAGAGAGGGGGAGAGAGGGGGAGAGAGAGGGAGAGATTGGAGGAGAGAGAGGGGAGTGTCGGGGTGGAAAGAGAGAGGAGAGAGTGGGGGACAGAGGGAGGGGCCAGAGGGAGGGGGACAGAGAATCGAGAGAGAGATAGAGGGGGAGATAGAGAGGGGAGAGAGAGAGGGGGAGAGGGAGAGTGGGGAGAGTGGGGTAGAGAGAGGGGAGAGGGAGGGGGAGAGGGAGAGTGGGGGAGAGTGGGGGAGAGAGAGGGGAGAGAGAGAGGGGGAGAGAGGGAGGGGAGAGAGAGTGCGGGAGGGAGAGAGGTGGAGAGGGAGGGTGGACAGAAGGGGAGGGGAGAGAGGAGTTAGAGGGGGGAGAGTCGGGGAGAGAGAGGGGACAGTCGGGTGGAGAGAGAAGGAGAGAGTGGGGGACAGAGGGAGATGGCCAGATGGAGGGGGACAGAGGGACGGGGACAGAGAATGGTGGGAGAGAGAGGGGGAGAGAGAGAGGGGGAGAGTGGGGGAGAGAGAGGGGAGTTTCGGGGTCGAGAGACAGAGGATAGAGTGAGGGACAGAGGGAGAGGGCCAGAGGGAGGGGGACAGAGGGAGGGGAGAGAAAATCGAGAGAGAGAGAGGGAGATAGAGGGGAGAGAGAGGGGTTGGAGAGAGGGGGGAGAGAGAGAGGGGAGAGAGAGTGGAGGAGGGAGCGGGTTAGGGAGGGAGGGAGTGAGAGAGAGGGGAGAGAGAGTGGGGAAGAGAGAGTGGGAGAGGGAGTGGAGGGAGAGAGAGAGGCGAAGAGAGAGAGGGGGAGAGAAGGAGGGGAGAGAGAGTGGGTGACAGAGTAGGGGAGAGAGTTAGTGAAGAGAGAGGGGAGAGAGAGAGAGAGTCAGAGGTAGCGAGATGGGGTGCGTGAGAGAGGTGCCGAGAGAGGGGCTGAGAGAGACGGTAGAGATAAGGGGAGGGGGGGGCGAGAGGGGGAAGAGAGAGAGGCGGTAGAGAGAGACAGAGAGGGAGAAGAGAGGCAGGGAGGGGAAGAGAAGGGGAGAAGGAGGGAGTGAGTGAGGGAGGGAGAGTGAGGTGACACAGAGAGGGGCAGAGAGATAGGGGCGAGAGACGGAGGGCGAAAGTGGGAAGGAGAGGAGGCAAGGGAGAAGGGGCAAGGGAGAGGGGGAGTGAGAATGAGAGAGACGGTGAGAGGGAGAGGCGAGAGAGAAGGGGAGAGACAGGGAGGGAGAGAGAGGGGAGAGAGGGCGGGAGAGAGGGGGCAGAGAGCGAGGGGAGAAAGTGGGGGAAGAGAGATGGGGAGAGTGTTGGGGGTGAGTGAGGGGGGTGAGAGAGAGAGGGAGAGAGAGAGGGGAGGGAATGGGTGTGAGAGAGAAGGGAGGGAATGGGTGGGAGAGAGAGAGGGAGAGAGAGAAGGCGAGAGAGAGGGGGAGAGGGGGAGACGGGGAGAGTGACGGGAAAGAGGGGGGAGACGGGGAGAGAGAGGGGGATGGAGAGGAAGGAGCGAGGGTGTTGAAGAGAGGGGGACAGAATGGGGGTGAGAGTGGGGAGACAGAGCGCGGGGAGAACGAGGGGAGAGGGATGGGGCGGGGGAGATGGGGAGAGAGACTGGGAGAGTGAGAGGGAGAGAGAGGGGAGAGAGGGCGCACGAGTGAGGGTGTGAGAAGCGAGCAATGGGGCGAGATGGGGTGAGAGAGAGGGGAGAAACAGCTGGAGAGAGAGAGGGAGAGAGTGAGAGTGCAAGAGAGAGGGGTAGAGTGAGGGGGAGAGGGAGGGGATAGAGAGAGGGTGGAGAGACGGGAAGAGCGAGAGGCGTCGAGAGAAGGGACAAGAGCGAGGGCAAGAGTGGGTGGCGAGAGAGTGGGGCGAGACAGGTGGGTGAGAGAGAGGGAGCGAGACAGGGGACTGAGAGAGGGGGGTGAGAGAGGGGGAGAAGGGGGAGAAAGAGGTGGAGAGAGAGGGGGCAGAGAGAGACAGTGTGGAGAGAAAGGAGGAAGAGTGAGCGGGAGAGTGAGAGGGATAGAGAGAGAGGGGGAGATAGAGGGGGAGAGAGAGAGTAAGAGTGAGAGAAGGGAGAGAGGAGACGAGAGAGCGGGGGTGGGTGAGCGAGTGGGGGCGAAAGAGCGGGGAATGAGAGAGGGGGCAGAGAGCAGGGGAGAGAGAGGGGAGAGAGAGGGGGGAGAGGGAGCGAGAGAGCGGGAATGAGAGCGCGGAGGTGAGAGAGAGGGGGAGAGAGAGGTGGAGACTGAGGGGGAACGAGAGGGGAGAGAGAGGGGGAGAGAGAGAGAGGGGAGAGAGAAAGGAGGAGGGAGATGAAGGGGGCGAGGGAGGTGGAGAGACGGGACAGAAAGGGGGTGAGAGAAAGGAGAGAGGGGGGGAGTTAGAGGATGCGAGAGAGAGAGGGTAGAGAGAGGGGAGAGAGAGGGGGCAGTGAGAGAGAGTGAGGAGAAATAGGGGGAAGAGAGATCAGGGAGAGAGAGGGGAGAGAGACAGGGGAGATAGGGGGCAGAGAGAGAGAGTATGGAGGGAAAGGCGGAAGAGAGCGCGGGAGAGTGAGAGGGAGAGAGAGAGGGGGAGCGATAGAGGGGGAGAGAAAGGACGAGAGAGAGAAAGAGAGGGGGAGAGAGGGAGGTGAGAGAGAGGGGGTGAGAGGGCGGTACTAAGACAGCGGGGTGTTAGAGAGAGGGGGAGAGAGTGGGGGGCGAGAGAGGGGGAGAGAGGGGGAAAGAGGGGGGAGAGGGGAGAGAAATGGGTAGAGCGACGGGGAGAGGCGGGAGAGACAGGGGGTGAGAGGGGGAGAGAGAAAGGGGGCGAGAGAGGGTCGAGAGAGGGGAGAGAGGGGGAAGAGAGAGGGAGTGGGAGAAAAAGGGGGGAAGAGAGAGCGGGAGAGTGAGAGGGAGAGAGAGGGGGAGAGAAGGAGGGGGAGAGAGAGAGGGAGAGAGGGGGAGTGAGGGTGGTGAGAGAGCGGGGTGAAAGAGCTGGGGGTGAGAGAGAGGGGGCAGACAGTGGGGGAGCGAGAGGGGGAGAGAGTGGGGGGAGAGAGATGGGGAGAGAGAGGGGAAAGAGAGAGAGGAGAGGGAGGGGGAAAGACAGGGCGAGAGGGGGGAAGGGAGAGGAACGTGCACGGGAGAGATGGAGGGGAGATAGAGAGGGAGAGAGAGGGGTGGGCGGGTGGTGAGAGAGCGGGGTGAGAGAGCCGGGGGTGAGAGAGAGGGGGCAGACATGGGGGGAGAGAGGGGGGGAGAGAGAGCGGGGACAGAAAGGGGGTGAGAGTGGGGTGAGAGAGAGGGGAGGTGGATGGGGAGAGAGTAGGGGAGAGAGAGAGGAGAGTGAGAGGGGGAGAGTGACGGGGCGAGAGAGGGGGAGGGAGAGGAAGGTGCGAGGGAGGGGGAGAGAGGCCAACAAAGAGGGGGTGAGAGCGGGGGAAGAGAGTGGGGGAGTGAGAGGTGGAGATAGAGGGGGAGAGAGAGGGGAGAGAGAAGGGGAGAGAGACAATGAGAGCGACGGGGAGAGGGGGAGAGACAGGGAGAGAGAGTGGTAAGGAGAGAAAGGGGGCGAGGGAGGTGGAGAGAGGGGGACAGAAAGAGGGTAAGAGTGGGGGGAGAGAGAGAGGAGAGTGAGAGGGTGAGAGAGGTAGGGAGTGAGAGACGGAGAGAGAGAGAGGCGAGAGATTTAGGCGACAGAGTTAGTGAAAAGCGAGGGGAGAGAGAGATTTTGAGGAGTAGAGAGAGAGGGTGAGCAGGGTAAAGAGAGATGGGGGTATAGAGAGGGGATGAGAGAGTAGTTAGAGAGAGAGGGGAGAGGGAGGGGGAGAGAAGGGGAGAGGAGAGAGGGGTTACAGGCGGGAGAGTAGGAGACAGAGAGGGGAGAGTCGGCGGGGAGAGAGTGAAGCAGACAGAGGGAGGGAGACAGAGAGAGAGGGACAGAGAATGGAGGGAGAGAGAGGGGAGAGAGAGGGGAGAGAGAGAGGGGAGAGAGAGTGGGGGAGAGAGAGTGGGGGGAGAGAGTGGAGGAGTGAAAGGTGGAGAGAGAGGGAAGAGGGAGGGGGAGAGAGAAGGGGAGACAGACGATGAGAGCGACGGAGAGATGGGGGTAGAGAGAGTGGTTAGAGAGAGATGGGAGAGGGAGGGGGAGAGAAGGGGAGAGGAGAGAGGGGTTACAGGCGGGAGTAGGAGACCGAGAGGGGAGATTCGAAGGGAGAGAGAGAAGACAGCCAGGGGGAGAGAGTGAGGTGGACAGAGGGAGGGAGACAGAGAGAGGGGACAGAGAATTGAGAGAGAGAGAGAGGGGAGAGAGAGAGGAGAGAGAGAGTGGGGAGAGAGAGTGGGGGAAGGAAGTCGGGGGGGAGAGTGGAGGGAGAGAGAATGGGGGAGTGAGTGGGGAGACGAAGTGGGGAGAGAGTGGGGGGAGAGAGAGTGGGGTGGAGGGAGAGGTTTAGGGAGGGAGGGAGTGAGAGAGAGTGGGAGAGAGTTAGGTGACAGAGTGGGGGAGAGATTTAGTGAAGAGAGAGAGGGGAGAGAGAGAGAAAGGGATAGAGAGAGGGGGTGCGAGAGAGAGGTGCTGAGAGAGGCGCTGAGAGAGACGTTAGAGAGAAGGGGAGAGAGAAGGAGAGAGAGGAGAGGGAGAGTGGGGAGAGAGAGGGAAGAGAGACAGGCTGTAGAGAGAGATAGAGAGGGGGAAGAGAGACAGGGAGGGGAGAGAGGGGGAGAGAGAGTGGGAGAGAGAAGGGGAAGAGAGGCGGTGAGAGAGGGAGGGAGTGAGAGAGGGAGGGAGAGTGATGTGACAGAGTGAGGGGAGAGAGAGGAGCAGAGAGAGGGGCAGAGAGATAGGGGCGAGAGAAGGAGGGCGAAAGTGGGAAGGGGAGGAGGCAAGGGAGAAGGGGCATGGCAGTGGGGGAGAGAGAAGGAGAGGGAAGGAGAGGGTCGGGGGTTACAGGCGGGAGAGTAGGAGACAGAGAGGGGAGATTCGGGGGAGAGAGAGAAGGGAGAGAGGGAGAGGGAGGTGGGAGAGAGGGGAGAGAGGGTGGAAGAGTGGGAGCAGAGAGCGGGGGGAGAAAGTGGGGGAAGAGAGATGGGGAGAGCGTGGGCGTGTGTGAGGGGCGTGAGAGAGAGAGGGAGAAAGAGGGGAGGGAGTGGATGGGAGCGATAGAGGGAGAGAGAGGGAGGGGGAGCGAGGGGAGAAAGAGTGGAGAGAGGGCAGGAGAGATGGGGCAGAGAGCGGGGGGAGAAAGTGGGGAAGCGAGATGGGGAGATTGTAGAGGTGAGTAAGGGGGGTGAGAGAGGGGAGGGAGTGGTGGGGAGAGCGAGGAGGAGAGAGGGGACAGAGCGCTGGGGGGGAAAGTGGGAGAAGAGAGATGGGGAGAGTGTGGAGGTGAGTGAGGGTGGTGAGAGAGAGGGATAGAGTGGGGCGAGAGATTGGGGCTAGAGAGGGGGAAAGAGAGAGGGGGAGAGGGAGGGGAGAGAGAGAGGGGGAGACAGAGTGGGTGGGGAGAGAGTGGGGGAGAGCGAGTGGGGAGAGAGGGGGAGGGGGAGAGAGAGGGGCGAGGGGGGAGAGAGGGGGAAGAGGTGGCGATAGAGGGGTGTGAGAGAGGCTGGAGAGAGCGGAAAGTCAGAGAGTGGGGAGCGAGTGGGCAGCGAGAGGGGGAGTTGGAGAGTGGGGAGATGGAGAGAGGGGAGTCGAAGAGAGGGGAGAGAGAAGATGGAGAGGGGAGGGATAGAGGGGAGAGAGACGAGAGAGAGAGAAGGGGATAGAGGGAGGGGGAGAGAAGGAGGGCGGAGAGAGTGGGGGAGAGTGACTAAGGGAGAGTGAGTGGGTAGAGAGAGAGACAGAGGGGGAGAGAGAGAAGGGGAGAGAGAGGGGGGAGAGAGAGAGGGAGAGAGAGGGGGTGAGAGAGAGGGAGAGAGAGTGGGGAGAGTGAGGGGGAGACAGAGGGGGAGAGATAGAGGGAGAAAGAGAGTGTGGTGCGGGAAGAGAGGGGAGAGGTGGAGAGAGAGGGGGGAGAATGAGAGCGGACGAGAGAGTGGTGGCGAGAGCAGGGGGGCTAGATTGGTGGGTGAGAGTGGGGGGCGCGACAGAGTGGGGGAGAGAGAAGGGGCGAGAGAGAGAGGGGGAGAGAGGGGGAGAGATGGGGGAGTGTGGGGGAGAGACTGGAGGAGAGAATGGGGGAGTGAATGATGGGAGAGAGTCGGGAAGAGGGGACAGAGAGAGGGAGGAGGTGGAGAGAGAGGGGGTGGCGATTGGGGGGAGTGAGTGGGGGAAGTGATTGTGGGGAGAGAGTGTGGGAGAGGGGGTAGAGAGTGAGTGAGAGAGTGGGGGATAGAGTGGGGGAGAGTGAGAGGGTGAGAGACGGAGTGAGAGAGGGAGAGAGAGGGGAGAAGGTTCGGTGACAGAGTGGGGAGAGAGTTAGTGAAGAGAGAGGGGGAGAGAGAGTGAGGGGTAGAGAGAGGGGGAAGAGAGAGAGGGTGAGAGCGCGTGGAGAGCGAGGGTGTGAGAGGGAATGAGAGGTGGAGGGAGAGTGAGGAGACAGAGTGAGGGGACAGAGGGAAGGGCAGAGAGAGAGAGAGGGGGTCGAGAGAGGAGTGCGAGAGAGGGAGAGAGGGAGGGGAGAGAAGGGAGTGGAGAGAACGAGGGGAAGTGAGGGAAGGCAGAGAGAGTGGGTTGAGAGAGGGGGAGAGAGGGGGAGAGAGACAGAGGAGAAAGAGAGGGAGAGAGAGGAAGTGGGGAGGGAGAGGGTGTGAGAGAGAGGGTGAGAGAGAGGGGGAGAGAGAGGGGGAGAGAGGGGGGAGTGAGAGGTGAGAGAGAGATGAGAGAGAGGGGACAGAGAGAGGGAGAGAGAGGGGAGAGAGAGAGGGGAGAGAGAGGGTACGAGGGAAGGGGGCGATAGCGGAGAGAGAGAGACGGGAGAGAGAGAATCAGAGAAGAGACAATGGTGGTGGAGCGAGAGATGTAGGCGAGAGAGAGAGGTGGTGGAGAGAGGTGAGTGAGAGAGAGGTGGGGGTGAGAGAGATGGGGAAAGAGAGATGGAAGAGAGAGAGGGGAAGAGAGAGAGAGGAGAGAGAGGGGAGAGTGGGGGCGCGAGTGGAGGATAGAGAGGCGGGCGATAGGGGGGCGTGAGGGGGTGAGAGAGGGAGAGAGAGAAGGTGGGGGAGAGAGAGGGGGAAGAGAGAGAGGATGAGAGAGAGGGCGAGTGAGAGGGGAGAGAAGGGAGAGAGAGGGAACGGTGACGAGAGCGGGGAGAGAGAGTGGTGGGAGAGAGAGAGAAGCGGGGGAGAGACAATGCTGGAGGAGCGATGTAGGCGAGAGAGAGGTGAGGGAGAAGAGAGGTGAGTGAGAGAAAGGTGGGGGTGAGAGAGGTGGGGAAAGAGAGAGAGGGGAAGAGAGAGAAGAGCAGAGAGAAGGAGGTCAAAAGAGGGGAGTAGGACCAACGGAGAGGGGTCAAGGGCGAGGGCGGAGAGAGGAGGGGGAGAGCGAGGGGGAGAGAGGGGGGAGAGGGGGAGAGAGAGGGGGAGACAGCGGGGATAGAGAGAGGGGAGAGAGGGGGAGGGGGAGAGAGATATAGGGAGAGAGAGGGGGCAAGGTAGGGGGAGAGAGAGAGGTGAGTGAAACGGGTAGAGAGAGGGGAGAAAGAGAGGGGAAGGTAGAGGGGTGAGAGCAAGTGGGAAAGCGAGGTGCGAGAGAGGGGAACGAGTAAAAGAGGGAGACAGAGAGGGTGTGAGAGAGGGGGAGGGAGAGGGGGGGAGAGAGAGGCGAGAGAGAGGGGGCAGAGAGGGTGGGGAGATAGAGTGGGGGAGTGAGTGGGGGATTGAGTGCGGGGAGAGAGTGGGTGTAGAGAATGTGGGGAGAGGTGGGAGAGAGGGGGTAAAGAATGGGGGAGAGAGGGAGGGAGTGAGAGGGGGAGGGAGAGTGAGGTGAGAGTGAGGTCGAAAGAGGGGGCGAGAGAGGGGGAGAGAGGGAGGGGGAGAGAGGGAGGGGAGAGGGAGGGGGAGAGACAGGGGGCAGAGAGAGCGAGTGGGGAGAGAGAGGGGGAGAGAGAGGGGAAGAGAGAGGGGAGAAAGAGAAAGGTGAGAGAGTGAGGCAAGAGAGGGGGCAAGAGATGGGGAAAGAGAGAGAGGGAGAAAGAGAGGGAGAGAGCGAGGGGGGGAGCGAGAGAGGGTGGGGAGAGAGGGGTGGGAGGAAGTGGGGGGGAAGACAGAGGGGAAGACAGAAAGTGGGGGAGAGAGCGGGGAAGAGAGGGGGAGATGGAGATAGAAGAGACGGAGAGAGGTAAGAGGGAAGATGGAGAGGGGAGAGAGAGTGGAGAGAGAGAGGAGAGAGAGAGAGATGGGGGTAGAGAGACAGGGGTAGAGAGACGGGAGAATTGAGAAGGATAAAGAGAGAGGGTGGAGAGAGAAGGGGGCGAGGGGGGCTAGAGAGGGGGACAGAGGGAGTGGGAGAGAGTGAGGGGAGAGAGGGGGAGAGAGAGGGGAAGAGAGAGGGGAGAAAGAGAAAGGTGAGAGAGTGAGGCAAGAGAGGGGGCAAGAGATGGGGAAAGAGAGAGAGGGAGAAAGAGAGGGAGAGAGCGAGGGGGGGAGCGAGAGAGGGTGGGGAGAGAGGGGTGGGAGGAAGTGGGGGGGAAGACAGAGGGGAAGACAGAAAGTGGGGGAGAGAGCGGGGAAGAGAGGGGGAGATGGAGATAGAAGAGACGGAGAGAGGTAAGAGGGAAGATGGAGAGGGGAGAGAGAGTGGAGAGAGAGAGAGAGGAGAGAGAGAGAGATGGGGGTAGAGAGACAGGGGTAGAGAGACGGGAGAATTGAGAAGGATAAAGAGAGAGGGTGGAGAGAGAAGGGGGCGAGGGGGGCTAGAGAGGGGGACAGAGGGAGTGGGAGAGAGTGAGGGGAGAGAGAGGGGGAGAGAGAGGGGAAGAGAGAGGGGGAGAAAGAGAAAGGAGAGAGAGTGAGGCAAGAGAGGGGGCAAGAGATGGGGAAAGAGAGAGAGGGAGAAAGAGAAGGAGAGAGCGAGGGGGGAGCGAGAGAGGGTGGGGAGAGAGGGGTGGGAGGAAGGGGGAGTGGGAAGTCAGAGGGGAAGACAGAAAGCGGGGGAGAGAGCGGAGAAGAGAGTGGGAGATGGAGATAGAAGAGACGGAGAGAGGTAAGAGGGAAGATGGAGAGGGGAGAGAGAGTGGAGAGAGAGAGAGGAGAGAGAGAGAGATGGGGGTAGAGAGACAGGGGTAGAGAGACGGGAGAATTGAGAAGGATAAAGAGAGAGGGTGGAGAGAGAAGGGGGCGAGGGGGGCGAGAGAGGGGGACAGAGGGCGTGGGAGAGAGTGAGGGGAGAGAGAGTGGGAGAGAGAGAGGAGAGAGAGGTGGTGAGAGAGAGAAGTGGGGGAGATAGAGAGGTAAGTGAGAGAGGTGGGGGACAGAGAGGTGGCGGAAAGAGAGAGAGGGGGAAGAAAGAGCTAGGGAAGAGAGAGGGGAAGAGAGAGGGCGGAAAGATAAGGGGAGAGATAAGGGGGAGAGATAAGGGGGAGAGATTGGGGGCGAGATTGGGAGAGATTGGGGAGACGTACCAGGAGAGATAGGGAAGAGAGAAGGGGAAAGAGAAGGAGAAAGAGAAGGGTAAAGAGAAAGGAAAAAATAGGGGAGAGAGAGGGGTTAGAGAGAAATGGATTAGAGAGAGCGAACGGGAGAGAAAGGGGTCGAGTGCAGGGGTCGAGAGAGAGGGTCGAGAGAGTGGGTCGAGAGGGGGAGAGTGAGGGGAGGGAGAGTGAGGGGAGGGGGAGAGAGGGGTGAGAGCGCGGGGGAGAGAGAGTGGGGAGAGAGAGAGTGGGGGAGAGAGGGGGCAGAGATGGGGAGAAAATGAGAGAGTGGAGAGAGAGAGATTGAAGGGTGAGAGATGGGGAGAGCAAGGTGTGAGCAAGAGAGACGGGCGAGAGGATGGCGAACGAGAGACAGAGAGAGGTCCAAGTGTAAGTGAGTGAGTGAGTGAGGGGACAGAAATGAGACAGAGTCAGAGATCGAGAGAGAGAGTGCGATAAGAGGACAAGAGGGAGAAAGAGAGAGAGAAAGATAGAAAGAGGGGGAGAACGAGATAGGGAGAGATACAAGGTGAGCTAGAGAGAGAGGGACGTGAGTGAGAGGCACGCGAGGTGGGGAGAGAGAGAGTCAGGTGAGAGAGAGGGATGAGGTGGAGAGTGAGTGAGTGGGTGAGAGAGAGAGTGAGTGAGGGGAAGAGAGATAGAAAGAGAAGTTGAGAGAGGGGCTGAGAGAGAGAATGAGAGTGAGAGGGTGAGAGATAGAGAGTGAGGGAGTGAGAGAGGTGATCGAGAAAAAGCAACAGAGAGTCTGAGAGAGAGTCAAAGAGAGATGTCTCAGTGAGGACCAGTCCAGCAGAGGTGAAAGCAGGACCCTCACAAGATGATGTGAATGAAGCCTAGAACGTAGCTGTTCCTTACCCAGCTCTGTGTCTATGTCCTGTCTTCCGGGTCTGAATACAGAAGGTCACTAACCCCTCCCTGTGCTGTTTACTGTGAGTGATCTTACCGGCTGCAGGATTTACTGAAGGCTCTAGATCTCCCTCTTCATGTCTCTCTGGCTGACCAAGCGTCTTTGATGTGGTTATGGACGAGACAGGAGTTAGGAATTTGGCTGAGACAGGAACAGCCTGATGACCTACAGGAGACAGGGAAACAGACAGAATGGGAAGTTAGACTGATGCAGTGAGGGATCTGGAAAATCCCTGTCTCCATCCCTGGCCTGTTCTGCTGTGTCTCTCTGGAAAGGGGAATTCCATTGGCTCAGGATCTGGAGTAGCTGCAAGTGTGAGAGACACTGACAGAGGCAGCAATTAGACCCACACAGTGAGGGATACCACATGGAGAGAGACTGAGTGATATCACCAGAGTGCAGGAAGGTATCAGGATCACACAATGGTCATGATGAAAGGGTTGTGATTCATGGTGCACGGGGATCAGTACTCAGTGACAGGTGAGCTACGAGTGGGACAGGTGATGGCCTCGTGCTATTCTCACCCGACTGTTCATCCAGATGTTAATGCTGGGGTCCAGTATAACCCATCTAACTGCTTAATATCCTTTTAGGAAGGAAATCTATTATAGACAGCGGGTCTGGCCTACACATGATCCAGACCCAGAGCGATGGGGTTGACTCTAAACTGCTCTCTGCAATGATACAGCAAGGCACTCAGCTCAAGGGCAGCTCGGGGTGGGCATGTGATGCTGGCCAGCCAGAGACAGCAACATCCCATGAGTGAATTAAACACAACACTGCTGGGAGCAGTGTCCTGGTCAACCATGTCGGTAAGCTTATGGGCAGGACTTTAAACTGACAGAGAGGATGCAGGGCCAGGGTCCGGTGAAAGGAGCTTTCCAAATCCAAAGAGAAAATGGTGATGTAGCTGAAGACAAGCAGAAAGGAACAGGAAGAGACAGAGTGTAACTGAAACTGTTCATCAGTGAATTGGACTGTGACAAGAAATTGTGGAAAGAGTCAGTCGTAATGTTCTTTTTTGGACTGTATAAAGTCTCTGCAATAAGGAGGATGGACTGTGGCACAGAGATAAATGAGGTTTAGTGGTGACAGGGTGAACAAAAGGTGGAACATGAATATTCTATTGTTCACCTCCTTGAGGGGTGACAGGGAGTGCAGGATGGGTAACCCTGACAGTAATGGGTAACAAAGGCATTACAGAGAAAGCATTTGGCCTCAGATGATGAAGCTGAATCAGTCTGAATGCAGATTCTGGGTAACACGTGTCAAAAACACAAGCAGGAGAACAGTTTAGACGCTGCCTAACAGCATTTCATTGCTCAGACCTGTTACACATTCCAATGTATTCCTGTGTAATGCAAAGGCACTGTGATCATTTTGGGAGACTTCAGTCTTTATATAATCTGGGACAGTCACATCGGCAAAAGTGATGTTCTCTGAACTCCTCTTTGGATGTTTCTATCAGTGTTTCTTTGAATAACACGTTGTGCAAACGGCCAGGGAGGTGACTATCTCAGATCGACCGTTGGGTGATGACGCTGAGGGAAGCAGTAATGTCACACTGACATATCCTCTGGGAAATTGTAGTGTAGTGGAATTCAGCGAGATGATGGATTTTTAAAGTGACCATAAAGCACACCCAACAATCATAACCAAAGCCATTGACATGTGTTTGAGAGGGGAACTGACCAAGGTAAACAGGGGAAACAGTGAAGTCTATTGATTGAAATGGATAGTGGAAAACATTTACAGTCAGAGAGATGTACAGCACAGAAACAGGGCCTTCGGTCCAACTCATCCACACCACCAACATATCCTAACATAATCTCATCACATTTGCCAGCACTTGGCCCAAGTCCTTCTCAACTCTTCCTGTCCGTATACCTATCTAGATGCCTTTTAAATGCAGTAATTGTACCAGCCTCCACCACTTCATCTGGCAGGTCATTCCATACACGCAACACCCTCCACATCAAAACGTTATCCCTTACGTTCCTTTTATATCTTTCCCCTCTCATCCTGAACCTAGGCCCTCCAGTTCTGGACTACCCCACCCCAGGGAAAAGACCGTGTCTGTTAAACCTAACCATGCCTCTTATGGCTTTATAAACCTCCATATGGGTTACCCCTCGGCCTCAGACATTCCAGGGAAAACATCCCCAGCCCATTTAACCTCTCCCTTTAGCTCAAATCCTCCAATCCTGTCAGCGACTTTGCAATCTTTTCTGAACCATTTCAATTTACACATCATTCCGATAGGGAGGAGACAAGAATTGCGCGCAATAAGCCAAAACTGGCTTAACCAATGTCCTGTACAGCCAGAACATGACCTCCCAACTCCTCTACTCAATGCACTGATCAGTAAACACAAGCATACCAAACTCCTTCTTCACTATCCTATCGACCCACAATTCTCCTTTCAAGGAACAATGCACTCCGAGGTCTCTTTGTTCAGAAACACTCCCTGGGACATTAACATTAAGTGTATCAGTCCTGCGAAGAGTTGCTTTTCCAAAATGTAGCACCTCCCATTTATCTAAATGAAGCTCCATCTCCCACTCCTCAGCCCATTGGTCCATCAGTTCACCATCCCGTTGTAATGTGAAGTAACATTCTTCACTGTCCACTACCCCTCCAATTTTGGTGTCATCTGTAAACTTACTAACTATACCTGCGATGTTCACATCCAAATCATTTATATAATTAATGGAAAGTAGTGGACGCAGCACCGATCCTTGTGGCACTCCACAGGTCACAGGTCTCCAGTCTGAAAAAACCACCCTCCACAACCACCCTCTGTCTTCTACCTTCGTGCCAGTTCTGTCTCCAAATGGCTGGTTTTCCCTGTATTCCATGAGATCTATCCTTGCTCTCCAATCTCCCATGTGGAAACATTTCGAACACCTTACTGAAGTCCATGTCTCTCACATCCAACGCGCTGCCCTCATCAATCCTTTTGTTACTTCTTCAAAAAACTCAATATCTTGAGCCATGATTTCCCACGTACAAAGCAATGCTGACTATCCCCAATTAGACATTGCCTTTCTAAACACATGTAATTCCTGTCCCTCATGTATCCGTCTTTCCACGTGCCCACGACTGATGTCAGGCGAACCAGTCTGAAGTTCCCTGACTTGTCCTTCCCAGCCTTCCTAAACAGAGATACCATGTTTGCCAACCTCCAGTCTTCTGGCACCTCACCTGTAACTATCAATGATACAAATATCTCAGTAAGAGGCCCAGCAATCACTTCTCTAGCTTCCCACAGAGATCGAGAGTACACCTGATAAGGTCCTGGGGATTTTTCCATCTTTAACCATTTCAAGACATCCAGCACCTCCTCCTCTGTAATATGGACATTTTGCAAGATGACATCATCTATTTCCCAATGCTATTTCCCAAACCATCATTCTATTCTATATCTTCCTGGTCCTTCTCTACAGGAAATACTTGTTCAGTTTCTCCCCCATCTCCTGCAGCTCCACGTGCAGGCAGTATTGATCTTTGGGGGCCTTATACTCTCCCCAGTGACCCTTTTGTCCTTTATGGATTTATAAAAACATTTTCCAAACAATCTCAAGTCCCCTTTTTGCCCTCCTGATTTCCCTCTATCACTACAAAACACTGCACTTGCCCCCTCCCCGAATGATCCATACCCAACACTGTAATCTCTCCCTCCCTGACTGATCACTACCCAACACTGTAACCACCCCTTCCTGACTGATCCCAACCAAAACACTGCAATCTCCCCCTCCCTGACTGATCTCCACCCAACACTGCAGTCTCCCCCTCACTAACTGATCACTACCCAACACTGCACTCAAGCCCTCCCTGACTGATCCCTACCCCACACTGCAATCTCCCTCTCCCTGACTGATTCCTACCCAACACTGCACTCACCCCCTCCCTGACTGATCCCTAACCCACACTGCAATCTCCCCCTCCCTGACTGATCCCTGCCCAACACTGCACTCACCCCCTCCCTGAATGATCCCTACCCAGTACTGCAATCTCCCCCTCCCTGAATGATCCCTACCCAACACTGCACACAACCCCTCCCTGACTGATCCCTACCAAAAACTGCAATCACCACCTCCCTAACTGATCCCTATCCAACACTGCAATCTTCCCCTCCCTGACTGATCCCTGCACAACACTGCAATCTCCCCCTCCGTAACTGATCCCTACCCAACACTGCAATCCCCCCCTCCCTGACTGATCCCTATCCAACATGTGCGAGATAAGTGGCTGTCCAGCCCCATCTACGGCACTTTTTATTTCCCTTCCCAGGAACAAAGACACGGAGGAGTCTGTCCAAAACTTTTTCATTCAACTTTGCAAAGTCGGGTGCTGTTCCCAAAGGTACACACACACAAGCATAGTAATCTCCACACATTATATACATGTATATTTGGGCTTGGTCTACTACTGCTGCCTTGACCAACGAGTGCTCGGATTCCCCACTGTTTTCCTTATTTGGGTTCTGGTGCCTGGGATTATTTTATTATTCACTTGGCCAATCAGTGTTTGAGCTTCCCGTTCTTCCCTTATATGGATGATGTTGTACAACTGTGGTTAAGGGCGGCCTCTCAACTATCGAGGAAAGCTGTTACAACTGTTTCATTCATATAAACGTGGGGGAGGTCCGGCAACAGTTTCGAGTGTCTGCTTGTGTTTACTATGAGGTAGAAAAGACTAAAAGGCAGCTAACCGTCTACCCCCTACATGCTTGTGTTTACTATGAGGTAGAAAAGATTAAAAGGCAGCTAACCGTTTAAAAATTACACTACCCCCTACAAATCCCCCGTGTCTTTTCTTACGGCCTGTAATTTTTCAACCGTAAGTTTCTTCTCCAGGGCATTTAATAACTCCCGAGCTTGTTCATCAAACTGCCCTTCTCTAATACTACCCCCGCCCAAGAGGGATTCACGTTGTTCCATCTCGAGATTTATTCGTTCAACCTGCCCATAGGGAACATCCTTCTCAGTAAGGGCGGTTTCGATCAGTCGTTGAGTTAATCCCGGGACACAGGGAATAACGCAACACCCAAGGGCAGTGAGTACCCCTGCCACTACTATACATGAGACAAGAAAGGGAACGACCACCCCCGTCCATTTACCGAACCAAGCTTCCAACCAGTCCGTGAGGCCAGAGTCGATGCCCGAGTTTTCGGCCAGTTCGTCCGCCAATGTGGTGAGTCCATCCAGGGCGCGGGTGATGGACCCATCAGGGGCTGTGTTGTTGGGGATGAAAGTGCAGCACTGAGTGCCTATCATGACACAAACACCCCCCCTTCTCTGCCAACATCATGTCTAAGGCCAACCTATTTTCCCACGCCATCCGACTAGTGGCGTCCAGTTGTTCTGCTATTCCTTTCACTGCATCCCGGGTATAATTAATGAACCTCTGCTGATTGTAGTAAATATAATTAATCCAATCCACATTCTTATTGATGGTCACCCACCAGAACAGTGACGACTCAAAACCCGCCGCTATCTGGTTCCTCGCCTTGTATTCGTCAGGAACACCCCTGGGGACCCCTATGGCATCTAAATATATGTTATCATCGAAAGAGGTCTCCAAAGCTCTCTCAGTTCTTCCACTAGAACGGGGTCGCTCTTGTTTTTCGAATACCAGGGTGAATGGGATGGCCAATTGAACGATCGCACAAGTGCCCGTCCATTTTTGGGGCAGGGTCGGTCGCAGAACCCTCCCACCACAGTACCACCAGAGGTCTGCCCTAGGTACATGAATGTGGGAGTAATTCCCGCCCCCGGTAGTTTGATTGACCAGCCGGATTGATCCGCTGCACTTGTCAAATGTCCCCACATCGTCGTCCCACTGTAGTCCCGTCCGAGAGACGCAGGCCTGGTGTGTACCCGTTACCCCTGAGAATGATGGCGGGCGGGGCGCCCCCTCAGACCTGACGGGGGGAAACTTCAAACTCAAGGGTCGACAAGTGGGGTCGTTCCAGGCCTCTCGGTCCTGGTACAGCCTTATCATGCAGTCCATGGCTCGTGGGTGTTTCTCCCATCCCAGCGGGAATGGGACCACCTGAGGGTTAGGGCGGGCACTCGTGCATGCGTAGCAATCACTCTTTTTCATGCTCCTCACAGTATATTTGACCTATTCCATCCAGGCATTCGCCTCCCCGTATCCCGTTTCTATTTCAAAGGTCTTTTCCAAATCCGTCGTCTCAATTATTCTAATCTTTTCCTGCTTATCAGTGGTGGATGAGCCCCCAGACTCAGCTTCAATGACCGTGATATACGTGCAGCACAGCTGCATCCCCCCCCATCCTGCCTGGCCCCCAACTCTAATACCCAGTATTGTTCTATTAAGTCTCGCCTCGTTCTTTTCCAAGTTCTTTATGGTCAGATAAAGCGGATTGCACTGATTCTGCCCACAATCCCGTCCAGGGGTGATGGGATCACGGACAACTGACACCATAGCCTGGACCCCGGGGGCTGGAAGCCTACTTAGGCCTTCCCTACCATACAATTGTAATACTAACGTCTGACCCTGGAACCCCCTTTCTCTCTCTAGATTCTGCTTAGTTTGATTCAGGTGACTTTTAGTCCTACAGGGCACCAACTCACAAAGGTCTAAGCTAAATGTCTGTGTTGATTGGTTGGCAAGCACGGAGATGGTGAACCACTGACGGTCCTCTATTTGTTTCATCCGGAGGCCAAATTGGGTAACACGCACACTATGACCCAGCCCAAGGACAATGGCATAGCAAGTTAACAATACGATTGACCGCATTTTGTCGCGACACCCGTAGCCTGAGGGCACAGTTCCTTTAGACTCGCCAAAGTCCGATTAGTTCGTTCTCAGAGTCTCTGTTCCTTAGATGCCTTTGTCAGAGAGGTTCGTTCGTCCTCCGTCGGTTGTGGCACTGGTCCCTTGACTCGAGTGTAATGTGTCCAGCCCTTTTCGGCCGTACGGACAGCCGTTTCGGTCGTCAAAAGTACCAGGAAGGGACCGTCCCAAGTTGGTTCGAGGGTACGTTGCTTCCAGCTTTTAATCAGGACCCACTGACCCGGCTTGACGGTGTGCACCGCAAACTCGAGGGGCGGCGTCTGTGCCAAAAGTCCCTGTTGGCGTAAACGAGATAGAGCAGACCCCAGAGCCACCACATATTTTTGCACAAACATATCCCGAGACTCAAATACAGGAGGTTCCCCCTTCGGCCCATGGAATGGGAGGCCAAATAACATTTCGAAAGGGGAGACGCCCAAATCCCGCCTTGGCTGGGTGCGAATTTGCAACAGGGCAAGGGGTAGGCATTTGGTCCAATGCAGGCCGATTTCACTAGTGAGCTTGGTTAGCTGCTTTTTGATGGTCTGGTTCATTCTTTCGACCTTGCCCGAGGAGGAGGGATGCCAGGGGGTGTGCAAATCCCAGTCAATCCCCATTGCTTGCACTACATTCTGGAGGACGGTCGAGGTGAAGTGGCTCCCCTGGTCAGAGTCAATAGCGCGGGGTCGCCCAAATCGTGGGATGATTTGCTCGAGTAGAATCTTGCTAACCTGAGTTGCCATTGCCGTGGTAAAAGCTTCCACCCATCCTGTCAGGTGATCTACCACTACTAATAGATACTTCAGGCGACCTATGGGGGGGAGCTCAGTGTAATCTACCTGGATATACTCAAACGGCCTATAGGCCGGACTCCTACCCCCTTGTCTTGCATGCTGCCGCAGCCCCCTTTTGTTAATCTTTCGACATGTTATACAATCTCCTGTGACCTGCTTGGCTACCGTGTACAGACCAGGGTGAGCATATCGGCGCAGGAAGGCATCACACAGTGCCTGGGCGCCCCAGTGACCCCCTTGGTGTAAACGGGCAATAATGTCCCGCGTCAACGGTCGATTTAGTAGCTGGCGGCCATCGGGTAAGTTCCACTTGCCTTCCCTATCCTTTGTACCCCCCAGAGACGCGAGAAGAGTTTCTTCTTTGTCAGTAAACGTGGGCACTTCGGTAATTTCGGATATCTGTGGAATCCTTACCAGGCAGTTTATTACTTCCTTCCCCATCCCAGCCAATTTTGCCTGTTCATCTGCCAATTGATTCCCCAGAGTCTCTATTTTATCGTCTTTCTGGTGTCCTTTCACATGTACTACAGCAATCTCTTGTGGCAGCAACAAATCCTCCAAGATCATGGCTACTAGTTCCTCATGGACCAACTCCTTTCCTCTACTATTTATCATTCCCCTTTCTTTCCAGATCTTCCCAAAGGTGTGTACTACCCCAAAGGCATACTTAGAGTCAGTGTAGATTGTCCCGGCTATTCCCTTTAAATTCCTCAGAGCCCGGTGCAAGGCGTACAATTCGCACGTTTGTGCGGACCAGGCATTCGGTAGCCGTCCACTTTCCACTAATTCCCAACCAGTCTCACTAATGACTGCATAACCATTGTGTCTCTTCCCGTCTATCACTCGAGAGGACCCATCAATGTACCACCGCCTTCCTTCATGTAAGGGGGTATCCCTCAGATCTTCCCTCACTTTACTCTGGTACTCTATTATGTCTGAACAGCAGTGTTCCAGTTCCTCCTCCCCTTCCCCTTTCCAAAGAAAGTCCGCCGGGTTCTGGCAGCCCCCGACTTCTATTCGGAGGTCTTCTCGGTCTAACAATATGGCTTCATATTTCAGAATTCTCGAGTCAGTCAGCCACCTCCCGGCCTTCTGATTCAGGATAGTTCTAACCTGGTGGGGAGTAGTGACTGTCAAGGGGGCCCCGAAAGTCAACTTCCTGCTTTCCTCTACCAGCTTTGCCGTGGCTGCCACCGCTTGGACACACTCCGGCCACCCTTGGGAGACTGGATCCAGAATTTTTGACAGGAAAGCCACGGGCTTCCTTTTACCCCCCCCCCCCAGTCCTGGGTCAATACTCCAAGAGCGGTTCCCTTTCTGGAGTTCACAAAGAGGCGAAATGTCTTACTAAAATCCGGCAAGCTTAAAACAGGTGCGGCCATCAATTTTCCTTTTAGGATTTCAATTAACTTTTTCTCCTCCTCCTCCCATTTTATTCTGTTGGGTGCCTCCTCAATGAGTTTTAGGTACAAGTCTTTAGTAAGGGGGGCATAGTCGTCTATCCATAACCGACAATAGCCTAAGAGTCCCAAGAACTTCCGCAACTCCCTCTTGGTCGTTGGGAGGCCTAGTTCGATTATTGCCCGCACTCTTTCCGGACTTATTCGTTTCTGTCCCTGGCTTATCAAGTGTCCCAGGTACTTAACCTCTTTCTCGACATATTGGAGCTTCTTCTGACTCACTCTTAACCCCTTCTCAGCTAGGTAATTTAACAGGGCATTAGTCCCAAGTAGGACGTCCTCCTCCGCCGGTCCGGATAAAAGGAGATCGTCCACGTATTGTATAAGCTTAAGGGCCGGGGACAAGGTTAGTCCCTCCAATAATTGTTCCAGAATCTGCCCGAACAGAGTCGGGGACTCAGTGAATCCTTGGGGGAGTACGGTCCACCTGTACTGTTGTTTTCTGCCAGTATCAGGATCCTCCCATTCAAAAGCAAAAAGATCCCTACTGTCCTTGTCCAGGGGACACGCCCAGAAGGCATCCTTTAAGTCTATAACACTAAACCAGCCGTGGTCCGGGGGGATTCGCCCCAGAATAGTGTATGGGTTCGGTACCACAGGGTGCCGTACTTGGACAATTTTATTTACTTCCCTTAGGTCTTGGACCATTCGGTAGCTCCCATCCGACTTCCAGACTGGCAGGATGGGGGAATTGTATCGTGACATACAGGGCTCTACCAATCCATCTTTTATTAGGTCTTCCATAACTGTCTTCAGGCCCTGCCTCCCTTCCCAAGAGATGGGGTATTGGCGCACTCTCACGTCGGGGCTCTGGGGCTTTAATTTTACCTCCACAGGTCGAATTGCGAGTCCCCCACGGTTCCCTTTGGCGACCCAAACCCTAGGGTCTATCTCTGTCAATCGGGACTCACTAAGGTATGACATGGTAACGGCTAATTCTTCCTCTTCTCCCACTTCTATTCGCAATCCGAAACGGACTATCAAATCCCGTCCCAACAACCCATAGGGAAGATGGGGGAGGTGAAGGAGTTCCACCTGGAGTTCCTCCTCCTCCAGCCGCAAGGGTTGTGTTTCGAATATTTTCGCATTAAAAACCCCACCCTTAACTCTTGAAATGTTTAATGTTTTAGCTTGGAAGCCAACCCCCCTCGGATGGAGGGGAATTGAGGACCTGCCAGCGCCTGTGTCAACTAAGAAGGTAACATCTTGTCTAAATGGGCCCACCCGTAAATTTACCAGGGGTTCTTGGTAGGCCCGTGTTCCGATCCTCCCCTGACTTCCCTAATCCATTTGTTCACACTCCATTTCATACATCCCTTCTCTTTCCCTTTTAAACTCGGGACAATCCCTTTTGAAGTGTCCCAGTTTCCCGCAATGGTAACATCCGGCCTTCTGAGGGCGCTCAATTCCATAAGATCCTCCTCTCTCACTTCTGCCCCGTCTCGCTTCTCTCCCTCTCCAACTTTTCTTCAACGTTCCTCTTTCCACCCCATAATCTCCCTCCCCCATTCCGGTGGACTTACAAGCTTCCCGTACGGCTGCCACCATCATTTTTGTCTTATGTTTCTCCCTTATTACATCCCTCTGAACGTACACCTTCTGTGCTTCCCGTAATAATTCTGCAACATCCTTTTCAGCCCAATCCTCCACTTTCTGTAATTTCTTCTGAATGTCAGGCCATGACTTAGTCACAAAGTGCACCTTAAGCATGCTGTTGCCTATTTCCCCATCGGGGTCTAAACCTGAATACTTTCGCATGGACTCCCGCAAACGGTCTAAAAACTCACTCGGGGATTCATCCTTTTTCTGTCCAACTTCAAATGCTTTTGCTAAATTCCGCTGTTTGGGCACGCAGGTTTGGATCCCCCTGATTATAAGCCTTCTGAGGTCTGTCATATTGGCCCGTCCCCCCGCGTCGTTATGATCCCACCGGGGGTCCTCTAAGGGGTACTTCTGCTCTCCACGCTGAGGGCCGTCCCGATGCTCCCTATCCCAAATGGCCATTGCACTATTCCGGATCATAACAATTTCATCGTAATTAAATAGTATTCTCATCATGGCCTGCAGTTCAGCCCATGTGTATATACTGAGCCCCAGAAATTGGTCCAGTTGCATTCCCACACTGACGGGGTCGTCCAGTAGACGGGGTAGTTCATTACGGAGTTGCCGGATATCCCCAGAATTTAAAGGTTGTACTAAGAACCCGGTCCGTTCATTCCCAAACGGCACCTCTCGTAAGGGGTTCAGCTGTTCAATATTGTCACTCCTCCCAGCTCTCAATCCCTCTTCTCGACCTCTCCGCATCTCGAGTCGGACTGATTTCCTAGTGCCTGGGGTGAGTTCTGTGCCCCCTCCTGTGCCCCCGCCAGCAGTCCCTTCCTCACTGGTCGTAGCCTGCTGGGACCCGGAATTATCCGTCGCAGGAGGGAGGTCCGCGCTGGACGCCTGGTCGTGCGCAGGTGGTATATACGGGGGCGGGGAAGACGGTGGCAAACCGTCGGTGAGGATGTCCCAAGACTTCTGGGGCTTCCTCGGGTCTGTTTGGGGAATCAGAGGATAGAGACGCGTGGGACTCTCGCCGTCGCCCGCCAACCAGGCGGCGGCATATTTGCTCTCCTCTGGGTCAAACGGTTGTTTTCTGTTAACATATACATTTAGGATTTGACACACCCAGTCTTCATCAGACCCATACTCGGGCCAAACTACCGAGGGGGCGCGGATAGGTTCTTTGGTCCATATAAAACAACAATATTTTATCATGGTCTCTTTCTTTAAGTCCTTCGTTCTACTACTGTCCGTCCATAGACTTAACTTCCGACCTAATGGACTATCGGGGGGTATTTCTTTCCCATTTGCAGTCTTCCCTGACTTTTCCTTAGTAAATCTAGAAGTCTGATTTCCCATGGTTTATCTTCGGTCCTGGTCTTAAACGCCCAAAGCGTTTTCACAGATGACCGTCAAAACCACAATTTCCTGTGGTTTATCTTCAGTCCTGGTCTTAAATGCCCAAAGCGTTTTCACAGATGACCGTCAAAACCACGCGGCCAACAAGGAAGAACAAAAGAATCTCTTACCTTGATCCGTGCACGGAGTTGTCTGGCCTTTTTAAATGTGTGTACCCCCGTGTATAGTCACTAACCGGTCGTCCCAGCACTCGTCCGTGTGTTCCTTTTCCAGGATTCAAAATTATTTTTAAATGAGCCGGGTCACATCCTCTCTTGGCCGACGGCCAACGGAACAAGCCGATCAGTGAGAAGTATAAATATATACTAGACGCGTCTTTGTTGTAATCAGGCTTGATCCGTGAGCCGAAGAGACTGCCCCCCCCGGCAATAATTATTTCATCCCGGAGGAGCCCCCAATTGTGCGAGATAAGTGGCTGTCCAGCCCCATCTACGGCACTTTTTATTTCCCTTCCCAGGAACAAAGACACGGAGGAGTCTGTCCAAAACTTTTTCATTCAACTTTGCAAAGTCGGGTGCTGTTCCCAAAGGTACACACACACAAGCATAGTAATCTCCACACATTATATACATGTATATTTGGGCTGGGTCTACTACTGCTGCCTTGACCAACGAGTGCTCGGATTCCCCACTGTTTTCCTTATTTGGGTTCTGGTGCTTGGGATTATTTTATTATTCACTTGGCCAATCAGTGTTTGAGCTTCCCATTCTTCCCTTATATGGATGATGTTGTACAACTGTGGTTAAGGGCGGCCTCTCAACTATCGAGGAAAGCTGTTACAACTGTTTCATTCATATAAACGTGGGGGAGGTCCGGCAACAGTTTCGAGTGTCTGCTTGTGTTTACTATGAGGTAGAAAAGACTAAAAGGCAGCTAACCGTTTAAAAATTACACTACCCCCTACAAACACTGCAATCTCCCCCTCCCTGACTGATCCCTGTCCAACACTGCAATCTCCCCTCTCTCTGACTGATCCCTACCCAACTCTGCAAACTCCCCCTCCCGGACTGATCCCTACCCAACACTGCAATCTCCCCCTCTCTGACTGATCTCCACCCAACACTGCAGTCTCCCCCTCACTAACTGATCCCTTCCCAACACTGCACTCACCCCCTCCCTGACAGTTCCCTACCCAAAACTGTAATCTCAAGGGAATCCCTGGGGATACATAGGGGATACAAGAGTTTACTGAAGAAGGGAATCAGGAGGGCAGATGACCTTGGCTGAAAAGATTTGGGTGAATCCAAAGAGATTCTTGAAGTATGTTAAAGGAAAGAGAATAACTAGAGAGAGAATAGAACTGTTCATGGACATGTTTGTGCAGTATCGCAGGAGTTATTTCCCCTCTGTGTTGACCGTGGAGAAGGACATGAAGGCTTGGGAACTTGGGGAAGTTAGTGATCATCTCTTGGGGACAGTCCATATGACAGGAGAGGAAGTGTTGACGCATTAGAATTTATGAGGGTGGGCAAATCTCCTGGACCTGACTAAAGAATCCAACAACACTGCAAGAAATTGTGAGTCCCAGGCTGATTCTTTTGCATTAGCGTTATCCAGGGGTGAGGTCCCGGAAGATTGGAGGGCAGCAAATGTTGTGCCCGTTTTCGAGAAGGGCTGCAAAGAAAAACCTGGGAACTATAGATCAGTAAACTGAACATGTGTGGTCAGTAAGTTACTTGAGAAGATTCTGAGAGATTAGATATACATGCATTTGGAAATACAGCATTTGATTAGGAGTAGTTAGCATACCCTTTTGTGTGGGAGACTATGCCTCACAAATTTGTTAGCGTTCTTTGATGAAGTGATCAGGAAGGTTGACGAGGGCAGGCCAGTACATGTAGACTCTATAGATTTCAATTAGGCCTTTGATAAGGTTCCACATGGTACCTTGCTCTGGAAGGTTACATCACATGGAATCCAGGGGGCGTTGGCAAACTGGGTACACAATTGGCTTGATGGTAGGAAGGAGAGGGTAACAGTCAGACTGAAGGCCTGTATCTCGTGATGTGCCTCATCGGTCATCAAATCATAGAATCCCTCCTCTGTGGAAACAGGCCCTTCGGCCCAACAAGTCCACTGGTCCTCTGAAGATTATTCCACCCAAACCCATTTCCGTTCCCTATTACTCTACATTTACCCCTGACTAATGCAACTTACTTCTGCATCCATATACAGTATAGGCAATTGAGCATGGCCAATTGACCTAAACTGCTCATCTTTGGGTTGTGGGAGGAAACCCTAGCACCCAGAGGAAACCCACGCAGACATGAGGAGAACATGCAAACTCAGTTGGTGCGGCATATTTGTTCAGTGGTTGGCACTGCTGCCTCACAGGGCCAGGGACCCGGGTTCGACCCCAGTCCCCGGTGACTGTCTGTGTGGAGTTTGCACATTCTCCCTGTGTATGCGTGGGTTTGCTCTGGGTGCTCCAGTTTCCTCCTACAATCCCAAAATATGCAGGTCAGATGAATTGGCCAGGCTAAATTGCCCACAGTGCTCGGTGGATTCGTCAAGGGTAAATATTGGGCAGGGAGAATGGCTCACTGTTCGGCATGCCAGTGTGGTTTGTTGGGCAAAATGGCCTGTTTCCATACTGTAGGAAGTCTAATCCTAAAAGGATTTAACCCAAACAGGCCATCCTGTGAGGTTGGAATTGAACCCAGATCCACGGTGCTGTGGGGCAGCAGTGCTAACCATTGTACCACTGAGCAAGTCAGTGCTAGGCCCACTACTGTTTGTTATCGATATCAATGATTTGGATGAGGATGTTTAAGGCATGATTAGAAAATTTTCAGATTGCACTAAAATAAGTGAGGAAGGTTCTCAGCAATTGCAACAGGGTCTTGATCAGCTGGGGAATTGGGCTGAGAAATGGCAAATTGAGTTTAATATAGACAAGGACGAGATCTAACATTTTGGAAAGTCAAATCAAGACAGGGGTTTCATGGTGAATGGTAGGGCCTGAAGGAGTCTATTGGCACAGAGGGACCTTGGATTCCAGGAGCACGGTTCTCTGAACTCAGGGAGACAGGGCAGTGAAGAAGGCTTTTGGCACACTGGGCCCTTCATCAGTCAGGGCATGGAATATCGAAGTTGGGAAGTTCTGTTGCATTTGTACAGGATTCTGTTTTGGCCACCTTGCCATCGCAAGCATTTTATTAAATTGGAAAGAGTGCAGAAGAAATTTACAAGGATGTTTCGAGTACTCAACTAGACAGTTATAGAGAGAGGTTGGACAAGTTAAGACATTTTCTTTAGTGTGTAGGAGACTGAGGGATATCCTTATAGAGGTGTATAACATCATAGGAGGCATGGACAGGGTGAATGTGCTCAGTCTTTATTCAAGGCTTGGGACATCGAGGACGAAAGGGCATCAGTTTAAAGTGAAAGGGGAAAGATTAAAAGGGAACCTTAGGGACAACCCTTTTCTCCAGAGGTGATATATATATATATGGAATGAACTACCAGTGGAAGTCGTCAAGGAGGATACATTTAATAATATTTAAATGGCACTTGGACAAATACATGGAGAGGAACATATTGGAAGGTTATGGGCCAAGTGCAGGGAAACGGGGTTAGTGTGGATGGACCAGTTTGAGCCAAAGAGCCTGCCTCCATGCTTCGAACTCTATGACTCCATGAACATACCCAGGTGTCCCATAAACAGAAGCAGCCAAAGCAACATGAACATGAGCCATCTCTGGGGATGGGGAGGCAGCCTCAGGTTACATTGACAAACTGGATGGACAGTGTATGAGCTCCAAGCAGCTGCATGGGTCCTGTACACATGCAACATGGAACAACACACATCAGGCCCGAGTAGGAGGTTCCAGGAGCAAATACAATCCCTCGGAAACCAGGGCTCCTCCCAGAATGGGATAATGTGTGCCTTTGGGTTTCTACCTTCCCAGGGAGATAATGACAGGCCCCACACTGATGCAACCACACCCGCTCACAGATGGAGACTCCCACTGCCTTTCTTACGGGTAAGTGCACATTTTGCCCCGAGCCCTGACCCCAGATGGACCCAGATTCCATGAATTATGTGGTTACCCAGTGTAATGCAGCTGATGGTCTCACTCCGTACACAACAGCCATTCCAGGCACCCAGCTGGTGGGCAGCACCAAAAAGATCCCGTCTCTGACCCAGATACATGTTTGGATGAGATTGACCGAACGTCTGTCATACACAGAGTGAACGCTGAGGAGCAAACCGAATAAATCGCCATGTGCCTTAGTCCAGCAGGCCATTCAGCCCTCCCTGAGGTCCAACAGCTAGGGTGGGGCATCCATGATGAAATGAAGGCAGCGATCCTCAATGCTCGAGGGCAGGATAAGGCAGACCCTGCAGAGGCGCTGCATAAATGCAGAACAACAACCAGGGGAATGACCCTCCCCTCCCCCTGTTGCTTCATCTGGAAACTCTGGGTCCAATTTGTCTGGAATTTTGGGGCTATGTCCTGCATCTTTCTTAGCGATGAGAATACAGGCCCGACCC
Organism: Chiloscyllium punctatum; assembly: GCF_047496795.1. NCBI lineage: Eukaryota > Metazoa > Chordata > Chondrichthyes > Orectolobiformes > Hemiscylliidae > Chiloscyllium > Chiloscyllium punctatum. The sequence goes on from NC_092755.1 coordinate 22,552,758, forward strand.
TTTGTCTCACATGTCTCAGAAAGAAGGAGGGCCACCTGGGATTCGAACCCTCAGATGCCCCTGTAATGAGGATTGGGCCCTCCGCTAATTAATCGCTGAATAGGAAGTAGACTTTAGGGATTTCCACGTTGTGGCACAGAGGCTCGGGGACCACAGGTGATTGGTGCTGTTTCCTCAAGAATGGGTGTGTGGTTGTGAGCTATTGAGCACCAGCCCAGACAAGGGGTCAGAGTTCAAACAGTGATATCCCAGGAAACCAACCAGGGAGAATTCCTCAGAAACAAAATTAAAAACAGACTGAGACCAGGAGTGAAGGCTCCTCTCCCAGCTTGTCCCACACACACCAGGTTCTCGCAATGGACTAGTCACTAAACCCAATACCTTGTTCACTAATATTTATCACAAATTGATGCCAATCATAATGAATACATCAGGGATACAGTAACCAGAGTAATGTCCTTCCCCATTAAAATGATTATGTTCCCACCTGACCAACAGGATAAGGGGGTGAAGGACAGGGAAATATGAGGGAAAGCCCACAACAGCAATTCGCAGATGAAAGAAAAGGGAACTCCTCAATGATTTAGCCACAGTACACAAGTCCACTCCCAGGGAAGGAGTGTTTCCGGTCAGTATGCTGACTTGGCTAATTTAGGGAATAAACTCAGGATCCTGACCCAACAACTTTCTAATGAGCCTGAGAAATACTGAATACAGAAAACCCAGAGGAGACTATGGGACAACTGTTGGAGAATCAGGCTAACCATCACTTAGTGACCAAAGTGGAGGGTCACACCAACACGATTAACCAGATCATCCAGGGCCCAATCAGAGATGACGGTGAGAAGTAAAACCACACCCTGTGCAGTAACGGGATGGTGGAACAGATGAGGGAGGAGCTCAGGCAGGCCAGCCATGGGAAAGTCCCATCCCGGTTTAGTGGCAAACAACGTAAATATTTGTTCCAGGAGAACCCCCACACCAACATCTCTCACTGTGAGTGACAGCAGCTCACCAAGGGCTGGGTTAATGACAGCTGTAAGAACACTCTCATTGGGACACTCGGTTTGGTCTGAGGTGTGGGATATAGGTAAAGTAGTGTTATTTCTGCAATTATAATGACTTATGCAAGGTAAATGCACTCACACAAGTGTATAATTGTTTCAACGAAGGGCTGAGGAAAAAGAATAACATCTATGTGGAGGAAATATATAATTGTTTTTGTATTCGCTAAACTGTGCATACAAGAATGAAACGTGCCTGCTAACAATGGTAGACAAATAAATATGGTGCTGTGAGTATGTAGGTTAAGCCAGATATGCTTGTAGAGGCAGTAATTATAATCATCTGTTACCCACTTTTGCAAAAACACAAAAGCCAGCCACAATTAAAAGGTCATAAGGATCAATATGGTTGGGGAAAGGGAGGAAATGTCACAGGTGGGGGTAGTAGATAATAGTGAAGGAGGATATACCTAACAATGGACCACAGCAGGATGTGGTGAAATGGCCCAGTAAAACTTGTACATTGTAATGTACAAGGCCGGATTAGGCAAGAGATAAACAATAGTAATGGGCACCAGGTTTGGAGTAGTGAATCCTATATAAGGAATGTACTTGCTAACCTCTACATGCCCTATTCCGCGCACCATGCTTGCAAGCGTCTAATAAACATACTGATTGCTTCAGATCTTGTCTTGGGCTGAAATTATTGAAGTGAGTGATCTTTGTTTCTCACACCATGTGACAAAGTTAGGATAAAGTCCAATTAATGGAAGTTGCACAAAAATGGTATTTGTTTGGATTACCATTAATCCATCCCACATAATCTGAAGATAGACAGAACAGGGACCACCCCTCAGTAAAAGTGAAGGAACAGGCCATACTATCACATACCCATAGCCTATCATCCATGAATTTGGCTCCTCTCCCATCAAGCTGTGGCCCTAACTGCACTCACCATGATATATCTTGGGGTATTGGTGGTTATGATTGCAGGTTGCAACAGAATGGGCACCATCATTATTCATAAGGCCTGGACACACTCACAGGGGCTATAAGGCTGATATAATTTTCAGGGAATTCTACTCAGAAGGGAATTCAAGGATTTTGAGCCATCAGGACTCTTTCCCTTGTATTTATTCTGATCACTGTCTATGCATCACAATTCTGTACATAATGGCGTTCGGCTCAGACAGCTGGCTACTCTGACAACAAGCACACCCAGCGTTTAAAAGCTGGTTTGCAATTCATTGTATAAGCTTCTTTCCATCTAAATGGATGAGTTGGGGGAAATGTCACAACCTCCTGGCTAAAACACAGATAGACAGCCAAGTTATATTGGCCAAGTAAATCCCCCAAATTACAAATTCCGCACTCCAAGCACAGTGCAAACACAGCGGCCAAGTGGTAATGTCATCAGCATAATGTAAAAGGCAACAGTTCTCCAGGACAGACATATCCCTTATAACGTGTCCACCAAACAAATGAGGGTCCACACAGGAAGGCACTGGGTCCTGCTACAAAAAGAAACTAACATAACAAACCATCAAATGGTTGGAAATATTTCAAACTATTAGCCGATTCTCCTAATTGGCCAGAACTACAGAAAGTTCCGGAAAACCATCCAGAAATGAACACAAACAGGGTTCACCTGAAGACTGATGTCTTGAATCTTCTGGAGGCCATCTGAGGAGACCAGCATTGCAAGAGACAGACAGACAGACAGACACATAGAGAAAGAAGCTTCACAGACCCAAAGGCAGAACCAGAAAGGGAGAGATAGAAAGACAGTTTGAAGCAAACCCAAGAAACATGGGAGAGAGGGAGTGTACAAAACCATTGAGAGAGAGAGATAGAGCTGGAAACATCTGGAATAATGTGTGTCACCCCTTCAGTCTGTCCATGCTTTACCTCCTGTTTGTCTCAGTCTGACGTTCCTTCTCCCTTTCTCTGTCCTTCTCTCTCAGCCTGTCTCTCTCTCTCTCTCACTCACTGCCTTTTTCTCACTCTCCCTTTCCCTGTCTCTCTCTCTCTGCCCATCTTACTCTCATCTCCGTCCCCACTCTCTCGATCTCTCTCTCTCTTTTTCATAGCCTCCCTTTCTCTATCTTCCCTATTTCAGAACTGAAAGTGCTCACCCAATTTTGAACGCCCTCAAAAATATTTTGCCCCCCATTTTCACTCTCCTCCCAAATTGATCCCCTTCCCCAAATATCTTCCCTCCCAACTAATTGCCTCACCAAATGTGCCCCACTCAAATATTTCGCTGCCCCCAACATTGCTGTGAGCTCCACTCCCTGGGGCAGAGGGAAATGCATGGAAAAGTGTCGAGCTGGAAAAGCCCAGCAGGTCAGGCCTGAACCATCGATTGTCCTTCCTGACCTTCTGTGCCTCCCCATCTCCAGACTTTGTAACTCTGACTCTCCAGCAACAGCAGTCCTCACTTTCTCACACTGGTAAAAGAGTCAGTGTTGACTGACTGGCCTGTGACTGTTTTAATGCACAGAATGATCCCAGTCCCAGAATTACAGAAGATTTGCATCACAGATGGAATCCCTTCTGCCCATTATGCCGCCTCCCCTATTAAATGATCCTGGACTTGTTCAGGATCCTCTGGATTGGTCCCTGAATTGCCCCTTTGACTATGCTTCATGTGGAGACCTTTTCTCTGCCCTGTCTCAAATTTTGCATCACATGCTATTCTTCCCTCCATCTCTCTCTGACAACAGATCCCCCCCTTTCTCCAACGACCCCAAAACCCCAACAAATACTCCCCCTGTCTCTGGCTGTCCCACTCCCTCCTTGTCCCCACTATCCCCCTTCCCATGCAGACTCACAGCCCCTGGGCTGGAGGATATAGTGCAGAGACTAACTCACCCTTTAACTGACTGCTGTAATGCACAGCAAGATCCCACTCTAAAACCAACGCCAATTACACACACTGTCCTTCTCCCTCCATATACGTCCTTCTCTCTGTCTCCCCCCACCCTCTCTCTCACACTGTTCATCTCTCACTTTCTCTGTCTCCCTAACTCTCACTGCCCATCTCTCTCTCCACACTTTCTCCATCTCCACTCTCTCCATGTCTCTCTCTCTTTTTGTCACTCTCCCTTTCTCTTTTTCTCTATTTCAGACTCACTCAGAAACATACACCATGTACCTTCCACTCACCCCCTCCCAACAGTTGGGGTAAATCCTGGGAGAGACCAGGCACTGAGGCAAACTCTTCGCAATGCCCCTTCCCCAGTCACTGGGACAGAGCAGATTGGTCCAGGGAGAAACAGTGAGAGAAACTATAGGAGAGAAAGAGAGATGGACAGACACTGAGAGGGAGGGAGAGAACAAGAGAAAGACAGGCAGGCAGAGAGAGGGTGAGAAAGTGAGAATAACTGAGAGAGAGAGCAGGAGAGAGACAGACAGAGAGAGAGTGAAACTCCAGGAAGAGAAATACAATGTCAGACTGATACAACATAAAAATTGGGGAGAAAGACAGTAAGAGAAGGTCAGACAGACAGCAAGACAGAAATCCCAGGGAGAGATATTGGACAGAGAGTGGAGTTGCAACAGCAGAGAGATAGATCTGAGAGAGTTGGATGATGGTGGAAGGGGGGAGGTGGGGGTGGAGTTGCTCTGATGCAGCGAGAATGATGTACAGGCAAGAATAGCAAGATCCCACAGAACTGAGAGATAGATGCAGAGAGAGATGAGCAAGGTGTTGATTTTGTGAAAGATTGAATGATTGAGCATTCCTGAAAAAAAACCTGATGAGATGACAAAGAGGGAAAGGGAATCTACCGGGAAATGTAAACAGGGCAGAGATGTGAAGGATGTTGAGAGATAAGGATTGAAGGAAAGACGTGGGAGAGAGAACTGGGAACACAGAAATAGACAGGAGAGCTGCAGTGAGAGAGGGAAGCAGTGAAATCTGTGGGATCAGACCCCTCTCTAGCATTTTGCTCCCTTGTCTCTCCCCAGTGCAGAGCTCGCCCCTTGTGGCAAAATTCCCACAGAGAGCCTGAATCCCACAATTCTTGTCTGTGTGTGTGTGTCTGTGTGTGTGTGTGTGTGTGTGTGTGTGTGTGTTCGCTCTCTCTGATTCCAGCTACTGTCTGATGATTCCTCATGGCAGAATAATTTGATTCTCTGTCTTTGTATTGTCCTAGTTTCAGCTCCAAAATCAAATGTTGAATCATCCACGATCCTATTGAATAGCAGAGCAGGCTCGAGGGGCTGAATGGTCTCCTCTTGTTCCTATTTAGGATGGTCTTATGTTCTTAACACTACCTCCCAGCTCTTGGCCCCCACACTGGAGGTTATGACTCCACAAGGCCCTGATCTGTCGAGTGCTGCACTCTTCCGTGAGTCTCGGAGGGAAACAGCCTGATTTGGATTGGAGTTGCAGCCTCTCAGTGAGAAGTGAAATCTCCTCGAGATTCCCCTCAGTCTCTCACTGTAAGGTGGAGCAGACCAGTCTCGGGGAAGCAAACAGCAGGCCAGATTAGCTCTGTCCTTCAGCTCCATTTCAGAAGGCCACATGGGAGGGGCTTGATTCCTTCATCAGCTTCCCGTGCTCTCCCTTCTGGGTTAGGGTGGGGGCCGAATGGCCTTGCTCCTGGCTCGTATTGAGGTGCAGGCTGGCTATGATTGGGTTATACACGGCATGCCCCTGGAGTGAGGTTGGTTAGCTCAGTTGGCTGGTCATTTAGCTTACCACACGAGCTAAAGTTACTCTGAAGGACTCTCGTTCCCAACCTCTCCCCTCAGCTGGGCCATGGTGACCCTCTGCTTAAATCCCCACCAGACACCACTCTCTAATGAGGAGCTGTCCCATGCTCTGGTAAGACTATGGTGACATTCCATTGGTTTGTACCTGGAGCACTGTGTGCAGGACTAGTCACTGCATTGCCAGAGGGATGTTAGTGTGTGAGGAAGGTTTACTGGATGAATCCCCATTGGAATGAACAGCACTCTCCCCCAGTTAAGCCACCCTGACAGATTTTGTGTCATTGGAGACACAAGGACCAATTCACCTGAAACAGCAGCTGGATTTTATATTCATGAGCACCTGATAAGATTGGCTAGTTTACACACACACACACACACACACACACACACACACACACACACACACACACACACACACACACACACACACACACACACACACACATACACACACGCGCGCACACACACACTCTCTCACACACACACACACAAACACCACTCACCACTCTCTCTTTCAAATACACACTCTCACTCCCTCAAACACACACACATTCCTCCCATACACACGCACACAAACACACACTCAGACAGACACATACACAAACACATAATCCCTCTCTCACACACTCAGACAGACACTCGCTCTCTGTCTCTCTCTCTCTCTCTCTCACACACACACACACACACACACACAGATACACACTCACACAACCACGATTGCTGTACAAACGTGGAGGAAGGTTTGATGGAGAGATTACTTCTCGTAGGACTGAACCCTGATCTCACATGATGACTGCTCGAGGGAGACAGACAGCAACTGCAAATGACTTGTTGGATCTTCCTGTGCACTGCATCTTGCATCGACAGCGTTGGTCTGTTTGGGTGCCTGCTTTTCTAGAGAGTCTCCAAGCATCAAGTGACCATACATTGACAACAGTTTTTCTCCAATCCATGTTTCAGACACATGGTGATGTTATTTTTCACTGATTGTTTAAAAAGATCTGAATCTTCTAAAATGGACGTGGCCTCCATCCCAAACCATTTCCACAAGCTACGCTGACCATCCCTAATCAATCCTTCCTTTTCCAAATGCATGTAAATTGTCTCTCAGAATGCCCTCCAACAGCTTACCCACCACTGGCCTCAGGCTCACAGCTCCATAGTTCAATGGCTGTTCCTTGCAGCCTTATTTCAATAATGTAGCATTACATCATTAACTACTCTCCAGTCTTCAGGCACCTCACCCGTTGTCACTGATCGGTCCATCTGACAAGGCCATCGCCATCCTTCTGTAATCTAAGACTATCATCCTCAGTATTTATCACCCAACCAATCTTCATATCATTCATGAACCCAATGATTAACCCTCCACCATTCAAATCTAAATCTTTTCCATCAACAATATCAGCAAGACCCCAACAGTGAGACATGAACAGACAGAGATTTCTAACTGGGCCATCACTGTCTGCTTCCTGCCACTCAGCATTCTGTGCCAGATTCCTTGGATCTTGAGTTTTTATGTTCACTATCAGTTTCCAATATGGATCCTGATAAAAGCCTTACTGACCTCCAAGCAGATGACAGGAAAGTATTGCCCTTGTTTACACACCTAGTCACCTCCATAAAAAGTGCAATCCCATTGGTCGGACCTGACCCCTCCTTAACACAACCATTCTGACTGTTCTTCATGAACTCCAGGCTCTTTAAATGCTGATTAATTCTATCTCCCAAAATTGCTTCCAAAAGACGTCCCACCCACGATATTAGCCTGACTGGCCTGTAGCTGCCTAATATATCCCATGCTCCTTCTTGAATAACAGTACCACATGGTCAGTCCGACGACACCTCTCCTGTGGCCAGAGGGGATTTGAAAATGTTTGCAAGTGTACCTGCTACTTCCTCCATCACCTCATTCGGTAAACTGAGATACATTTCCACCGTCTTTGGAGATGTATTGGGTTTTAAGAAGGCCAGACCACTCAGAACCATCTCTCTCTCTATACATGCTCGTTCATTTAATTGTATCACAGAGCATCTTCACGATTTCATATTAACCCTGTCCCAGTGAGCATTGACAAAATGCATCCATTCACTGTCACCTCTGGGTCCATGCCCAAATTCTCACTGTGTTTCTCTCATTAGCAATTCACCCTTAATGTCACTGTAAGGTACATTCAGAGTTTTATTTCCTCTCTTAGCACTCCTCTCTCCCAGGCAATTAGCCTGCTATACGATTTGGAGGAGTGTGGGATGTCATTCTGGATGTGGATTAGCATTGGGAAGCTCAGAAATAAGGAACACACGATTGTGCTGAGTGTGGGGCAGTGGGATTGATTTGGGATGAGCACACGGAAGCTGAGGAATAAACCTCAGCCCTGCAGCATGAAAATATCCCTTTGAGCTGGCAGGTCAGTCACAGGAAACAAAAACTCCAACACTGGTAAAAGCTGGTGGAACCTCTTCAGGTTCAATATCCAATTAAAGATGGTCTGTTTGAACACAGTCTCTGGAATCTGGACGTGGGAATCATTGCTGAGCAGGGTATGAAGGATGCAGAGGCAGAAATATACTGAACAATTTCAGATATTCCTCTTGAACCACAAGAGATGGGAGCAGAAACTAGGCCATTCAGATCATCTGATAGTATGGCACTGACTCTCTTACAATGCAGGTATCCCCCAGACTGACGCTTTGACAGTGCAGCACTCCCTCAGTACTGAACCTCTGACAGCACAGCACTCCCTCAGTAATGACCCTCTGACAGTGCAGTGCTCCCTCAGTACTGACCTTCTGAAAGTGCAGCACTGCTCCCAGATTGACCCTCTGAAATTGCGGCAATCCCCCATTACTGACCCCCTGACAGTGCAGCACTCCCTCTGTAGTGACCCTCCGACAGTGCTGCGCTCCCTCAGTAATGACCCTCTGACACTGCAGCATTTCCACAGTACTGACCCTCCGACAGTGCGGTACATCTGCAGTGCTGACTCTCTGACTGTCCGGCCCTCCCTCAGAACTGACCTTCTGAAGTGCAACACTCACTCTGTACTGACCCCTCTGACAGTGCGACACTCCCTCAGTACTGACCCTCTGACAGCGCAGCACTCCCTCAGTACTGACCCTCTGACAGTGCAGCACTCCCTCAGTACTGACCCTCTGACACTGCAGTATATCCTCAGTACTGATCCTCTGACAGTGCAGCACTCCCTCAAGTACTGACTCTCTGACAGTGCAGCACTCCCTCAGAACTGATCCCTCTGAAAGTGCAGCACTCCCTCAGTACTGACCCTCTGACAGTCCAGCACTCCCTCAGTACTGACCCTCTGTCAGTCCAGCACTCCCTCAGTACTGACCCTCTGACAGTGCAGCACTCCCTCCATGCTGACAATGTGGCAGTGCAGCACTCCCTTGGTCCTGCCCCCCTGATAGTGCAGCGATCTCCGACAGTGCAGCACTCCCTCAGCACTGATCCTTTCACACTGCAGCACTCCCTCAGAAGTGAGCCGCTAACGCCACAGCATTCCCTCAATAATGACCCTCTGACACTGCAGCACTCTCTTTGTATTAACATTTCTACAGTGCAGAATTCCCTCAGTACTGACCCTCTGACAGTGCAGTGCTCCTTAAGTACAGACCCTCTAACAATGCAGCTTTCCCACCGTAAAGACCCTCTGACAGTTCAGCACTCTCTCCGTACAGACCCTCTGACAGTGCAGCACTCCCTCAGTACTGACCCTCGGACAGTGCAGCACTGCCTTGGTATTGGCCGTCTGACAGTGCGACTCTCCATCAGTACTGTTCCTATGACACTGCAGCACTCCCTCTGTACTGACCCTCTGACAGTGAGGCATTGCACGTATACTGACCCTCCCACAGTGTGGCGCACCTTCATACTGACTTTAAGACAGGCGCATCCTCTGATCATTCAGTACTCCCTCAGAACTGACCCTCTGACACTGCAACAGCCCCTTGGCCCCTGACGGTGCTGCAATCCCTCAGTACTGACCCTCTGACAGTGCAGCTCTCCCTCAGCACTGCTCCTTTGACACTGCAGCACACCCTCAGAAATGACATTCTGACACAATAGCATTCCCTCAGCACTGACATTTCTACAGTGTGGCATTCCCTTGGTACTGACCCTCCGATAACACGGCATTCCCTCAGTACTGACCCTCCGACAGAGCAGAACTCCCTCAGTACTGACCCTCTGACAGTGCAACACTCCCTCAGAACTGACCCTCTGAAACAACACTCCCTCAGAACTGACACACTGACTGTGCAACACTCCCTCAGTACTGACCCTTTGACAGTGCAACACTCCCTCAGTACTGACCCTCTGGAACAACACTCCCTCAGTACTGATCCTTTGGCAGTGTAGCACTCCCTCAGGACTGACCCTCTGAAACAACACTCCCTCATAACTGACACACTGACCGTGTAGCGCTCCCTCAGTAATGACCCTTTGAGTGTGCATCACTCTCTCAGTACTGACTCTCTGGCAATGCAGCAATCACTCAGTACTGACTGTCCGGCACATAGTGTGGAGCTCCCTCAGTACTGACCCCCTCACAGCGCGTTGATCCCTCAGTACTAATCCCCTCAGAGTGCGGTGCTCCCTCATTTCTAACCCTTTCACAGTGCAGCTCTCCCTCAGTAGTAACCCTCTCACAGTGCAGCACTCTGACAGCATGGCTATCCATTAGTACTGACCGTCAGAGAGTGTGCACTTCATCATTCCTGACCCTCTCACTGCACAGCAATACCTCCATCCTGACCCTCTGACAATGCTGCACTCCCCCCACACTGATCCTCTGATAGTGATGCATTCCCTCAGTACTGACTCTCTGACAGTTTGGATGTGGCCCTATACTGACCCGCCGACATTGTGGCCCAAACTCAGGAGAAAACCTCTGACAGTACAGCACTCCCTCAGTACTGACCCATTGACAGTTTAGCACTCCCTCAGTACTGACCCATTGACAGTTTAGCACTCCCTCAGTACTGACCCATTGACAGTTTAGCACTCCCTCAGTACTGACCCATTGACAGTGTAGCACTCCCTCAGTACTAACCCACTGGCTCGGTCCTACACCTCTGACAGTCCACCAGTGCCTCAGTACTGACCATCTGACAGTGTAGCACTCTCTCTGTACTGACCCTCTGACAGTGTGGAACTCCCTCAGTACTGACCCGCTGTCATTTTCATTATGCTGATTTCAACAGAGGTAAAGAAACACTCTTAGTGACCATCCACCGTGACCCTGTAATAAAACTTATTTTCATATTTGGCTTGCATGTAATTCGCACAGCCTCTAATAGTTGCCTGGAAGGTGGGGGTGGGGTGTACTCTCCTGCTGCAGTCCTTGGGTGTCCCACAGTGATCTTAGGGAGGGAGTTCCAGGAGTTTGACCTGAACCATGTAAACAGCTCTCTTACTGGAGTGCCCTTTTAAAGTTGGGAAGTTAATATAGACCAGGAGGACCCGAGAGCTGCTGTCTTGTCAGAGAGAGAGGACTGGTGGGTCACACACCTCAGGTGAGGGGCGAGGTTGAGAAGCTGGGGCCTTCATGGTCATTTCAGACATGACAGAGATTGAGCCAACAATGTTGGCATCACGAACCTGTTATCTGTTTTAACTGACCCCCCTTTATGGCAGAGGAATTCAATCCCTTTAATAGAGCAAGCTGGAGAATTCAACACTAAAATCAACTTGTACGGACGCGCTGAAGACCTGAAACATCAATCCAGAGATTTCTGAAGAAGCTAAGCATATCCAGCAGCACCTCTGAAGGGAGAGGGAGAAAGAGACAGAGAGAGAGTTCACCTTTCAATCCAGTGATTTCTGTGGGAAAGTTCCTTCAGAACAGACCGTTTTGAGGAAGAGTCACTTGAAATGCGAATTGTTCCTCTCTCTCTCTTCACCGTTGCTACCTGCTGAATTGTGCTGAATTTCCCCACCATCTGTTGACTTGAGAACTTGACCTGATCCAAGCGTCACTGAGTAATTCAGTCTGTGTTCAATGCCCTGAGGCTGCTTCTGCTGAAAGTTGACAAACAGGTTTAAGGCTGTGTAACGTATTGTATTAGTTGGGCGGGCTACATGGGAGAACAGATACAGAACACAGGCACACTGAAATGTTAGGTCTGAGCTGTTCCTTCTGAACTAACATCACAAAGTCACATTGATCAGGATCTTTGTTAAGTGCCTTTGTCAAGTGACCCTTCCTCAAAACGGTCTGTTCTGAAGGAACTTTCCCGCAGAAATCACTGGATTGAAAGGAGAATTCTCTGTCTCTTTCTCCCTCTCCCTTCAGAGATGCTGCTGGATATGCTTAGTTTCTTCAGAAATCTCTGTATTGATGTTTCAGGTCTCTAGCGCGTCCGTACAGATTGATTTTAGTGTTGAATTCTCAAGATTGCACTATTAAAGGGATTGAATCCCTCTGCTACAAAGGGGGGTCAGTTACCTCAGCTAACAGGTTCGTGATGCCAACATTGTTGGCTCAATCTCTATCATGTCTGAAATGACCATGAAGCCCACAGCTTCTCAACCTCGCCCCTCACCTGAGGTGTGTGACCCATCAGTCCTCTCTCTCTGACAAGACAGCAGCTCTCGGGTCCTCCTGGTCTATAATAACTTCCCAACTTTAAAAAGGGCACTCCAGTAAGAGAGCTGTTTACATGGTTCAGGTCAAACTCCTGGAGCTCCCTCCCTAACATCACTGCGGGATACCCAAGGACTGCAGCAGGAGAGTACACCCCACCCCCACCTTCCAGGCAATAATTAGAGGGTGTGGTAATCATATGCAAGCCACATTTGAAAATAAGTTTTATTACAGGGTCACACTGGATCGTCACTAACACTGTTTCGTTACCTCTGTTCAAATCAGCGTAATGAACAAGCAAAGGGTGGGTTGAAAATGACTATGATGGCCTTTCGTAGGTTGGTGTTTATTAGAGTTTGTATCGACAGTATGAATGTTTGAGCACTTATTCAAGGGCATGCAAGTAGCTGCCAGAGGAAGTGATGGGGGCTGGTATAATTGCGACATTTAAAAGGCATCAGGATGAGATTGTGAATAGGAAGGGTTTAGAGGGATATCAGCCAAGTACTAGCAAATGGAACGAAAGAAGATGAGAATGTCTGGTTGGTATAGATGGGTTGGACAGGAGGGTCTGTTTCCAAGCTGTGCACCTCTGTGACTCTGGGCCTCTGAATAGTCTATTGCAGAGAGTTTCAGACAGAGCTTGGTTTGTTTGTCTCTCTCATGAATCCTCAGAATCTGAAAAACCCTATGAATCCAATTTCCATAGAAATAAAGAAGGTCAGTACCGAGGGAGTGCTGCACTGTCAGAGGGTCAGTACTGAGGGAGTGCTGCACTGTCAGAGGGTCAGTACTGAGGGAGTGCTGCACTGTCAGAGGGTCAGTACTGAGGGAGTGCCGCACTGTCAGAGGGTCAGTACCAAGGGAGTGCTGCACGGTGAGAGGGTCAACACTGAGGGAGTGCTTCACTGTCAGAGGGTCAGTACTGAGGGAGTGCCGAACTCACAGAGGGTCAGAATTGAGGGAGTGCTGCACTGTCAGAGGGTCAGTACTGAGGGAGTGCCGCTCATTCAGAGGGTCAGTACTGAGGGAGTGCCGCACTGCCAGAGGATCAGCACTGAGGAAGTGCAGCACTGTCAGAGGGTCAGTACTGAAGGAGTGCTGCACGGTCAGAGGGTCAGTACTGAGGGAGTGCTGCAATGTCAGAGGGTCAGTACTGAGGCTGTGGTGCACTATCAGAGGATCAGTACTGAGGGAGTGCTGAACTGTGAGAGTGTCAGCACTGAGGGAGTGCTGCACTGTCAGAGTGTCAGTACTGAGAGATTGCCGCACTGTCAGAGGGTCAGTACTGAGGGAGTGCCGCACTGTCAGAGGATCAGCACTGAGGGAGTGCCGCACTGTCAGAGGGTCAGTCTGAGGTAAAGTTGCACTGTCAGAGGGTCAGGACTGAGGGAGTGTCACACTATCAGAGTGACAGGAATGAGGGTGTGTTACATTATCAGAGGGTCAGTCTGAGGACGTGCTGCCCTGTTAGAGGATAAGTCTGAGGGAGCGCTGCACTGTCCGAGGGTCACTACTGAGGGAGTGCTGTACTCTCAGATGGTCAGAACTGAGGGGGTACTGCACTGTCAGAGGGTCAGCACTGAGGGAGTGCTGCACTGTCAGAGGGTCAGTACTGAGGGAGTGCTGCACTGTCAGAGGGTCAGTACTGAGGGAGAGCCACAGTGTCAGAGGGTCATCACTGAGGGAGTTCTGAACTGTCAGAGGGTTAGTACGGAGGTAGTGCTGCACTGTCAGAGGGTTAGTATTGTGGGGGTGTCACACTGTCAGAGGGTCAGAGCTGAGGGAGGTCTACACTACCAAAGAGTCGGTGCTGAGGGAGTGCCACACTGTCAACGTTTGAGTACTGAGGCTGAGCCACACTGTCAGATGGTCAGTACTGAGGGATTGCTGCAATGTAATTGTTTGAGTACTGAGGGAGAGCCACACTGTCAGAGGGTCAGTACTGAGGAAATGCTGCACTGACAGAGGGTCAGTATTGATGGAGAGTCACACTGTCAGAGGGTCAGTACTGAGGGAGTGCTGCACAGTCAGAGGGTTAGTACTGAGGGAGTGCTGCACTGTTAGAGGGTCAGTACTGAGGGAGTGCCACATTCTCAGAGGGTCCTTACTATGGGAGCACTGCACTGGCAGAGTCTCCTTACTGAGGGAGCGCTGCACTGTTAGAGGGACAGTACTGAGGGAGTGCAGCACTGCCAGAGGGTTAGTACAGAGGGAGTGCTGCACTGTCAGAGCGGTCAGTACGGAGGGGGAGCTGCAATGTCAGAGGGTCAGTACTGGGAGAGTGCCACACTGCCAGAGGGTCAGTACTGATGATTTGCTGCACTGTCAGAGTGTCACTAATGAGGGAGTGCAGCACTGTCAGATGGGTCAGTTCTGAGGGAGTGCCACAGTGTCAGAGCGGTCAGTACTGAGGGGGTGCTGCAATGATAGAGGGTCAGTACTGGGGGAGTGCCACACTGCTAGAGGGTCAGGACTGAGGGAGTGCCAGTCTGTCAGAGTGTCAGTACTGAGGGTGTGTCACATTATCAGGGGTCAGACTGAGGAAGTGCTACAGTGTTAGAGGGTAAGTCTGAGGGAGCGCTGCACTGTCCGAGGGTCAGTACTGAGGGAGTGCTGCACTGTCAGACGGTCAGTACTAAAGGAGTGCTGCACTGTCAGAGGGTCAGTACTGAGAGATTGCCGCACTGTCAGAGGGTCAGTACTGAGGGAGTGCCGCACTGTCAGAGGATCAGCACTGAGGGAGTGCCGCACTGTCAGAGGGTCAGTCTGAGGGAAAGCTGCACTGTCAGAGGGTCAGGACTGAGGGAGTGTCACACTATCAGAGTTACAGGAATGAGGGTGTGTCACATTATCAGAGGGTCAGTCTGAGGAAGTGATGCCCTGTTAGAGGAGAAGTCTGAGGGAGCGCTGCACTGTCCGAGGGTCACTACTGAGGGAGTGCTGTACTCTCAGATGGTCAGAACTGAGGGGGTGCTGCACTATCAGAGCGGTCAGTACTGAGGGGGTGCTGCACTGTCAGTGGGTCAGTACTGGGGGAGTGCCACACTGTCAGAGGGTCAGGACTGAGGGAGTGCCTCCCTGTCTGAGAGTCAGTACTGAGGGAGTGCGGCACCATCAGAGGGGTCAGTAATGAGGGATTGCCACACTGTCAGATGGTCATTACTGAGGGACTTCTGCACTGTCAGACTGTCAGTACTGAGGAATTGCCACAATGTTAGAGGAACAGTACCGAGGGAGTGTCACACTGTCAGAGGTTCAGCAATGAGGGAGTGCTGCAATGTCAGAGGGTCAGTACTGAGGGAGTGCTGCATTCTCAGAGTGTCAGGGCTCAGGGAGTGCCACACTGTCAGAGGGTTAGTACAGAGGGAGTGTTACATTTTCAGAGCGGTCAGTACTGAGGGGGTGCTGCAATGTCAGAGGGTCAGTACTGGGGGAGTGCCACACTGCCAGAGGGTCAGGACTGAGAGAGCGCCACGCTGTCAGAGAGTCAATACTGAGGGAGTGCGGCACTGTCATAGGGGTCAGTACTGTGGAAGTGCCACACTGTCAGAGGATCAGTACTGAGGGAGTGCCTCACAGTCATAAGGGTCAGAGCTGTCGGAGGTCTACACTGCCAAAGAGTCGGTGCTGAGGGAGTGCTACACTCCCAAAGTGTCAGTACTGAGGGAGTGCTGCACAGTCAGAGGGAGTGCCACATTGTCACAGGGAGAGTATTGAGGTAGTGCTGCAATGTAAGAGGGTCAGTACAGAGCGAGTGGTGTACTGTCAGAGTGTCAGTACTGAGGGAGTGCTGCACTGTCTGAGTGTCAGAACTGAGGGAGTGCTGCACTGTCAGAGTGCCAATACTGAGAGAGTGTTGCACTATCAGACTGTGAGTACTGAGGGTGTGTCACATTATAAGAGGGTCAGTCTGAGGAAGTGCTGCACTTTCTGAGGGTCACTACTGAGGGAGTGCTGTACTCTCAGAGGGTCAGAACTGAGGGGGTGCTGCACTGTCAGAGGGTCAGAACTGAGGGAGTGCTGTGCTCTCAGAGTGTCAGTACTGAGGGTGTGTCACATTATCAGGGGTCAGACTGAGGAAGTGCTACACTGTTAGAGGGTAAGTCTGAGGGAGCGCTGCACTGTCCGAGGGTCAGTACTGAGGGAGTGCTGCACTGTCAGACGGTCAGCACCGAGGGAGTGCTGCACTGTCAGAGTGTCAGTACTGAGGGACTTCCGCACTATCAGATGGTTAGTACTGCGGGAGTCCTGCACTGTCAGAGGTTTAGTACGGAGGAAGTACTGCACTGTCAGAGGGTTAGTATTACGGGAGTGTCATACTGTCAGAGGGTCAGAGCTGAGGGAGGACTACACTGCCAAAGAGTCGGTGCTGAGGGAATGTCACACTGTCAACGTTTGAGTACTGATGGAGAGCCACACTGTCAGAGGGTCAGTACTGAGGGAGTGCTGCACTGTCAGAGGGTCAGTACTGAGGGAGTGCTGCACTGTCAGTGTTTGAGTACTGAGGGTGAGCCACACTGGCAGAGGGTCAGTACTAATGGAGTGCCGCACTGTCGGAGGGTCAGTACTGAGGGAGTGCTGCACTGTCAGAGGGTCAGTACTGAGGGAGAGCCACACTGTCAGAGGGTCAGCACTGAGGGAGTGCCACACTGTCGAAGGGTCACGACTGAGGGAGCTCTGTACTATCAGTGTGTCAGTACTGAAGGAGAGCCACTCTGTCAGAGGGTCAGTAATCAGGCAGTGCTGCACAGTCAGAAGATCATATTGAGGGAGTGCAACACAGTCAGACAGTCAGAACTGAGGGAGTGCTGGACTGTCAAAGGGTCAATACTGAGGGAGTGCGACACTGTCAGAGGGTCAGTACAGAGAGAGTGCTGCAATGTCAGAGGGTCAGTACTGAGGGAGTGCCGCACTGTCAGATGGTCAGCACTGAGGGAGTGGTGCACTGTCAGAGTGTCAGTACTGAGGGAGTGCTGCACTGTCAGAGGGTCAGTACTGAGGGAGTGCTGCACTGTCAGAGGGTCAGTACTGAAGGAGTGCTGCACTGTCAGAGGGTCAGCACTGAGGGAGTGCTGCACTGTCAGAATGTCAGTCATGAGGGAGTTCCGCACTGTAGGAGCGTTGGTACTGCGGGAGTCCTGCACTGTCAGAGGGTTAGTACGGAGCTAGTGCTGCACTGTCAGAGGGTTAGTATTGCGGGAGTGTCACACTGTCAGAGGGTCAGAGCTGAGGGAGGTCTACACTGCCAAAGAGTCGGCGCTGAGGGAATGCCACACTGTCAACGTTTGAGTACTGATGGAGAGCCACACTGTCAGATGGTCAGTACTGAGGGAGTGCTGCACTGTCAGACGGTCAGTACTGAGGGAGAGCCACGCTGTCTGTCGGTCAGTACTGCGGGAGTGCCACACTCTCAGAGGGACAGTACTGAGGAGGTGCAGCACTGCCAGAGGGTTAGTACAGAGGGAGTGCTGCACTGTCAGAGCGGTCAGTACGAAAGGGGTGCTATACTGTCAGACGGTCAGTACTGGGAGAATGCCACACTGCCAGATGGTCAGTCTTGAGGGAGTGCTGCACTGTCAGAGTGTCACTACTGAGGGAGTGCAGCACTGTCAGAGGGGTCAGTACAGAGGAAGTGCCACACTGTCAGAGCGGTCAGTACTGAGGGAGTGCCTCACAGTCATAATGGTCAGAGCTGAGGGAGGTCTACACTGCCAAAGAGTCGGGCTGAAGGAGTGCTGCACTGTCAGAGGGGTCAGTACTGAGGGAGTGCTGCACTGTCAGAGGGGTCAGTACTGAGGTTGTGCTGCAATCTCAGAGGGTCAGTACTGAGGAAGTGTCACACTGTCAGAGTGTTAGTACTGAGGGAGTGCCACACTGTCGGAGGATCATTACCGACGTAGTGCCACACTGTCAGAGGCTCAGTACTGAGGGAGTGCTGCACTGTCAGAGGGTCAGTACTGAGGGAGAGCCACACTGTCTGTCGGTCAGTACTGAGGGAGTGCTGCACTGTCAGTGTTTGAGTACTGAGGGTGAGCCACACTGGCAGAGGGTCAGTACTAATGGAGTGCCGCACTGTCGGAGGGTAAGTACTGAGGGAGTGCTGCACTGTCAGAGTGTCAGTACTGATGAAGTGCTGCACTGTCAGAGTGCCAACACTGAGAGAGTGTTGCACTATCAGAGTGTGAGCACTGAGGGAGTGCTGCACTGTCAGAGGGGTCAGTACTGAGGGAGTGCTGCACTGTCAGAGTGTCAGTACTGATGAAGTGCTGCACTGTCAGAGTGCCAACACTGAGAGAGTGTTGCACTATCAGAGTGTGAGTACTGAGGGAGTGCTGCACTGTCAGACGGTCAGTACTGAGGGAGTGCCACACTGTCGGAGGGTCAGTACTGAGGGAGTGCCACACTGTCAGAGGGTCAGTCTGAGGGAATGCTGCACTGTCAGAGGGTCAGTACTGAGAGAGTGCCGCACAGTCAGAGGATTAGCACTGAGGAAGTGCCGCACTGTCAGAGGGTCAGTCTGAGGGAAAGCTGCACTGTCAGAGGGTCAGGACTGAGGGAGTGTCACATTATCAGAGGGTCAGTCTGAGGAAGTGCTGCACTGTCAGATGGTCAGTACTGAGGGAGTGCTGCACAGTGAGAGTGTCAGCACTGAGGGAGTGCCACACTGTCAGAGTGTCAGAGCTGAGGGAGGTCTACACTGCCAAAGAGTCGGTGCTGAGGGAATGCCACACTGTCAACGTTTGAGTACTGATGGAGAGCCACACTGTCAGATGGTCAGTACTGAGGGAGTGCTGCACTGTCAGAGGGTCAGTACTGAGGGAGTGCTGCACTGTCAGAGGGTTAGTATTGATGGAGTCACACTGTCAGAGGGTCAGTACTGAGGGAGTGCCACACTGTCGGTGAGTCAGTATTAAGGGAGTGCCACACTGTCAGAGGGTCAGTACTGAGGGATAGCCACACTGTCGGAGGGTCAGTACTGAGGGAGTGCTGCACTGTCAGAGGGTCAGTACTGAGGGAGTGCTGCACAGTTTGAAGATCATATTGAGGGAGTGCGACACAGTCAAACAGTCAGTACTGAGGGAGTGCTGGAGTGTAAGAGGGTCAGTACTGAGGGAGTGCGACACTCTCAGAGGGTCAGTACAGAGAGAGTGTTTCAATGTCAGAGGGTCAGTACTGATGGATTGCCACACTTTCAGAGGGACAGTACCGAGGGAGTGCATCACTGCCAGAGGGTTAGTACACAGGGAGTGCTGCACTGTCAGAGCGGTCTGTACGGAGGGGGTGCTGGAATGTCATAGGGTCAGTGCTGGGGGAGTGCCACACTGTCAGAGCGGTCAGTACTGAGGGAGTGCTGCACTGTCAGAGTGTCAGTACTGATGAAGTGCTGCACTGTCAGAGTGCCAACACTGAGAGAGTGTTGCACGATCAGAGTGTGAGTACTGAGGGAGTGCTGCACTGTCAGACGGTCAGTACTGAGGGAGTGCCACACTGTCGGAGGGTCAGTACTGAGGGAGTGCCACACTGTCAGAGGGTCAGTCTGAGGGAATGCTGCACTGTCAGAGGGTCAGTACTGAGAGAGTGCCGCACAGTCAGAGGATTAGCACTGAGGAAGTGCCGCACTGTCAGAGGGTCAGTCTGAGGGAAAGCTGCACTGTCAGAGGGTCAGGACTGAGGGAGTGTCACATTATCAGAGGGTCAGTCTGAGGAAGTGCTGCACTGTCAGATGGTCAGTACTGAGGGAGTGCTGCACAGTGAGAGT
This sequence comes from Chiloscyllium punctatum, assembly GCF_047496795.1. Taxonomy (NCBI): domain Eukaryota; kingdom Metazoa; phylum Chordata; class Chondrichthyes; order Orectolobiformes; family Hemiscylliidae; genus Chiloscyllium; species Chiloscyllium punctatum. Next base: position 22,572,848 of record NC_092755.1, read on the forward strand.
GTCAGCACTGAGGGAGTGCCACACTGTCAGAGGGTCAGAGCTGAGGGAGGTCTGCACTGCCAAAGAGTCGGTGCTGAGGGAATGCCACACTGTCAACGTTTGAGTACTGATGGAGAGCCACACTGTCAGATGGTCAGTACTGAGGGAGTGCTGCACTGTCGGAGGGTCAGTACTGAGGGAGTGCTGCACTGTCAGAGGGTTAGTATTGATGGAGTCACACCTTCAGAGGGTCAGTACTGAGGGAGTGCCACACTGTCGGTGAGTCAGTATTAAGGGAGTGCCACACTGTCAGAGGTTCAGTACTGAGGGATAGCCACACTGTCGGAGGGTCAGTCCTGAGGGAGTGCGGCACTGTCAGAGGGGTCAGTATTGAGGAAGTGCCATACTGCCAGAAGGTTCGTACAGAGGGAGTGCTACACTGTCAGAGCAATCAGGACTGAGGGGGTGCTGCAATGTCAGAGGGTCAGTACTGAGGGAGTGTCGCACTGTCAGAGGGGTGAGTACTGAGGGAGTGTCGCACTGTCAGAGGGGTCAGTACTGACGGAGTGCGGCACCGTCAGAGGGGTCAGTAATGAGGGATTGCCACACTGTCGGAGGGTCATTACTGAGGGAGTGCTGCACTGTCAGAGGGTCAGCACTGAGGGAGTGCTGCAATGTCAGAGGGTCAGTACTGCGGGAGTGCTACACTGTCAGAGTGGTCAGTACTGAGGGGGAGCTGCAATGTCAGAGGGTCAGTACTGGGGGAGTGCACACTGCCAGAAGTTCAGGACTGAGGGAGTCCCACACTTTCAGAGAGTCAATACTGAGGTCGTTCGGAAATGTCAGAGGGGTCAGTACTGAGTGAGGTCTGCACTGCCAAAGAGTCGGTGCTGAGGGAGTGCTACACTCCCAAAGTGTCAGTCCTGAGGGAGTGCTGCAAAGTCAGAGGGTTAGTACTGAGGAAGTGCCACATTGTCACAGGGACAGTATTGAGGGAGTGCTGCAATGTAAGTGGGTCAGTACAGAGCGAGTGATGCACTGTCAGAGTGTCAGTACTGAGCGAGTGCTGCACTGTCAGAGTGTCAGTACTGAGGGAGTACTGCACGATCAGAGTGTGAGTACTGAGGGAATGCCACACTGTCAGAGGGTCAGTACTGAGTTAGTGCCACACAGTCAGAGGGTCAGTGCAGAGGGAGTTCTTCACTGCCAAAGAGTCAGTGATGAGGGAGCTCCACACTGCCAAAGGTTCAGTACTGAGGCATGCTGCACTGTGAGAGGGACAATAGCAACGAACTGCAGCACTGTCAGAAGGTCAGTACTGAGGGAGTGCAGCACTGTCAGAGGATCAGTACTGAGCAGTGTCAATCTATCGGAGGGTCAGCACTGAGGTGGTGCTACACTGTCAGTGGGTCAGTACTGAGGGATTGCTGCACTTTCAGAGTTTCATTACTGAAGGAGTGCCACACTGTCAGAGGGTTCAGTACTGAGGGAGTGCTGCAATGTCTGAGGGACAACAGCGACGAACTGCAGCACTGTCAGAAGGTCAGTATTGAGGGAGTGCTGCACTTTCAGAGGGTCAGTACTAATGGAGTGCCGCACTGTCAGAGGGTAAGTACTGAGGGAGTGCTGCACTGTCAGAGTGTCAGTACAGATGAAGTGCTGCACTGTCAGAGTGCCAACACTGAGGGAGTGTTGCACTATCAGAGTGTGAGCACTGAGGGAGTGCTGCACTGTCAGAGGGGTCAGTACTGAGGGAGTGCTGCACTGTCAGAGTGTCAGTACTGATGAAGTGCTGCACTGTCAGAGTGCCAACACTGAGAGAGTGTTGCACTATCAGAGTGTTAGTACTGAGGGAGTGCTACACTGTCAGACGGTCAGTACTGAGGGAGTGCCACACTGTCGGAGGGTCAGTACTGAGGGAGTGCCACACTGTCAGAGGGTAAGTCTGAGGGAATGCTGCACTGTCAGAGGGTCAGTACTGAGAGAGTGCCGCACAGTCAGAGGATTAGCACTGAGGAAGTGCCGCATGTCAGAGGGTCAGTCTGAGGGAAAGCTGCACTGTCAGAGGGTCAGGACTGAGGGAATGTCACATTATCAGAGGGTCAGTCTGAGGAAGTGCTGCACTGTGAGAGGGTCAGTACTGAGGGAGTGCTGCACAGTGAGAGTGTCAGCACTGAGGGAGTGCCACACTGTCAGAGGGTCAGAGCTGAGGGAGGTCTACACTGCCAAAGAGTCGGTGCTGAGGGAATGCCACACTGTCAACGTTTGAGTACTGATGGAGAGCCACACTGTCAGATGGTCAGCACTGAGGGAGTGCTGCACTGTCAGAGGGTCAGTACTGAGGGAGTGCTGCACTGTCAGAGGGTCAGTATTGATGGAGTCACACTGTCAGAGGGTCAGTACTGAGGGAGTGACACACTGTCGGTGAGTCAGTATTAAGGGAGTGCCACACTGTCAGAGGGTCAGTACTGAGGGATAGCCACACTGTCAGAGGGTCAGTACTGAGGGAGTGCTGCACAGTTTGAAGATCATATTGAGGGAGTGCGACACAGTCAGACAGTCAGTACTGAGGGAGTGCTGGAGTGTAAGAGTGTCAGTACTGAGGGAGTGCGACACTCTCAGAGGGTCAGTACAGAGAGAGTGCTTCAATGTCAGAGGGTCAGTACTGAAGGATTGCCACACTCTCAGAGGGACAGTACCGAGGGAGTGCATCACTGCCAGATGGTTAGTACAGAGGGAGTGCTGCACTCTCAGAGCGGTCTGTACGGAGGGGGTGCTGGAATGTCATAGGGTCAGTGCTGGGGGAGTGCCACACTGTCAGAGTGTCACTACTGAGGGAGTGCGGCACTGTCAGAGGGGTCAGTATTGAGGAAGTGCCATACTGCCAGAAGGTTCGTACAGAGGGAGTGCTACACTGTCAGAGCAATCAGGACTGAGGGGGTGCTGCAATGTCAGAGGGTCAGTACTGAGGGAGTGTCGCACTGTCAGAGGGGTGAGTACTGAGGGAGTGTCGCACTGTCAGAGGGGTCAGTACTGACGGAGTGCGGCACCGTCAGAGGGGTCAGTAATGAGGGATTGCCACACTGTCGGAGGGTCATTACTGAGGGAGTGCTGCACTGTCAGAGGGTCAGCACTGAGGGAGTGCTGCAATGTCAGAGGGTCAGTACTGCGGGAGTGCTACACTGTCAGAGCGGTCAGTACTGAGGGCGAGCTGCAATATCAGAGGGTCAGTACTGGGGGAGTGCACACTGCCAGAAGTTCAGGACTGAGGGAGTCCCACACTTTCAGAGAGTCAATACTGAGGTCGTTCGGAAATGTCAGAGGGGTCAGTACTGAGTGAGGTCTGCACTGCCAAAGAGTCGGTGCTGAGGGAGTGCTACACTCCCAAAGTGTCAGTCCTGAGGGAGTGCTGCAAAGTCAGAGGGTTAGTACAGAGGAAGTGCCACATTGTCACAGGGACAGTATTGAGGGAGTGCTGCAATGTAAGTGGGTCAGTACAGAGCGAGTGGTGCACTGTCAGAGTGTCAGTACTGAGCGAGTGCTGCACTGTCAGAGTGTCAGTACTGAGCGAGTGCTGCACTGTCAGAGTGTCAGTACTGAGGGAGTACTGCACGATCAGAGTGTGAGTACTGAGGGAATGCCACACTGTCAGAGGGTCAGTACTGAGTTAGTGCCACACAGTCAGAGGGTCAGTGCAGAGGGAGTTCTTCACTGCCAAAGAGTCAGTGATGAGGGAGCTCCACACTGCCAAAGGTTCAGTACTGAGGCATGCTGCACTGTGAGAGGGACAATAGCAACGAACTGCAGCACTGTCAGAAGGTCAGTACTGAGGGAGTGCAGCACTGTCAGAGGATCAGTACTGAGCAGTGTCAATCTATCGGAGGGTCAGCACTGAGGTGGTGCTACACTGTCAGTGGGTCAGTACTGAGGGATTGCTGCACTCTCAGAGTTTCTTTACTGAGGGAGTGCCACATTGTCAGAGGGGTCAGTACTGAGGGAGTGCAGCACTGCCAGAGTGTCAGTACTGAGGGAGTGCTGCACTTTCAGAGTTTCATTACTGAAGGAGTGCCACACTGTCAGAGGGGTCAGTACTGAGGGAGTGCTGCAATGTCAGAGGGACAACAGCGACGAACTGCAGCACTGTCAGAGGGTCAGTACTGAGGGAGTGCTGCACTTTCAGTGGGTCAGTACTGCGGGAGTGCTGCCCTCTCAGAGTTTAATTACTGAAGGAGTGCCACACTGTCAGAGGGGTCATGGTTGAGGGAGTGCTGCAATGTCAGAAGGTCAGTATAGAGGGAGAGCTGCACTGTCAGAGTGTCAGTACTGAGGGAGTGCTGCACTGTCAGAGGGGTTAGTACTGAGGTAGTGCCACACTGTCAGAAGATCAGTACTGAGGGAGTGCCACACTGTCAGAGGGTTCAATACTGAGGGTGTGCTGCAATGTCAGAGGGTCACGACTGAGGAAGTGTCACACTGTCAGAGGGTGAGTACTGAGGGAGTGCCACACTGTCGGAGGGTCAGTACTGAGGGAGTGCCACACTGTCAGAGAGGTCAATACTGAGGGAGTGCTACACTGTCAGAGCGGTCAGTACTGAGGGAGTGCCACTCTGTCAGAGGATCAGTACCGAGGGAGTGTCACACTATCAGAGGGTCAGCACTGAGGGAGTGCTGCAATGTCAGTGGGTCAGTACTGCGGGAGTGCTGCGCTGTCAGAGGGTCAGTCCTGAGGGAGTGCTGCACTGTCAGAGTGTCAGTGCTGATGGAGTGCCACACTGTCAGAGGGTTAGTACAGAGGGAGTGCTACACTGTCAGAGCGGTCAGTATTGAGGGGGTGCTGCAATGTCAGAGGGTCAGCACTGAGGGAGTGCTGCAATGTCAGAGGGTCAGTACTGCGGGAGTGCTGCACTATCAGAGTGTCAATGCTGATGGAGAGCCACACTGTCAGAGGGTCAGTACTGAGGGAATGACACGCTGTCAGAGGGTCAGTTCTGAGGGAGTGCTGCAATGTCAGTGGGTCAGTACTGCGGGAGTGCTGGACTGTCAGAGTGTCATTACTGAGGGAGTGCCACACTGTCAGAGGGGTCATTACTGAGGGAGTGCCACACTGTCAGAGGGGTCAGTACTGAGGGAGTGCCACACTGTCAGTGGGGTCAGTACTGAGGGAGTGCCACATTGTCAGAGGGGTCAGTACTGAGGGAGTGCCACACTGTCAGAGGATCATTACTGAGGGAGTGCTGCACTGTCAGCGCATCAGTCTGGGGGATACCTGCATTGTAAGAGAGTCAGGACTGAGTGAGTGCCACACTGTCAGATGGGCTGCATGGCCTCGTTTCTGCTCCCATGTCTTGTTATCTAAGAGGAATATCTGAAATTGTTCAGTACATTTCTGCTTCTGTGTCCTTCATACCCTGCTCAGCAATGATTCCCACGTCCAGGTTCCAGAGACTGTGTACAAACAGTCTGTCTTCATTTGGTTATTGAAGCTGAAGAGGTACCACTCTTTTACCAGGGATCGAGTTTTTGTTTTATTCCTCAGCTTCCGTGTGCTCATCCCAAATAAATCCCACTGCCCCACACTCAGCACAGTCGTGTGTTCCTTATTTCTGAGCTTCCCAATGCTAATCCACATCCAGAATGACATCCCATAATCCTCCACATCGTATCGCAGGCTCATTGCCTGGGAAACAGGAGTGCTAAGAGAGGAAATAAAAATCTGAAAATACCTTACAGTGACATTAACGGTGAATTGATAATGAGAGAATCACAGTGAGAATTTGGGCATGGACCCAAAGGCTATATTGAATGGGTGCATGATGTCAGTGCTCCCTGGGACAGGGTTGATATGAAATCGTGGAGATGCTCTGTGATACAATTAAATGAATTAGCATATATATAGAGAGAGATGGTTCTGAGTGGTCTGGCCTTCTTACAACCCAATAAATCTCCAAAGACGGTGGAAATGTATCTCAGTTTACCGAATGAGGTGATGGAGGAAGTAGCAGGTACACTTGCATACATTTTCAAATCCCCTCTGGCCACAGGAGTGGTGTCGTCGGACTGACCATGTGGTACTGTTATTCAAGAAGGAACATGAGATATACCAGGCAGCTACAGGCCAGTCAGGCTAATATCGTGGGTGGGACGTCTGTTGGAAGTAATTTAGGGAGATAGAATTAATCAGCATTTAAAGAGACTGGTGTTCATGAAGACCAGTCAGAATGGTTGTATTAAGGAGGGGTCAGGTCTGACCAATGGGATTGCACTTTTTAAGGAGGTGACCAGGTGTGTAAATAAGGGCAATACTTTCCTGTCGTCTGCTTGGAGGTCAGTAAGGCTTTTATCAGGATCCATATTGGAAACTGATAATGAACATAAAAACTCAAGATCCAAGGAATCTGGCGCAGAATGCTGAGTGGCAGGAAGCAGACAGTGATGGCCCAATTAGAAATCTCTGTCTGTTCATGTCTCACTGTTGGGGTCTTGCTGATGTGGTTGATAGAAAAGATTTAGGTTTGAATGGTGGAGGGTTAATCATTGGGTTCATGAATGATATGAAGATTGGTTGGGTGATAAATACTGAGGATGATAGCCTTAGATTACAGAAGGATGGAGATGGCCTTGTCAGATGGACCAATCAGTGGCAACGGGTGAGGTACCTGAAGACTGGAGGGTGATTAATGATGTACCATTATTGAAGTAAGGCTACAAGGAACAGCCATTGAACTATGGAGCTGTGAGCCTGATGGCAGTGGTGGGTAAGCTGTTGGAGGGCACTCTGAGAGACAATTTACATGCATTTGGAAAAGCAAGAACTAATTAGGGATGGTCAGCTTGGCTTTGTTTGTGGAAATGATGTGTCCAACTTGATAGAGCTTTTGAAGGGATGACCAAGGAGACAGATGTGAAGGTTCCACATGGGAGACACTTAGTAAAAGGTTAGATGACATTCCATCCAGGGAGAGAGGACAGCACAGTGTCTCAGTGGTTTGATTCGAACTCCCGGTGACTGTCTGTGTGGAGTTTACACATTCTCTCTGTATCTGTGCGGGCTCCCTCCAGGTGATCCAGTTTCCTCCCACCGCCCAAAGATGCCATGGGAAATGTAGCATTACAGGGATAGAGTAGAGGATGTGAGTCTGGGTGGGATGCTGTTCAGACAGTCAGTGTGGAGCCAATGGACTGAATGGCTTGCTTCTACACTGTAGGAATTCTAAAATTAATCCAGAGAGACAAGTAATGTTCTGGGGACCTGGGCTCCATTCTTGGACAGGGGTGGATGTGGGTCCTTCCAGTCTGAAGGGGTTTGAACGCAATCTGAGGGGGGAGCTGGGCTGACCCCTGAAATGTTGAGGGTGTGAATGTTTTGTGGAGGTAATGTCTCAGGGGCCTTGGGGGTTAAACACAACAAAGTGATGCTTTCTTCGGTATTGAGGGAGCACTTTCTGAGGTATTGAGGGAGAAATATCTGAGGAATTGAGGGAGCATTATTAGAGCTACTGAGCGAAAACTATCTGAGCTATTGAGGGAGCAATTTTTGAGGTATTTAGGGAGTACTATCTGAGGTACTGAGGGAGCACTATCTGAGGTATGGAGCGAGCACGTTCTGAGGTATTGAGGGTGAACTATCTGAAATATTGAGGGAGCACTTTCTGAGATATTGAGGGAGTACTGTCTGAGGTACTGAGGGAGAACTATCTGAGGTACTGAGGGAGCACTTTCTGAGGGATTGAAGGAGAACAATCTGAGGTACTGAGGGAGCACTATCTGAGGTATTGGGGGAGCACTTTCTGAGGTATTGAGGGAGCACTATCTAAGGTATTGAGGGAGCACTATCTAAGGTATTGAGGGAGAACTATCTGAGGTATTGAGGGAGCACTATCTGAGGTATTGAGGGAGAACTATCTGAGGTACTGAGGGAGCAATATCTGAGGTATTGAGGGAGACCTATCTGAGGTACTGACGGAGAACTATGTGAGGTACTGAGGGAGCACTTTCTGAGGTATTGAGGGAGCACTATCAGAGGTACTGAGGGAAACATATCTGAGGTATTGAGGGAGCACTTCCTGAGGTACTGAGGGAGAACTATCTGAGGTATTGATGGAGCACTATCTGAGGTAAAGAGGGAGAACTACCTGAGGTACTGAGGGAGAACTATGTGAGGTATTGGGGGAGCACTTCCTAAGGTACTGAGGGAGAACTATCTGAGGTACTGAGGGAGCACTTTCTGAGGTATTGAGGGAGCACTATCTGAGGTATTGAGGGAGTACTATCTGAGGTATTGAGGGAGTACTATCTGAGGTATTGAGGGAGAACTATCTGAGGTATTGAGGGAGAACTATCTGAGGTATTGAGCGAGCACAATCTGAGGTATTGAGGGAGCACTTTCTGAGGTACTGAGGGAGCGCTCTCTGAGGTACTGAGAGAGAACTATCTGACGTATTGAGGGAGAACTATCTGGGGTATTCAGGGACCACTTTCTGAGGTACTGAGGGAGCACTATCTGACGTATCGAGGGAGAACTATCTGGGGTATTCAGCGAGCACTATCTCGTGGTACAGAATGCAGAGGATAGATAGGAACAAATGCAATTCCCTGATCATTTCCTCAGGGTCCCCGAGACACTCTGGTGTCGTAATTTGAAATGGAAGCCACTCCCCATTTCAGAAGATTCCGATCATTTTAAACAATCACTGAAAAATAACAGCAGCATGTGTCTGAAACATGGTTTGGGGGAAAACTATCATCAATCTATTGTCACTTGGTGCTTGGAGACAATTTAGAAAAGCAGGCACCTAAACAGAATAATGCTGTGGATGCAAGAGGTGGTGCACAGGAAGATCCAACAAGTCCATCTGTTGCTGCTGTCTGTCTCCCTGGAGCAGTCATCATGTGAGATCAGGATTCAGTCCTCGGAGAAATCATTTCTCCAGCAATACCTCAACCATGCCTTTACAGCCGTGTGTGTGTATGTGTGTGTGTGTGTGAGACAGAGAGAGACAGAGAGAGATAGAGAGAGAGGCTGCCCGTGTTTGTGTGTGTGAAAGAGTGGATGCATGTGTATCTCTGTGTGTCTGTATATGTGTGCGTGAGAGAGAAAGTGAATGTTCATGTGAGAGTGTGTGGCTGTGTGTGTGTTTTAGGGTGTGTGTGTCTCTGTGTGTGTGTAAACGAGCCAATCTTATGAATATAAAATCCAGCTGCTGTTTCAGGTGAGGTGGTCCTCGTGTCTCCAATGACACAAAGGCTGCAAGAGTGAATTAACTAGGGGAAAGAGAGTGCTGTTCATTCCAGTGGGGATTCATCCAGTAAACCTTCCCCACACAGTAACATCCCTCTGGCAATGCAGTGACTAGTCCTGAACACAGAGCTCCAGGTAAAAACCAATGTAATGTCACCGTAGTCTTACCAGAACATGGGACAGCTCCTCATTACAGAGTAGTGTCTGGTGGTGTTTTAATCAGAGGGTCACTATGGCCCAACTGAGGGGAGAGTTGGGAAGGAGAGTCCTTCAGGGTAACCCCAGCTGGTGTGGGAATTGAACACACGCTATTGGTTTTACTCTGCATTATAAACCAAATGTCCAGCCAACTGAGCGAACTGACTTCACTCCAGGGGCATGTCCTGTATAACCCAATCATAGCCAGCCTGCACCTCAATAAGAGCCAGGAGCAAGGCCATTCGCCCCCCACCCTAACCCAGAAGGGAGAGCATGGGAAGCTGATGAAGGAACCAAGCCCCTCCCATGTGGCCTTCTGAAATGGAGCTGGAGGACAGGGCAGACCTGGCCTGCTGTTTGCTTCCCCGAGACTGGCCTGCTCCACCTTACAGTGAGAGACTGAGGGGAATCTCGAGGAGATTTCACTTCTCATTGAGAGGCTGCAATTCCAATCCAAATAAGGCTGGTTCCCTCCGAGACTCACGGAAGAGTGCAGCACTCGACAGATCAGGGCCATGTGGAGTCATAATCTCCAGTGTGGGGGCCAAGAGCTGGGAGGTAGTGTTAAGAACATAAGACCATCCTAAATAGGAACAAGAGGAGACCATTCAGCCCCTCGAGCCTGCTCTGCTATTCAATAGGATCGTGGATGATTCAACATTTGATTTGGGAGCTGAAACTAGGACAATACAAAGACAGAGAATCAAATTATTCTGCCATGAGGAATCATCAGACGAGAGAGCGCGCACACACACACATACACACACACACACACACAAATTGTGGGATTCAGGCTGTCTGTGGGAACGGGGAGAGACAAAGGAGCAAAATGCTCGAGCGGGATCTGATCCCACAGATTTCACTCCTTCCCTCTCTCTCTGCAGCTCTCATGTCTATTTCTGCGTTCCCAGTTCTCCCTCCCACATCTTTCCTTCAATCTCTATTCCTCAACATCCTTCACATCTCTGTCCTGTTTATATTTCCCAGTAGATTCCCTTCCTCCTTTGTCACCTCACCAGGTTTTTCAGGAATGCTTAATCATTCAGTCTTTCACAAAACTAACACCTTGCTCATCTCTCTCTGCAACATCACAGCCCCCACCACCACCCCACTCTCTCAGCTCTATCTCTCTGCTGTTGCAACTCCTCTCTCTCTCTCTGTTCTATATCTCTCCCTGGGATTTCTGTCTTGCTGTCTGCCTGAACTTCTCTCCCTGTCTTTCTCTCCACATTTTCACATTGTATTTCTCTTCCTGGAGTTTCACTCTCTCTCTCTCTCTCTGTCTGTCTCTGTCCTGCTCTTTCTCAGTTCTTCTCACTTCCTCTACCCCCCTCTGCCTGCCTATCTTTCTCTTGTTCTCTCCCTCCCTCTCACTGTCTGTCCATCCATCTTTCGTTCTCTCCTGTAGTTTCTCTCCCTCTTTCTCCCTGGACCCCTCTGCTCTGTCCCAGTGACTGGAGGAAGGGGTATTGGGAAGAGTTTGCCTTAGTGCCTGCTCTCTCTCAGGTTTTACCCCCACTGTGGGGTGGAACATGAAGTACTTTTCTGAGTGAGTCTGAAATAGAGAAAAAGAAGAGAGAAAGGGAAACTGACAAAAAGAGAGAGAGACATGGAGAGATTGGAGATGGAGAAAGTGGAGAGAGAGAAATGGGCAGTAAGAGTCAGGGACACGGAGTGAGAAAAGGACAGAGTGAGAGAGACAGGGAGAGACACAGCGTGAGAAGGCCATATATGGAGGGAGAAGGAAAGTGTGTGCACTTGGCGATGGTTTCAGAGTGGGATCTTGCTGTGCATTACTGCAGTCCGTCAAAAGGTTAGTTAGTCTCTGCACGATGTCCTCCAGCTGAGGGGCTGTGAGTCTGCATGGGAAGGGGGAGAGTGGGAGACAAGGAGAGAGTGGGACAGCCAGAGACAGGGGGAGGGTTTGATGGGGTTTTGGGGTTGGTGGAGAAAGGAGGGGCTGTTCTCAGAGAGAGATGGAGGGAGGGATAGCATGTAATGCAAAATCTGAGACATGGTGGAGAAGAGGTATAGAAAGTTCTGGGAAGGATAGTCAATGAGGCCATTCAGGGGCCAATCCTGAGGATCCTGAACCGGTCCAGGATCATTTAATGGGGGAGGGGGGATGATGGACAGAAAGGACTCCATCTGTGATGCAAACCTTCTGTAATTCTCGGACTGGGATCTTGCTGTGCATTAAAACAGTCAGAGGCCAGTCAGTCAACCCAGACTCATCTATCGGTGTGAGAAAGTGAGGACTGCAGATGCTGGAGAGTCAGAGTTACAAAGTGTGGAGCTGGGGAAGCACAGCAGGTCAGCCAGGAGAGTCGATGGTTCAGGCCTGACCTGCTGGGCTTTTCCAGCTCCACACTTTTCCACTCAACTCCCTCTGCCCCAGGGAGTGGGGCTCACAGCAACGTTGGGGGCAGCGAAATATTTGAGCGGGGCTAATTTGGTGAGGTAATTATTTGGGAGGGAAGGTATTTGGGAAAGGGAATAAATTTGGGAGGATAGTAAAAATGAGGGCCAAAATATATTTAGTGGGTTCAAAATTGGGTGAGCACTTTCAGGTCTGAAACAAAGAAAAAGAGAAAGGGAGGGTGAGAAAAGGAGAGAGAGGTAGAGAGGGTGGGGATGGAGAAGGGGGATGAGAGAAAGATGGGGCAGAGACAAACAGTGAGAGGGAGGGTGTGAGAGAAAGGCAGATTTAGAGAAAGAGACAGACAGGGAGAGAGAAGGACAAAGAGAGAAGGGGAAGCCAGACTGAGACAAACAGGCGTTAAAGCATGGACAGACTGAAGGGGTGACATTCAGTATTCCAGTTGGTTCCAGCTCTCTCTCTCTCAATGGTTTTTCACACTCCCTCTCTCCCATGCTCCTGAGGTTTCCTTCAGCTTGTCTCTCTCTCCCTCTCTCTCGCCCTCTCTCTGGATGGTGAGCTGGTCTCTGTCCCTTGCCATGTTGGTCACCTCAGAAAGCCTCCAGAAAATTCAAGAGATCAGTCTGCAGGTGATCCCTGGTTTTGTTCATTTCTGGATGGTTTCCCAGAACTTTCTATACTTCTGGCCAATTCAGAGAATCAGTTAACAGTGTAAAGCGTTGCTAATCATTTGAATGGCTTGTTCCTGTTAGTTTCTTTGTGTAGCAGGACCCGGTACCTTCCTGTTTGGGCCCTCCTTTGTTTAGTGGAGACGTTATTAGGGATATGTCTGCCCAGGGGAACTGTTGCCTTTTACATTATGCTGATGGGATAACCATCTGGCTGCTGTCTGGCTTTTGTGATTTGGGAGTATAACTTGTCCAATATACCCAGCATCTCTTGGCTGTCTATCTGTGTTTTAGCAAGGAGGCCGCAACATTTCACCCATTCCCCCTCCCCCACCCAGTGTTTTGAATAGAAAGAAGCTTATACAATGAATTACAAACCTAATTTTAAAAGCTGGTTATGTTTATTGTCAGAGTAACCTGTTATTTGAGCGAAAACCATTTTGTACATTGGTCAAACTGATTGTCATATGGCTGATAAGTGATATCATAGAATCCCTACAGAGCAGAAACAGGCCCTTCAGCCCATCGAGTCCACAATGACCCTCTGAAGAGAATCTAACTCAGATCCATCCCCTGATGATATCCCTGAAACCCTGCATTTCCCATGGCTATTCCAGCTAACCTGAATATCCCTCGACACGACGGGCAATCTGGCAAAAATGTGCACCATTGAACAGTGGATGAAAACCCATACAGATGTAGGGAGATTGTACAAACTCCACACAGAAAGTTGCTCAGGAGTGGAATCAAACCCAGGTCTCTGGCACTGTGAGGTGACAGTGCTAACCACCGAGTGACTGTGGCTCTCCTAACTGTTTTGACAAAACATATTCCGTTCTGAGAAAACATACATAATAGTGATGCATAGTCAACATCCGGGGAGCAGAATAAATGCAAGTGAATGAGACCTCCTGGCTCAAACTCCTGGAATTCCTTCCCGAAGGACATTGTGGGTCCACCACCTGCAACAGTTCAAGGAGGCAGCTCACCACCAAAACCAGCTCCCGAGCAGCTACAGACAGGCAATCAATACTGGGCCCAGCCAGGAACACTCAAACACTGCAAATGAATGAAACTAAGGTGATCACCCGGGGAGTTCCATCTACCTTCCAGTCCCTGGGGGTGTATCCAGGCATTATTCACCATGATCGTACCCATCTGTTACAGCCTGCAATCCTAACCACCGGTATCCCGGCTAATGGTAGACTACTTGGTAGTGTGGAAGAGCAGAGGGATCTTGGTGTCCATGTACACAGATCTCTGAAAGTTGCCACCCAGGTAAATAGTGCAGTGAAGAAGGCATATGGCGTACTGGCTCTTATTGGTAGAGGAATTGAGTTCCGGAGTCCTGAGGTCATGCTGCAGTTGTATAAGACTCTGGTGCGGCCGCATCTGGAATATTGTGTGCAGTTTTGGTCGCCATACTATAGGAAGGATGTGGAGGCACTGGAACGGGTGCAGAGGAAGTTTACCAGGATGTTGCCTGGTATGGTAGGAAGATCCTATGAGGAAAGGCTGAGGCACTTGGGGTTGTTTTCATTGGAGAAAAGAAGGTTTAGGGGTGATTTGATAGAGGTGTACAAGATGATTAGGGGGTTAGATAGGGTTGACAGTGAGAACCTTTTTCCACGTATGGAGTCAGCTATTACAAGGGGGCATAGCTTTAAATTAAGGGGGGGTAGATATAGGACTGATGTTAGGGGTAGGTTCTTCACTCAGCGAGTCGTAAGTTCATGGAATGCCCTGCCTGTAGCAGTAGTGGACTCTCCCTCTTTATGGGTATTTAAGCGGGCATTGGATAGGTATATGGAGGATAGTGGGTTAGTGTAGGTTAGGTGGGCTTTGATCGGCGCAACATCGAGGGCCGAAGGGCCTGTACTGCGCTGTATTCTTCTATGTTCTATGTTCTATGTTCTATATATCAAGGTGAGTGCGGTGAGGACCACAGCTTGATGTGAGAGGTGCCGAATTCGTTAATGACAGGCGGTGGGAATGCCATGGTATGGCCTGTTCCTTCATATTTATGTAAGTGTGGTCCCTGTCAATGTCCCCTCTATCTCCACAGCATGTGGGAGGGAATCATGATAACCCATCCAAATACCTTTGTTAATATAATCCGATACTTTCGACTTCAAAGATCCCCATCCTAACTTTGTCACTTAGGATAATTGGAATCCCTCGCACCAAGCCCAGTGCCCCACCGAAAGTGTCCTTACAGCTGTCATTAACCCAGTCCTTGGTGAGCTGCTGGAACTGACAGTGAGACATGTTCGTGTGGGTGTTCTCCTGGAACAAATATTTACGCTGTTTGTCACTAACCCGGGATGGGACTATTCTCGAGCAGTGAGGACCGCTGCCTTTATTTCATCATGGATGTCCCTCCCTCACTGTTGTCCCTCAGCGAGGGCTGAATGGCCTGGTGGACAAAGTCACATGGTGATTAATTTAGTTTGTTTGTCAGCATCCAGTCCGTGTATGACAGACTGTCGGTCTATCTCATCCAAAAATGTATCTGGGTTTGAGACAGGATCAAACAGAGTTGCCTTTTTGGTGCTGCCCACCAGCTGGGTGTCTGGAATGGCTGTTGTGTATGGAGTGAGACCATCAGCTGTTTGACTCTGGGTAACCACAGGATTCAATGGAATCTGGGTCCGTCTGTGGGTCAGCGCTGGGGGCAAAAGGTGCAGTTACCTGGGAGACAGGCAGTGGGATTCCCCATCCGTGGGAGGGTGTGGATGTGTCAGTGTGCGGCCTGTCATTATCTCCCTGGGGAGGTAGAACCCCAAAGGCACACATTATCCCATTCTGGGAGGAGCCCTAGTTCCCTAGGGATTGTATTTGCTCCTGACACCCCCTACTAGGGCCTGATGTGTGTTGTTCCGTGTTGCAGGTGTACAGGACCCATGCAGCTGCTTGGAGCTCATACACTGTCCTTCCAGATTGTCAATGTAACCTGAGGCTGCTTCCCCATCCCCAGAGACCCTCCTTCAACTGAATTGGGCTCTTCCCAATTGGAACTGGAGTAGTCCCATGTTCCTGCAACGTTCTGTCCTGCTCATTGTGTCGGAGACCTAGCTCGGTCACAGCCTGTAGGTTTCCCTGGGGTGACCGGATCCCAGCTGCCTTATCCCAGCCGGGGGTCCTCCAGGCTATCGGCAGTGGAGTGAGCTTTCCGGCTTCCTTCCCCAGTTCTCTATGGGCATCTCACCACAGCTCCTGTACCAGGAATCATTCACTGCAAGGCCAGGCTGGCTTCCTGTGAAATTCTGCAGGACTGTTTCACATTTGTACCGGCTCGTGTTCGTGTTGCTTTGGCTGCTTCTGTATTATGGGACACATGGGTATATTCATAGAGTCATAGAGTTCTACAGCATGGAGACAGGCTCTTTGGCCCAAACTGGTCCATCCACACTAACCCCGTTTCCCTGCACTTGGCCCATATCCTTCCAATATGTTCCTCTCCATGTATTTGTCCAAGTGCATTTTAAATGTTATTAAATGTATCCTCCTCGATTACTTGCACTGGTAGTTCATTCCATATGTGTACCACCCTCTGGGGAAAAGCATTGTCCCTCAGGTTCCCTTTTAATCTTCCCCTTTCACCTTAAACTGATGCCCTTTCATCCTTGATTCCCTAAGCCTTGGATAAAGACTGAGTGCATTCACCCTATCCATGCCTCCCATGATCTTATACACCTCTATAAGGACACCCCTCAGTCTCCTACACACTAAAGAAAATGTCCTTGCTTGTCCAACCTCTCACTATAACCGTCGAGTTGAGTTCTGGCAATATCCTTGTAAAATTCTTCTGGACTCTTCCAGTACAGTAACATCCTTTGTATCGCAAGGTGGGCAAAACTGAACACAATATTCCAAGTGCGGCCTTACTAATATCCTGCACAACTACAACAGAACTTCCCAACTTCGATATTCCATGCCCTGACTGGTGAAGGGCCCAGTGTGCCAAAAGCCTTCTTCACTGCCCTGTCTCCCTGAGTTCAGAGAGCCGTGCTCCTGGAATCCAAGTTCTCTCTGTTCCACTACACTCCTTCAGGCCCTACCATTCCCCATGAAACCCCAGTCTTGATGTGACTTTCCAAAATGCTAGAACTCGCCCTTGTCTATATTAAACTCAATTTGCCATTTCTCAGCCCAATTCGCCAGCTGATCAAGGCCCTGTTGCAATTGCTGAGAACCTTCCTCACTTATTTTAGTGTAATCTGAAAACTTTCTAATCATGCCTTAAACATCCTCATCCAAATCATTGATATAGATAACAAACAGCCATGGGCCTAGCACTGACCAGCTCAGTGGCACAGTGGTTAGCACTGCTGCCTCACAGCACCGTGGATCTGGATTCAATTCCACCCTCACAGGATGATCTGTGTGGGTTAGATCCAGTTAGGGTTAGATTTCCTACAGTATGGAAACAGGCCAGTTGGCCCAACAAACCACACCGACCTGCTGAAGAGTAACCCACCCAGAGCCATTTTTCCTGCCCAATATTTACCCTGGACGAATGCACCTAGCACTATGGGCAATTTAGCCTGGCCAATTCACCTGACCTGTACATTTTTGGATTGTGGGAGAAAACCGGAGCACCCAAAGGAAACCCACGCAGACACAGGGAGAATGTGCAACTCCACACAGTCACCGAGGCTGGGGTCGAACCCGGGTCCCTGGCACTGTGAGGCAGCAGCGCCAACCACTGAGCCACTATGCCACCCCAACTGAGTTTGTATGTTCTCCCCATGTCTGCGTGGGTTTCGTCTGGGTGCACCGGTTTCCTCCCACAGTCCAAAGATGTGCAGGTCAGGTAAATTTGCAATGCTCAATTGCCGAGAATGTTCATGGATGTTTAAGTAAGTTGCATTAGTCAGGGGTAAATGCAGAGTAATAAAGTAGGTGAATGGGTTTGAGCGGAACAATCTTCAGAGGGCCAGTAGACTTGTTGGGCCGAAGGGCCTGTTTCCACAGAGGAGGGATTCTGTGATTCTATGACCGCTGAGGCACACCACGAGTCACAGGCCTCCAGTCTGACTGTTACCCTCTGCTTCCTACCATCAAGCCAATTGTGTACTCAGTTTGCCAACGCCTCCTGGATTCCATGCGATCTAACCTTCTGGGGGGAGGGGGAGTGGTGACTGCAGAGTTGTGTAGGTATCACTAAGGAAGGGGGAGATTGCAGTGCTGGGTAGGGATCAGTCAGGGAGGGGGTGAGTGCAGTGTTGGGGAGGGATCAGTCAGGGAGGGGGAGATCGCTATCTATCTTTCTCTCTCTCTCACTCTCTCCCTCTTGTCCCCTTCTCGTGCGCTCTCTCGCTCTCAGACTCTGTCTCATTTCCGTCCCCTCCCTCCCGCTCATTTGCACCTCTCTCTCTCTTGCCCCCCCCCCTCGCTCTCTCGCTCGCCCCCTCTCTCGCTCGCTCGCGCCTCTCTCTCACCCTTCTCTCTCACCCCCTCTCACTCTCAACGCATCTCTCTCACCGCCTCTCACTCTCTTCCCCTCTCTCTCTGCCCCTCTTGTGCTCTCTTCCCCCTCTCTCACTCCACCACTCTCACTCACCCCTCCCTCCCTTTCTCCCCCATCCCCTCTCTCCCCTCTCCCCTTCTCTCCCCGCTCTCTCACCCCCTTTCTCTCACCCCTTGCTCTCATTCCCCCTCTCACCCTCTCCCCTTTCTCTCCCTCCTCTCTCTCCCACCTCTCTCTCCCTCCTCTCTCACCCCCTTTCTCTCACCCTCTCGCTCTCAACCCTCTTCCTCTCTCTCCCCCCTCTCTCTGTCTCCCTCTCTCCCCCTCTCTCACCCCTCTCCATCCCCCTTCCCTCCCCTTTCTCTCTCCCCGCTCTCTCTCCCACCTCTCTCTCACTCCCTTTCTCTCCCACTTTCTCTCCCCCTCTCTCCACCCTCTCTCTCCCTCTCTCTCTCATACTCTCTCATACCCCACTCTCCCCCTCTCTCATTCCCTTCCTCACCCCTCTCTTCCCACTCTCTCTGGCCTCTCTCAACCCTTTCTCTCCTCCTCTCTCTCCCCCTCTCTCCCCCTCTCTCTCATCCTCTCTCACCCCCCTCTCTGCCCCTCTCACTCCCCCCTCTCTCCTCTCTCCCCCTCTCCCCACTCTCTGCCCCACTCTCTCACCCAATCTCACTCCCCCACTCTCTCTCACCCCCTCTCTTCTTTCTCACCCGTGCTCTCTCCCACCCTGATCTGTCTCATCCCCCCTCTCACTATCACCCTCTCACCCCTCACTCTCTTTCCACTCACTCTCTCTTACCTCCTCTCTCACGCCTCTCTCACCTTCTCTCTCACCCTGTCTCTCTCAGCCTGTCTCTCTCTCACCCCTCTCTCTTTCTCACCCGCTCTCTCTTCCACTCCGATCTCTCTCACACCCCTCTCTCTCTCTCACCCCTCTCTCTGTCATCATTCTCTCTCTCTTACCCCTCTCTCTCACCCCTTCTCTCATACCCCTCTCACTCACCTCTTCTCTCTCAGTCCTCTCTCTCTCTCAGCCCCCATCTCCCCAGTCTCTCCCACCCTGATCTCTCTCTCACCCTCTCTATCTCACCCCTCTCTCTCAGCGCTCTTTCACACCGCTTCTCTCTCTCTCACCCCTCTCTCACTCTCACCCCTCTCTCACTCACCCTGTCTCTCTCACCCCTCTCTCTCTCACATACCCCCCCTCTCTCTCACCCCTCTCTCTCTCACCTCTCTCTCTCACCCTCTCTCTCTCACCCCATCTCTCTCGCACCCTCACTCACCCCCTCTCTCTCAGGCCCTCGCTTTCAGTCCCTCTCTCTCTCACCCCCCTCTCTCACACACCTCTCTCTCTCAAACCCCTTTATCTCACATCCCTCTCTCTCTCTCTTACCCTCTCTCTCACCCTTTCTCTCTCACCTACTCTCTCTCACACCCTCTCTCTCAGGCCCTCTCTCACTCTATCTCTCACACACACCCTTCTCTCTCTCTCTCACCCCCTCTCTCTTACCCCTCTCTGTTTCACACCGCTTCTCTCTCTCACCTTCTCTCTCTGTCAGCCTGTCTCTCTCTCTCTCACCCCCTGTCTCTCTCACACCACCTCGCTCCCTCACCACTCTCTCTCTTTCACTCCTCTATCTGTCACCCCTTTCTCTCTCAACCTTCTCTCTCTAACCCGTCTCTTCTTCTCTCACACCTCTCTCTCTCTCAGCCTCTCTCTCTCACCCTCTCTTTGGCAGCCTTTCTCTCTATCAGCCCCTCTCTCTCCCCAGTCTCTCCCACCCTGATCTCTCTCACAGCCCCCCTCTCTCTCACCCCTCGCGCTCTCTCTCATCCCTCTCTCTCTGATCCCTCTCTCTCTCACCCCTCTCTCTCACACACCTCTCTCTGATCCCTCTCTCTCACCACCCTCTCTCTCTCTCACCCCTCTCCCTCTCTCACCCTCTCTCTCTCACCCCTTCTCTCTCAACCCCTCTCTCTCTCAGCCCCCCTAGTAACTCCACAGTCTTTCCCACCTGATCTCTCACACACACTCTCTCTCACCCTCCCTCTCTCACCCCTTCACTGTCTCAGCCTGTCTCTCTGTCACCCCTGTCTCTTTCTCACCCGCTCTCTCTCCCACCACACTCTCTCCCTCATCCCCTCTCTCTCTCACCACTCTCTCTCTCTCTCAACCCTCTCTCTCTTACCTCTCTCTCTCACACCTGTCTCTCTCTCTCACCCTCTCTCTCTCTCACCCCTACTCTGTCATCCCTTCTCTCGCACCCCCTCTCTCTCAGGCCCTCTCTCTCTCACCCCCTCTCTCTCACCCCCTCTCTCTAAGCCTGTCTCTCTGTCACCCCCTGTCTCTTTCTCACCCGTTCTCTCTTCCACCCCTCTCTCTCTTTCACCCCTTTATCTTTCACCCCTGTCTCTCTCACCCTCTCGCTCTTACCCGTCTCTCTCACACACACCTCTCTCTCTCTCACCCATTCTCTCTCACCCTCTATTTCTCTGCCCCCTTCCCTCTCTCAGCTCCTCTCTCTCATCCCTTTCTCTCTCACCCCGCTCTCTCACACACCTCTCTCTCGCACCCACTCTCTCTCATGCATTCTCTCTCTCACGAACCTCTCTCTCTCTTACCCCTCTCTCACACACCGCTTCTCTCTCTCTCTCACCCGTCTCTCACTCTCACCCCTTTCTCTGTCTTTCATCCTACTCTCTCTCACCCTCTCTCTCTCACCCGTTCTCTCTCACCCCCTCTCTCACCCCCTTGCTCTCTCAGACACCCCTCACTCTCACACACCTCTCTCTTAACCCCTGTCTCTCTCACACTTCTCTCTCTCTCACCCTCTCTCTCTCAACCCCCGATCTCTCACACCCTTCTCTCTCTCTCACCTCTCTCTCACCCTCTCTCTCTCTCACCCTCTCTCTCATACCTCTCTCTCTCACCACTTCTCTCTCACCCCTCTCTCTCACCCCTCTCTTTCAGCCCCTCTCACTCTCTCACCCCTCTCTCTCTCTCACCCCCCCCTCTCTCTCTCTCACCCCCTCTCTCTCACCCATTCTCTCTTACCCTCTCTCTCAGGCCCTCCCTCTCTCACACATCTCTCTCACCCCCTCTCTCTCTTACACCCCTCTCTCTTACAACCCCTCTCTCCCTCAGACTCCCTTTCTCTCACCCCGCTTTCTCTCTCATCCCTCTCTCTCACATCGCTCTCTCATCCCTCTCTCTCTCAACCCTCTCTCTCTCATCCCCTCTCTCACCGCCCCCTCTCTCACCCCTCTCTCTCTCACCCCTCTCTGTCACACACTCCTCTCTTTCACCCAACTTTCTCACACCCCCTCTCTCTCACCCCCTCACTCTCACACCCCTCTCTCTCTCTCACCCCTCTCTCTCTCACGCCCTCTCTCACCCTCTCTCTCTCACCCCTCTCTCACTCACCCCCTCTCTCCCTCACCCTGCTCTCTCTGTCATCCCCTCTCTAACTCGTCTCTCTCACACCCTCTCTTTCTTAGCCCTCTCACTCTCTTACCCCCTCTCTCTCATTACTCTCTCTCACCTTCCCTCTCACCTACTCTTTGCCTGTCTCTCTCTCACTCCCTCTCCTTTCTCACCCGCTCTCTCTTCTACTCCGATCTCTCTCTCATCCCCTCTCTCTCACCCCTCTCTCTTTCTCTCTCTCTCACCCCTCTCTCTCACACACACTTTCTCTCTCACGCCTCTCTCTCTCACACTCTCTGTCTCAGGCCCTCTCTCTTTCACCCCCTGTCTCTCTTTCACCCCTCTATCTCTCTCTTACCTCTCTCTCTCTCCCTCTCTCTCTTACCCCTCTCTCTCTCACACACACACACACCTCTCTCTCTCACCCTCCCTCACACATTCTCGCTCTCAAACCTCTCTCTCTCACCCCTTCTCTCTCACTGCATCTCTCATCCCCCCTCTCTCAGGCCCTCTCTTCCAGCCCCTCTCACTCTGTCACTCACCCTCTCTCTCTCACCCATTCTCTGTCAGACCCTCTCTCTCAAGCCCTCTCCCTCACCCCTCTCTCTCACCCCCTCTCTCTCACCCCCTCTCTCACTGCCCCTCTTTCACCCCCTCTCTCTCTCATCCCCTCTCTGTCACACCCCCCTCTCTCTCACCCCCCTCACTCTCACACCCCTCTCTCTCTCTCTCACCCCTCTCTCTCTCTCTCTCTCATCCCCTCTCTCCCTCACCCCGGTCTGTCATCCCCTCCCTCTCTCTCCCCTCTCTCACACCCTCTCTTTCTTAGCCCTCTCACTCTCTTATCCCCTCCCACTCTCACCACTCTCATTCTCTCTCACCCCTGTCTCTCTCAGTCCCTGTCTCTCATTCACCCTCACACCCTCTTTCTAACACCCTCTCTCTCTCACCCCCCCTCACCCCCTTTCTCTCTTACCCCTCTCTCTCTTACCCCTCTCTCTTTCACCCCTCTCTCTTACCCCTCTCTCTCCCCCTCTCTCACACCCTCTCTCTCCCCCACTCCCTCCCCCTCTCTCTCCCCCACTCTCACTTACCCCCTTTCTATTTCACACCCCAATCTTTCTCATCCTCGCTCTCTCTCTCACCCTCTCACCCTTCTCTCTCATTCCCCTCTCTCGCTCTCTTTCCCCCTCTCTCTCAACGTCTCTCTCACCCTCTCTTTCTCTGCCTGTCTCCCTCTCTCACCCCCTCTCTCTTTCTCACCCGCTCTCTCTTCCACCCCGATCTCTCTCACACTCCCTTTCTCTCTCACCCCTTTCTCTCTCACCCCTTTCTCTCTCAACCCTCTCTCATTACCCTCTCTCTCTCACACCTCTCTCTCACACCCTTATCTCTCTCTCACCCTCTCTCTCTCTCCTACCCCTCTCTCTTACCCCTCCCTCTGTCTCGCACCTCTCTCTTTCACACACATCTCTCTCTCACCCCTCTCTCTCTCTCACCTTCTCTGTCTCACCCGCTCTCTCTCACCCCCTCTCTCACTGCCCCTCTCTCACTGCCCCTCTTTCACCCGCTCTCTCTCAGCCCCTCTCTGTCACACTCCCCCTCTCTTTCACCCCTCTTTCTCACACATCCTCTCTCTCACCCCCCTCACTCTCACACCCCTCTCTTTCTCACCCCTCTCTCTCTCTCACCCCCTCTCTCCTTCACCCTGCTCTATCTGTCATCCCCTCCCATTCTCACCACTCTCATTCTCTCTCACCCCTCTCTCTCTCAGTCCCCTGTCTCTCAAACACCCTCACACCCTCTCTCTAACACACCCTCTCTCTAACACCCCCTCTCTCTAACACACCCTCTCTCTAAAACCCCCTCTCTCTATCACACCCTCTCTCGAACACCCCCTCTCTCTAACACCCCCCCTCTCTCTTACCCCCTTTCTCTCTTACCCCTCTCTCTCCCCCCTCTCTCTCACCCCCCTCACACCCTCTCTTTCCCCCACTCTCTCCTCCCCCTCTCTCCCCCACTCTCACTTACCCCCTTTCTCTTTCTCACCCCGATCTTTCTCATCCTCCCTCTCTCTCTCACCCTCTCACCCTTCTCTCTCTTTCCCCTCTCTCTTATCTCTCTCTCTCAATCCTCTCTCTCACCTTCTCTCTCACCCACTCTTTCTCTGCCTGTCTCTCTCTTTCATCCCCTCTCTCTTTCTCACCCGCTCTCTCTTCCACCCTGATCTTTCTCACACTCCCTCTCTCTCTCACCCCCCTCTCTCTCTCCCTCTCACCTTTTATCTCTCAACCCTCTCTCATTACCCTCTCTCTCTCACACACACCTCTCTCTAACACCCTTATCTCTCTCACACACTCTCTCTCTCTCTCCTACACCTCTCTCTTAACCCTATCTCTGTCTCGCACCTCTCTCTCTCTCACCCCTTTTCTCTCACCCGCTCTCTCTGGCCCTCTCTTTCAGCCACTCTCTCTCTCACCCCCCCTCTCTCTCACACACCTCTCTCTCAACCCGCTTTCTCTCTCACACCCCTCTCTCTCTCATCCCTCTCTCTCTCACCCCTCTCTCCCTTACCCTCTCTCTCGCACACCTCTCTCTCTCTCTCACCCTGTCTCTCACCTCCCTCTCTCTCACACCCTTCTCTCTCTCTCACCCTTTCTCTCTCAACCCTCTCTCTCATTACCCCTCTCTCTCTCACAGACCTCTCTCTCTCTCACCCTTCTCTCTCTCTCACTCCCACTCTCTCACGCCTCTTTCTCACCTTCTCTCACTCTCCCTCTCTTTCTCAGCCTGTCTCTCTCACCCCCTCTCTATTTCTCACCCGCTCTCTCTTCCACTCCGATCTCTCTCTCACACCCCCTCACTCTCTAACCCCTCTCTCTCACCCCTCTCTCTCTCTCTCTCACCCCTCTCTCTCAGCCCGCCTCTCGCTCTCTCCTCAGTCTCTCCCACCCTGATCTCTCTCTTGCACACCTTCTCTCTCACGCCTCTCTCTCACACCCTCTCTCTCTTACCCCTCTCTCTCAGCCTGTCTCTCTTTCACCCCCTGTCTCTTTCTCACTGCTCTCTCTCCCTCACCCTTCTCTCTCTTACCCGTCTCTCTCTCTCACACACCTATTTCGCTCAACTTCTCTCTCTCGCCCCTTATCTCTCACCCTCTCTTTCGCAGCCCCCTCTCTCTCTCATCCCCTCTCTCTCCCCAGTGCCTCCCACCCCTGATCTCTCACAGCCCCCCTCTCTCTCACCCCTTGCTCACTCTCTCATCCCTCTCACTTTTACCCTCTCTCTCACACCTCTCTGTCTCACACCTCTCTCTCTCTCGCCCCGTCTCTCTCATCCCCTCTCTCTCACCCTCTCTCTCAGGCCCTCTCTCTGTCTCACCCCTCTCTCCCTCACCCCTCTCTCTCTCTTACACTGCTTCTCTCTCTCTGACCCCTCTCTCTCTCACCCTCTCTCACCCTCTCTGTTCTGACACCCCTCTCTCTCACTTCGCCCTCTCTCTCTCGCCCTCTCTCTCTCCTACACCTCTCTCTATCTCTCACCTCTCTCTGTCACCCTCTCTCTCACCCCCTCTCTCTCAGGGCCTCTCTTTCAGCCCCTCGCTCTCTTACACCCGTCTCTCTCTCACCCTCTCTCTCTCAACCCTCTCTCTCTCTCAACCCTCTCTATCTTACCCTTCTCTCTCTTACCCCTCTCTCTCACACACCTGTCTTTCACTCTCTCTCTCTAACCCCCTCTCTCACACCCTCTCTCACCCTCTCTCTCTCCTACCCCTCCATTTCTTACCCCTCTCTCTCACCTCGCTTTCTCTCACCCTCTCCCTCTCACCCCTTCTCTCTCACCCCCTCTCTCACCCCCTCACTCTCAGGCCCTCTCTTAAAGCCCCCCTCTCTCTCACACACCCTCTCTCTCACACCCCTCTCTCTCAACCCCGTCTCTCTCACACCCCCTCTCCCTCATCCTCTCTCTCACTTCCCCTCTCTCTCACCCTCTCTCTCCCTCTCTTTCTCACCCCTTCTCTCTCACCCCCTCCCTCACCACCTCTCTCTCAGCCCTCTCTCTCTCTCTCAGCCCCCCTCTCTCTCTCTCCCCAGTCTCTCCCACCCTGATCTCTCTCACACACCTTCTCTATCACGCCTCTCTCCCTCATCCTCTCTCTCACTTTCCCCTCTCTCACACACCTCTCCCTCTCACCGTCTCCCTCACCCCTCTCTCTCCCTCACCCCCTCTATCTCACCCCTCTCTGATTCTCACCCCTCTCTCTCTTGCCCATCTCTCTCAAACTCTCTCTCTCTCAGCCTGTCACTCTGTCACCCCCTGTCTCTTTATCACCAGCTCTCTTTTCCACCCTGATCTCTCTCACGCCCCCTCTCTCCCTCTCCCCTCTCTCTCCCTCAACCCTCTCTCTCTCCCTCACCCCTCTCTCTCTCTTACCCGTCTCTCTCTCTCTCTCGTCCTCTCTCTCTCACCCCCTCTCTCTCACCCCAGTCTCTCTCTCAGCCTGTCTCTCTCTCACCCCTGTCTCTTTCACACCCACTCTCTCTTCCACCCCGATCTCTCTCACACCCGCTGTCTAACTCACCCCTCTCTCTCTCTCTCTCAACCCTCTCTCTCACCTCTCTCTGTCTCACCCATCTCTCTCTTACCCATCTCTCTCTCTCTGTCACACACCCTTCTCTCTCAACTTCTCTCTCTCACCCCTTCTCTCTCACCTTCTCTTTCGCAGCCCCTCTCTCTCTCTCACCCCTCCCTCACTCTCTCATCCCTCTCTCTCTCACTCCTCTCTCTCTTACCCCTCTCTTTCTCTTACACCGCTTCTCTCACTATCACATCTCTCTCACTCTCACCCCCCTCTCTCTCTCACCCTCTCTCTCACCCCTTCTCTGTCACCCCCTCTCTCACCCCCTGTCTCTGAGTCCCTCTCTTTCAGCCCCACTCTCTCTCACACACCCCTCTCTCTCACACACCTCTCTCTCTCAACCCCGTCTCTCTCACACCCCTCTCTCCCTCATCCTCTCTTTCACTTTCCCCTCTCGCACACACCTCTCCCTCTCACCCTTTCTCTCACCCCCTCTCTCTCTCACCCCTCTCTCTCTCTCACCCCTCTCTCTCTTACCCCTCTCTCTCACACCGCTTCTCTCTCTCACCCTCTCTCTCTCGCCCATCTCTCACCCCTCTCTCTCTCACCCACCTCTTTCTCACCCACCTCTATCTCACCCTCTCTCTCTCTCCCTCTCTCTCTCTCACCCCTTCTCTCTCACCCCCTCTCTCACCCCCTCTCCCTCAGCCCTCTCTCTCTCTCAGCCCCCCTCTTTCTCTCCCCAGTTTCTCCCACCCTGATCTCTCTCACACACCTTCTCTCACACACCTCTCTCCCTCATCCTCTCTCTCACTTTCCCCTCTCTCACACACCTCTCCCTCTCACCCTCTCCCTCACCCCTCTCTCTCCCTCACCCCCTCTCCCTCACCCCTCTCTCTCCCTCACCCCCTCTCTCTCACCCCCTCTCTCTCTCAGCCTGTCTCTCTGTCACCCCCTGTCTCTTTCTCACCAGCTCTCTCTTCCACCCTGATCTCTATCACACCCACTCTCTCCCTCACCCCTCTCTCTCCCTCACCCCTCTCTCTCCCTCACCCCTCGCTCTCTCTTACCCGTCTCCCTCTCTCTCATCCTCTCTCTCTCACCCCCTCTCTCTCACCGCCTCTCTCTCACCCCTTCTCTCTTACCCCCTCTCTTTCACCCTCTCTCTCTCAGCCTGTCTCTCTCTTTCACCCCTGTCTCTTTCACACCCGCTCTCTCTTCCACCTCGATCTCTCTCACACCCGCTCTCTAACTCATCCCTCTCTCTCTCTCTCTCTCTCACCCCTCTTGCTCTTACCCCTCTCTCTTTCACCCCCTTTCTCTCTTACCCCTCTCTCTTACCCTCTCTCATACCCTCTCTCTCCCCCACTCTCTCCTCCCTCTCTCTCCCCCACTCTCACTTACCCCCTTTCTCTTTCTCACCCCGATCTTTCTCATCCCCCCTCTCTCTCTCACCCTCTCACCCTTTTCTCTCTTTCCCCCCTCTCTCTTACCCTCTCTCTCTCACGCCTCTCTCTCACCTTCTCTCTTACCAACTCTTTCTCTGCCTTTCTCTCTCTCATCCCCTCTCTCTTTCTCACCTGCTCTCTCTTCCACCCCGATCTTTCTCACACTCCCTCTCTCTCTAACCCCTCTCTCTCTCACCCTTTCTCTCTCAACCCTCTCTCATTACCCTCTCTCTCTCTCACACACACACACACACACCTCACTCTCACACCCTTATCTCTCTCTCACCCTCTCTCTCTCTCCTACCCCTCCCTCTTACCCCTCTCTCTGTCTCGCACCTCTCTCTCTCTCTCACCCCTTTTCTCTCACCCTCTCTCTGGCCCTCTCTTTCAGCCACTGTCTCTCTCACACCCCCCTCTCTCTCACACACCTCTCTCTCAACCCACTGTCTCTCTCACACACCCCTCTCTCTCTCTCATCCCTCTCGCTCTCACCCCTCTCTCCCTTACACTCTCTCACACACACCTCTCTCTCTCACCCTGTCTCTCACCCCCCTCTCTCTCTCTCTCACCCTTCTCTCTCACTCACCTTTTCTCTCTCAACCCTCTCTCTCATTACGCCTCTCTCTCTCACACACACACACACCTCTCTCTCACACTCTTATCTCTCTCTCACCCTCTCTCTCCTACCCCTCTCTCTTACCCCTCTCTATGTCTCTCACCTCTCTCTCTCACCCCTTCTCTCTTACCCTCTCTCTCTGGCCCTCTCTTTCAGCCCCTCTCTCTCTCTCTCACACCCTCCTCTCTCTCTCACACCTCTTTCTCAACCCACTGTCTCTCTCACACCTCGTCTCTCACCCCTCTCTCTCAGACACCTCTCTCTCTCACCCTGTCTCTCACCCCCCTCTCTCTCACACCCTTCTCTCTCTCTCTTCCACCCTCTCTCACCCCTCTCTCTCATTACCCCTCTCTCTCTCTCTCTCACAGGCCTCTCTCTCTCACACCCTTCTCTCTCTCTCACCCCCTCTCTCACGCCTCTCTCTCACTTTCTCTCACTCTCCCTCTCTTTCTCAGCCTGTCTCTCTCTCACCTCCTCTCTATTTCTCATCCGCTCTCTCTTCCACTCTGATCTCTCTCTCAGCCCCCCTCTCGCTCTCTCCTCAGTCTCTCCCACCCTGATCTCTCTCGCACACCTTCTCTCTCACGCCTCTCTCTCACACCCTCTCTCTCTTGCCCCTCTCTCTCACCCCCTCTCTCTCATCCCCTCTCTCTCAGCCTGTCTCTCTTTCACTCCCTGTCTCTTTCTCACCTACTCTCTCTCCCTCACCCTTCTCTCTCTTACCCGTCTCTCTCTCTCTCACACCTATTTCTCTCAACTTCTCTCTCTCGCCCCTTCTCTCTCACCCTCTCTTTCGCAGCCCCCTCTCTCTCTCATCCCCTCTCTCTCCCCAGTGCCTCCCACCCCTGATCTCTCACAGCCCCTCTCTCTCTCTCCACTCGCTCACTCTCTCATCCCTCTCTCTTTTACCCTCTCTCTCACACCTCTCTGTCTCACACCTCTCTCTCTCTCGCCCCGTCTCTCTCATCCCCTCTCTCTCACCCTCTCTCTCAGGCCCTCTCTCTCTCTCACCCCTCTCTCCCTCACCCCTCTCTCTCTTTCTTACACCGCTTCTCTCTCTCTCACCCCTCTCTCTCTCACCCTCTCTCACCCTCTCTCACCCTCTCTATTCTGACACCCCTCTTCTCACTTCGCCCTCTCTCTCTCGCCTTCTCTCTCTCCTACCCCTCTCTCTATCTCTCACCTCTCTCTGTCACCCACTCTCTCACCCCCTCTCTCTCAGGCCCTCTCTTTCAGCCCCTCGCTCTCTCTCACCCGTCTCTCTCTCACCCTCTCTCTCAACCCTCTCTCTCTCAACCCTCTCTATCTTACCCCTCTCTCTCTTACCCCTCTCTCTCTCACACCTCTCTCTCACTCTGTCTCTCACACCCTCTCTCACACCCTCTCTCACCCTCTCTCTCCTACCCCTCCATTTTTTACCCCCCCCCTCACCTCTCTTTCTCTCACCGGCTCTCTCTCACCCCTTCTCTCTCACCCCCTCTCTCAACCCCTCACTCTCAGGCCCTCTCTTTCAGCCCCTCTCTCTCTCACACACCTCTCTCTCAACCCCGTCTCTCTCACACCCCTCTCTCCCTCATCCTCTCTCTCACTTACCCCACTCTCACACACCTCTCCCTCTCACCCACCCTCTCACGCCCCTCTCTCTCTCTCTCTCTCACCCCTCTCTCTCTCACACCGCTTCTCTATCTCACCCTCTCTCTCTCGCCCCTCTCTCTTACCCCTTTTCTCTCACCCCCTCCCTCACCCCCTCTCTCTCAGCCCTCTCTCTCTCTCTCAGCCCCCCCTCTCCCTCCCCAGTCTCTCCCACCCTGATCTCTCTCACACACCTTCTCTATCACGCCTCACTCCCTCATCCTCTCTCTCACTTTCCCCTCTCTCACACACCTCTCCCTCTCACCCTCTCCCTCACCCCTCTCTCTCCCTCACCCCCTCTATCTCACCTCCTCTCTCTCTCAGCCTGTCTCTCTGTCACCCCCTGTCTCTTTATCACCAGCTCTCTCTTCCACCCTGATCTCTCTCACACCCACTCTCTCCCTCACCCCTCTCTTTCCCTCACCCCTCTCTTTCCCTCACCCCTCGCTCTCTCTTACCCGTCTCTCTCTCTCTCTCTCATCCTCTCTCTCTCACCCCCTCTCTCTCACCGCCTCTCTCTCACCCCTTCTCTCTCACCCCCTCTCTTTCACCCTCTCTCTCTCAGCCTGTCTCTCTCTCTCACCCCCTGTCTCTTTCACACCAAATCTCTCTTCCACCCCGATCTCTCTCACACCCCTCTCTCCCTCATCCTCTCTCTCACTTTCCCCTCTCCGACACACCTCTCCCTCTCACCCTTTCTCTCACCCCTCTCTCTCTCTCACCCCTCTCTCTCTTACCCCTCTCTCTCACACCGCTTCTGTCTCTCACCCTCTCTCTCTCGCCCATCTCTCTTACCCCTCTCTCTCTCACACGCCTCTTTCTCACACACCTCTCTCTCACCCTCTTTCTCTCTCCCTCTCTCTCACCCCTTCTCTCTTACCCCCTCTCTTTCACCCTCTCTCTCTCAGCCTGTCTCTCTCTCACCCCCTGTCTCTTTCACACCCGCTCTCTCTTCCACCCCGATCTCTCTCACACCCGCTCTCTAACTCACCCCCCTCTCTCTCAACCCTCTCTCTCACCTCTCTCTCTCTGTCTCACCCATCTCTCTCTTTCCCATCTCTCTCTCTCTCACACACCCTTCTCTCTCAACCTCTCTCTCACCCCTTCTCTCTCTCTCACATCCCCTCCCTCACCCAGTCTCTCTCTTGCCCCCAGTCTCTCTCTCGCCCCCAGTCTCTCTCTCGCCCCCAGTCTCTCTCTCGCCCCCAGTTTCTCTCTCGCCCCCGTTCTCTGTCTCGCCCCCGGTCTCTCTCGCCCCCAGTTTCTCTCTCACCCCCGGTCTCTCTCTCACCCCCGGTCTCTCTCTCTCACCCCCGGTCTCTCTCTCATCCCCAGTCTCTCTCTCGCCCCCAGTTTCTCTCTCACCCCCAGTCTCTCTCTCACCCCCAGTCTCTCTCTCGCCCCCGGTCTCTCTCTCACCCCCGGTCTCTCTCTCAACCCCAGTCTCTCTCTCACCCCCAGTCTCTCTCTCGCCCCCGGTCTCGCTCTTGCCCCCGGTCTCTCTCTCGACCCCAGTCTCTCTCTCACTCCCGTTCTCTCTCTCGCCCCCAGTCTCTCTCTCACTCCCGTTCTCTCTCTCGCCCTTGGTTTCTCTCTCGCCCCTGGTTTCTCTCTCGACCCCAGTCTCTCTCTTGCCCCCGGTCTCTCTCATCACCCCCAGTCTCTCTCTCTCACTCCCGTTCTCTCTCTTGCCCCTGGTTTCTCTCTCGTCCCCAGTCTCTCTCTCACCCCCGGTTTGTCTCTCGCCCCCAGTCTCTCTCTCGCTCCTGTTCTCTCTCTCGCTCCTGTTCTCTCTCTCGCCCCCGGTCTCTCTCCCACCCCCGGTCTCTCTCTCGCCCCCGGTCTCTCTCTCACCCCCGGTTTCTCTCTCGCCCCCAGTCTCTCTCTGTCATCCCCTATCTCTCTCTAGCTCCCGGTCTCTCTCTCGCCCCCGTTCTCTCTCTCGCCCCCGGTCTCTCTCATCACCCCCAGTCTCTCTCTCTTGCCCCCAGTCTCTCTCTCGCCCCCGGTCTCTCTCATCACCCCCAGTCTCTCTCTCTTGCCCCCAGTCTCTCTCTCGCACCGAGTCTCTCTCTCACCCCCGGTTTCTCTCTCGCCCCCAGTCTCTCTCTGTCATCCCCTATCTCTCTCTAGCTCCCGGTCTCTCTCTCGCCCCCGTTCTCTCTCTCGCCCCCGGTCTCTCTCATCACCCCCAGTCTCTCTCTCTTGCCCCCAGTCTCTCTCTCGCCCCCAGTCTCTCTCTCTTGCCCCCGGTTTCTCTCTCGCCCCCGGTTTCTCTCTCGCTCCCGTTCTCTCTGTCGCTCCCATTCTCTCTCTTGCCCCCGGTTTCTCTCTTGCCCCCGTTCTGTCTCTTGCACCCATTTTCTCTCTCGTCCCCGGTTTCTCTCTCGCCCCCGTTCTCTCTCTCGCTCCCGTTCTCTCTCTTACCCCCGTTCTCTCTCTCGCCCCCGGTTTCCCTCTCTTGCCCCTGGTTTCTCTCTCGCCCCCAGTCTCTCTCTCGCCCCCAGTCTCTCTCTCGCCCCCAGTTTCTCTCTCGCCCCCGTTCTCTCTCTCACCCCTGGTTTCTCTCTCACCCCCATTCTCTCTCTCGCTCCCGTTCTCTCTCTCGCCCCCGGTTTCTCTCTTGTCCCTGGTCTCTCTCTTGCCCCCAGTCTCTCTCTCGCTCCCGTTCTCTCTCTCGCCCCTGGTCTCTCTCTCACCCCCATTCTCTCTCTCGCTCCCGTTCTCTCTCTCGCCCCCGGTCTCTCTCTCGCCCCTGGTTTCTCTCTCACCCCCCGTTCTCTCTCTCGCCCCCGGTCTCTCTCTCGCCCCTGGTTTCTCTCTCACCCCCCGTTCTCTCTCTCGCCCCCGGTCTCTCTCTCGCCCCTGGTTTCTCTCTCACCCCCCGTTCTCTCTCTCGCCCCCAGTCTCTCTCTCGTCCCTGGTTTCTCTCTCGCCCCCAGTCTCTCTCTCGCCCCCAGTCTCTCTCTCGCCCCCAGTCTCTCCCTCGCTCCCGTTCTCTCTCTCGCCCCTGTTCTCTCTCTCGCCCCCGTTCTCTCTCTCGCTCCCGTTCTCTCTCTCGCCTCCGTTCTCTCTCTCGCCCCCGTTCTCTCTCTCGCTCCCGTTCTCTCTCTCTCGCCCATGTTCTCTCTCTCACCCCCATTCTCTCTCTCGCTCCCGTTCTCTCTCTCGCCCCCGGTCTCTCTCTCGCCCCTGGTTTCTCTCTCACCCCCCGTTCTCTCTCTCGCCCCCGGTCTCTCTCTCGCCCCTGGTTTCTCTCTCACCCCCCGTTCTCACTCTCGCCCCCGGTCTCTCTCTCGCCCCTGGTTTCTCTCTCACCCCCGGTCTCTCTCTCTCACCCCCGGTCTCTCTCTCACCCCCGGTCTCTCTCTCGCTCCCGTTCTCTCTGTCGCTCCCATTCTCTCTCTTGCCCCCGGTTTCTCTCTTGCCCCCGTTCTGTCTCTTGCCCCCATTTTCTCTCTCGTCCCCGGTTTCTCTCTCGCCCCCGTTCTCTCTCTCGCTCCCGTTCTCTCTCTCACCCGCAGTCTCTCTCTCTCGCCCCCGGTTTCCCTCTCTTGCCCCTGGTTTCTCTCTCGCCCCCAGTCTCTCTCTCGCCCCCAGTCTCTCTCTCGCCCCCAGTTTCTCTCTCGCCGCCGTTCTCTCTCTCACCCCTGGTTTCTCTCTCACCCCCATTCTCTCTCTCGCTCCCGTTCTCTCTCTCGCCCCCGGTTTCTCTCTTGTCCCTGGTCTCTCTCTTGCCCCCAGTCTCTCTCTCGCCCCTGGTCTCTCTCTCACCCCCATTCTCTCTCTCGCTCCCGTTCTCTCTCTCGCCCCCGGTCTCTCTCTCGCCCCTGGTTTCTCTCTCACCCCCCGTTCTCTCTCTCGCCCCCGGTCTCTCTCTCGCCCCTGGTTTCTCTCTCACCCCCCGTTCTCTCTCTCGCCCCCGGTCTCTCTCTCGCCCCTGGTTTCTCTCTCACCCCCCGTTCTCTCTCTCGCCCCCAGTCTCTCTCTCGTCCCTGGTTTCTCTCTCGCCCCCAGTCTCTCTCTCGCCCCCAGTCTCTCTCTCGCCCCCGTTCTCTCTCTCGCTCCCGTTCTCTCTCTCTCGCCCATGTTCTCTCTCTCGCCCCCATTCTCTCTCTCGCTCCCGTTCTCTCTCTCGCCCCCGGTCTCTCTCTCGCCCCTGGTTTCTCTCTCGCCCCCCGTTCTCTCTCTCGCCCCCGGTCTCTCTCTCGCCCCTGGTTTCTCTCTCACCCCCCGTTCTCTCTCTCGCCCCCGGTCTCTCTCTCGCCCCTGGTTTCTCTCTCACCCCCGGTCTCTCTCTCTCACCCCCGGTCTCTCTCTCACCCCCGGTCTCTCTCTCGCCCCCAGTCTCTCTCTCGCCCCCGGTTTCTCTCTTGCCCCCAGTCTCTCTCTCACCCGCAGTCTCTCTCTCTCACCCCCAGTCTCTCTCTCTCACCCCCAGTCTCTCTCTCTCACCCCCGGTCTCTCTCTCGCCCCCAGTCTCTCTCTCGCCCCCGGTTTCTCTCTTGCCCCCAGTCTCTCTCTCACCCGCAGTCTCTCTCTCTCACCCCCGGTCTCCCTCTCGCCCCCAGTCTCGCTCTCTCGCCCCCGGTCTCTCTCTCTCTCACCCCCAGTCTCTCTCGCCTCCGGTTTCTCTCTCGCCCCCAGTCTCTCTCTCTCTTGCCCCTGGTTTCTCTCTCGCCCCCAGTCTCTCTCTCTCTCTCGCCCCCGGTTTTTTTCGTCACTCCTGGTCTATCGTCACCCCCGGTCTCTCATCAACCCCGGTCTCCCTCGCTCCCGATCTCCCTCGGCCTCAGTCTCTATCGTCCTTCGGTCTCTCTCTTCACCATTGGTCTCACTCACCCCCAGTCTCCCTCGCCCCCGGTCTCTCTCGCCCCTGGTCATTCGTCAAACCCGGTCTCTCTCGCTCCCAGTTTCTCTTGCCTCCGGTCTCTCTCATCACCCACAGTCTCTCGTCACCCCCTGTCTCAGTCGCCTCCGGTCTCTCTCGTTCCCGATCACTCATGTACCCCCAGTCTCTCTCGCTCCCCGGTCTCTCTCACCCCCGGTCCCTTGTCACCCCCCGGTCTCTCTCGTGACTTCCTCTCTCTCTCACCCCTGGTCTCCCTCATCGTTCCCGGTCTCTCTCTCACCGTCCCTGGTCTCTCTTGCCCTACCAGGTCCCTCTCAATCCCCGACTCTCTCGTCCCCGGCCTCTTCCCCCTTCCCACACCCCCGGTCTCTCTCTCGCCCCCAGCCTCTCTCTCACCCCCTGGTCACTCTCACCGCCGGTCTTTCTCACTCCCAGTTTCTCGTCACCCCCGGTGTCTCGCCCCTGGTCTCTCTCTCTCTCACCCCCGGTCTCTCTCTCGCCCCCAGTCTCTCTCTAGCCCCTGGTCTCTCTCACCACCCCCAGTCTCTCTCGCCCCCGTCTCTCTTTGCCCCCGGTCTCTCTCTCTTGCCCACGGTCTCTCTCTTTACCCCCTCTGTCTTGCCCCAGGACTCTCTCTCGTCACCGCCTCCCTCTCACCCTCGGTCGTTCTCGCCCACAGTCTCTCTTGTCGCCCCCAGTCTCTCATCACCCCTGGTGTCTCGCCCCCGGTCTCTCTCACCCACAGTCTCTCTCCCCCCCGGTCTGTCTCATTGCTCCCTGCCTCTCTCGCACCCAGCCCCTCTCGCTCCCGGTCTCTCTTGCTCCCGGTCTCTCTCTCTCGTCCCCAGTCACTCTCGGCCCCGGTCTCTCTTGACCCCACTTTCTCTCTCACCCCCAATCTCTCTCATCGCCCCTGGTGTGTCTCGTCTCCCCCTGTCTCTCGCCCCTGGTCTCTCTCACCGCAGGTCACTTTTGCGTCCTGGTCTCTCTCGCCCCCAGTCTCTCTCTCTCACCCCCGGACTCTCTCTTGCCCCCGGTCTCTCTTCACCCCTGATCTCTCTCTCTCGCCCCCGGTATCTCTCGCTCCTGGTCTCTCTCGTCACCCCCTCCCTCTCACCCCTGGTCTCTTTCTCGCCCCCAGTCTCACTCTCCTCCCCGTCTCTCTCGCCCCCGGTCTCCCTTATTGTTCCCCAATCTCTCTCGCCCCCGGTCTCTCTCGTTGTCCCTGGTCTCTCGTCACCCCCGGGTCTCTCTCCACTCAAATCTCTCTCGCCCCCGGAGACTTTCGACCCCCCCCCCCGGGTCTCTCTTGTTGCCCCCAGTCTCTCGTCACCCCCAGTGTCTTGCCCCCGGTTTCTCGCCCACAGTCTCTCTTGTCCCTGGTCTGTCTTGTCGCTCACTGTCTCTCTCACACCCAGCCTGTCTCGCTTCCCGGCCTCTCTCGTTCACAGTCTCTTTCTCGCCCCCGGTCACTATCACCCCCAGTCTCTCTCAACCCCACTTTCTCTCTCCCCCGGTCTTTCTCACCCCCGGTCTCTCTCACCCCAGGTCTCTTTTGCACCCCGGTCTCTCTTGCCCCACCTGTCTCTCTCGCTCCCCACCCCGGTCTCTCTCGCACCCCGGTCTCTCTTCAACCCCTGTCTCTCTCTGTCTCTCGCCCCCGGTCTCTCTCGTCACCCCCTCTATCTCTCACCCCTGGTCTCTTTCTCCTCCCCCTGTCTTTCTCACCCGCTGGTGTCTCTCCCCCCCTGTCTTTCTCACCCCCGGTCTCTCTCACGCCCGGTCTGTCTCGTTGCCCCCCATCCCTCTAGCCCCCCAGTCTCTCTCACAAACCCCTCTCTCTCACCCCCCGGTCTCTCTTCACCCCCCGGTCTCTCTCTCTCGCCTCCAGTCTCTCTCATCTCCGGTCTATCTTGTCACCCCCTCTCTCTCGCCCCCGGGCTCACTTAACCACAGTCTCTCTCACTCCCGGTCTGTCTCGTTGCCCCCCATCCCTCTAGCCCCCCGGTCTCTCTAGCAAAACGCTCTCTCTCACACCCCGGTCTCACTTCACCCCCGGGCTCTCTCTCTCTCACCTCTGGTCTCTCTCACCCCCGGTCTCTCTCTCACCCCCGGTCTCTCTCACCCCCGGTCTCTCTCACCCCCGGTCTCTCTCTCACCCCCGGTCTCTCTCTCTCACCCCCGGTCTCTCTCTCACCCCCGGTCTCTCTCTCACCCCCGGTCTCTCTCATCACCCCCGGTATCTCTCGCCCCCGGTCTCTCTCTCGCCCACGGTTTCTCTCTCGCCCCCGTTCTCTCTCTCGCCCCCGGTCTCTCTTCGCCCCTGGTCTCTCTCTCTCTCGTCCCTGGTCTCTCTCGTCCCCGGTCTCTCTCTCACCCCCGGTCTCTCTCTCATCCCCGGTTTCTCTCTCACCCCCGGTCTCTCTCTCGCCCCCGGTCTCTCTCGCCCCCGGTCTCTCTTCGCCCCCGGTCTCTCTCTCGCCCCTGGTCTCTCTCTCTCGTCCCCGGTCTCTCTGGTCCCCAGTCTCTCTCTCACCCCCGGTCTCTCTCTCTCGCCCCCGGTCTCTCTTCGCCCCTGGTCTCTCTCTCTCTCGTCCCTGGTCTCTCTCGTCCCTGGTCTCTCTCTCACCCCGGGTCTCTCTCTCACCCCCGGTTTCTCTCTCACCCCCGGTCTCTCTCTCGCCCCCGGTCTCTCTCGCCCCCGGTCTCTCTCGCCCCCGGTCTCTCTTCGCCCCCGGTCTCTCTCTCGACCCTGGTCTCTCTCTCTCGTCCCCGGTCTCTCTCGTCCCCAGTCTCTCTCTCACCCCCGGTCTCTCTCTCTCGCCCCCGGTCTCTCTCACCCCCGGTCTCTCTCTCGCCCCCGGTCTCTCTCGCCCCCGGTCTCTCTCGCCCCCGGTCTCTCTTCGCCCCCGGTCTCTCTCTCGACCCTGGTCTCTCTCTCTCGTCCCCGGTCTCTCTCGTCCCCAGTCTCTCTCTCACCCCCGGTCTCTCTCTCTCGCCCCCCGTCTCTCTCACCCCCGGTCTCTCTCTCTCGCCCCCGCGCTCTCTCATCCCCGGTCTCTCTCTCTCACCCC
The DNA here is from genome assembly GCF_047496795.1 of Chiloscyllium punctatum. NCBI lineage: Eukaryota > Metazoa > Chordata > Chondrichthyes > Orectolobiformes > Hemiscylliidae > Chiloscyllium > Chiloscyllium punctatum. The sequence goes on from NC_092755.1 coordinate 22,610,412, forward strand.
CGCTCTCTCTTGCCCCCGGTCTCTCTCTCGCCCCTGGTCTTTCTCGCGCCCGGTCTCTCTCTCACCCCCGGTCTCTCTCTCTCACCCCCAGTCTCTCTCTCACCCCCCGGTCTCTCTCTCACCCCCGGTCTCTCTCTCTCGCCCCCGGTCTCTCTTCGCCCCCGGTCTCTCTCTCGCCCCCGGTCTCTCTCGCCCCCGGTCTCTCTCGCCCCCGGTCTCTCTTCGCCCCCGGTCTCTCTCTCGCCCCTGGTCTCTCTCTCTCTCGTCCCCGCTCTCTCTCTCTCACCCCGGTCTCTCTCACCCCCGGTCTCTCTCACCCCCGGTCTCTCTCACCGCCGGTCTCTCTCTCTCACCCCCGGTCTCTCTCTCACCCCCGGTCTCTCTCTCACCCCCGGTCTCTCTCATTGCCCCCGGTCTCTCTCTCTCTCACCCCCGGTCTCTCTCGCTCACCCCCAGTCTCTCTCTCTCACCCCCGGTCTCTCTCATTGCCCCCGGTCTCTCTCTCTCACCCCCGGTCTCTCTCGCTCACCCCCGGTCTCTCTCTCTCACCTCCGGTCTCTCTCGCTCACCCCCGGTCACTCTCTCTCCCCCCCGGTCTCTCTTTCTCACCCCCGGTCTCTCTCTCTCCCCCCCGGTCTCTCTCTCTCGCCCCCGGTCTCTCTCTCACCCCCAGTCTCTCTCTCTCGCCCTCGGTCTCTCTCTCACCCCCGGTCTCTCTCTCTCGCCCCCGGTCTCTCTCTCTCACCCCCGGTCTCTCTCTCTCTCGCCCCCTGTCTCTCTCTCGCCCCCGGTCTCTCTCACCCCCGGTCTCTCTCTCTCACCCCCGGTCTCTCTCTCTCACCCCTGGTCTCTCTCGCTCACCCCCAGTCTCTCTCTCTCCCCCCCGGTCTCTCTCTCTCACCCCCGGTCTCTCTCTCTCTCACCCCCGGTCTCTCTCTCTCACCCCTGGTCTCTCTCACCCCCCCCGTCTCTCTCTCACCCCCGGTCTCTCTCTCTCACCCCTGGTCTCTCTCGCTCACCCCCGGTCTCTCTCTCTCCCCCCCGGTCTCTCTCTCTCACCACCGGTCTCTCTCTCTCACCCCCGGTCTCTCTCTCTCACCCCCGGTCTCTCTCACCCCCGGTCTCTCTCTCACCCCCGGTCTCTATTGTCGCAATCGGTCTCTCTCTCACCCCCGGTCTCTCTCACCCCCGGTCTCTCTCTCACCCCCGGTCTCTCTCACCCCCGTTCTCTCTCTCGCCCCCGGTCTCTGTCTCACCCCCGGTCTCTCTCTCTCACCCCTGGTCTCTCTCACCCCCGGTCTCTCTCTCACCCCCGGTCTCTCTCACCCCCGTTCTCTCTCTCACCCCCGTTCTCTCTCTCGCCCCCGGTCTCTCTCTCACCCCCGGTCTCTCTCTTACCCCCGGTCTCTCTCACCCCCGGTCTCTCTCTCACCCCCGGTCTCTCTCTTACCCCCGGTCTCTCTCGCCCCCGGTCTCTCTCACCCCCGTTCTCTCTCTCACCCCCGTTCTCTCTCTCTCACCCCTAGTCTCTCTCTCGCACCCGGTGTCTCTCTCACCCCCGGTCTCTCTCACCCCCGGTCTCTCTCTCTCACCCCCGGTCTCTCTCTCACCCCCGGTCTCTCTCTCACCCCCGGTATCTAACTCTCCCCGGTTTCTCTCGCCCCCGGGTCTCTCACTCACCCCCGGTCTCTAACTCTCCCCGGTCTCTCTCTCTCGCCCCCGGGTCTCTCTCTCTCCCCCGGTCTCTCTCACCCCCGGTCTCTCTCGCCATCCATCTCTCTCTCGTCATCCCCGGTCTCTCGTCACCCCTGGGTCTCTCTCCACACCAATCTCTCTCACCCCCGGTCTCTCTCTCACCCCCGGTCTCTCTCTCTCACCCCCGGTCTCTCTCTCTCACCCCTGGTCTCTCTCACCCCCCCCGTCTCTCTCTCACCCCCGGTCTCTCTCTCTCGCCCCCGGTTTCTCTCACCCCCGGTCTCTCTCTCTCACCCCCGGTCTCTCTCTCTCACCCCTGGTCTCTCTCGCTCACCCCCGGTCTCTCTCTCTCCCCCCCGGTCTCTCTCTCTCACCACCGGTCTCTCTCTGTCACCCCCGGTCTCTCTCTCTCACCCCCGGTCTCTCTCACCCCCGGTCTCTCTCTCACCCCCGGTCTCTATTGTCGCAATCGGTCTCTCTCTCACCCCCGGTCTCTCTCACCCCCGGTCTCTCTCTCACCCCCGGTCTCTCTCACCCCCGTTCTCTCTCTCGCCCCCGGTCTCTGTCTCACCCCCGGTCTCTCTCTCTCACCCCTGGTCTCTCTCACCCCCGTTCTCTCTCTCGCCCCCGGTCTCTCTCTTACCCCCGGTCTCTCTCGCCCCCGGTCTCTCTCTCACCCCCGGTCTCTCTCTTACCCCCGGTCTCTCTCGCCCCCGGTCTCTCTCACCCCCGTTCTCTCTCTCACCCCCGTTCTTTCTTTCTCACCCCTAGTCTCTCTCTCGCCCCCGGTGTCTCTCTCACCCCCGGTCTCTCTCTCACCCCCGGTCTCTCTCTCTCACCCCCGGTCTCTCTCGCCCCCCGGTATTTCTCACCCCCGGTCTCTCTCGCCATCCATCTCTCTCTCTTGCCTCCCCCAGTCTCTCTTCGCCCCTGATCTCTCTCTCTCGCCCCCGGTTTCTCTCACCCCCGGTCTCTTGTCATCCCCGGGTCTCTCTTGCCCCCAGTCTCTCTCACCCCCAGTCTCTCTCTCTCGCTCCCGTTCTCTCTCTCGCCCCCAGTCTCTCTCTCACCCCCGGTCTCTCTCTCACCCCCGGTCTCTCTCGCCCCCGGTCTCTCTTGCTTCCCCCGGTCTCTCTCTCGCCCCTGGTCTCTCTCTCTCGTCCCCGGTCTCTCTGGTCCCCAGTCTCTCTCTCACCCCCGGTCTCTCTCTCTCGCCCCCGGTCTCTCTTCGCCCCTGGTCTCTCTCTCTCTCGTCCCTGGTCTCTCTCGTCCCTGGTCTCTCTCTCACCCCGGGTCTCTCTCTCACCCCCGGTTTCTCTCTCACCCCCGGTCTCTCTCTCGCCCCCGGTCTCTCTCGCCCCCGGTCTCTCTCGCCCCCGGTCTCTCTTCGCCCCCGGTCTCTCTCTCGACCCTGGTCTCTCTCTCTCGTCCCCGGTCTCTCTCGTCCCCAGTCTCTCTCTCACCCCCGGTCTCTCTCTCTCGCCCCCGGTCTCTCTCACCCCCGGTCTCTCTCTCGCCCCCGGTCTCTCTCGCCCCCGGTCTCTCTCGCCCCCGGTCTCTCTTCGCCCCCGGTCTCTCTCTCGACCCTGGTCTCTCTCTCTCGTCCCCGGTCTCTCTCGTCCCCAGTCTCTCTCTCACCCCCGGTCTCTCTCTCTCGCCCCCGGTCTCTCTCACCCCCGGTCTCTCTCTCTCGCCCCCGCGCTCTCTCATCCCCGGTCTCTCTCTCTCACCCCCGCTCTCTCTTGCCCCCGGTCTCTCTCTCGCCCCTGGTCTTTCTCGCGCCCGGTCTCTCTCTCACCCCCGGTCTCTCTCTCTCACCCCCAGTCTCTCTCTCACCCCCCGGTCTCTCTCTCACCCCCGGTCTCTCTCTCTCGCCCCCGGTCTCTCTTCGCCCCCGGTCTCTCTCTCGCCCCCGGTCTCTCTCGCCCCCGGTCTCTCTCGCCCCCGGTCTCTCTTCGCCCCCGGTCTCTCTCTCGCCCCTGGTCTCTCTCTCTCTCGTCCCCGCTCTCTCTCTCTCACCCCGGTCTCTCTCACCCCCGGTCTCTCTCACCCCCGGTCTCTCTCACCGCCGGTCTCTCTCTCTCACCCCCGGTCTCTCTCTCACCCCCGGTCTCTCTCTCACCCCCGGTCTCTCTCATTGCCCCCGGTCTCTCTCTCTCTCACCCCCGGTCTCTCTCGCTCACCCCCAGTCTCTCTCTCTCACCCCCGGTCTCTCTCATTGCCCCCGGTCTCTCTCTCTCAACCCCGGTCTCTCTCGCTCACCCCCGGTCTCTCTCTCTCACCTCCGGTCTCTCTCGCTCACCCCCGGTCTCTCTCTCTCCCCCCCGGTCTCTCTTTCTCACCCCCGGTCTCTCTCTCTCCCCCCCGGTCTCTCTCTCTCGCCCCCGGTCTCTCTCTCACCCCCAGTCTCTCTCTCTCGCCCTCGGTCTCTCTCTCACCCCCGGTCTCTCTCTCTCGCCCCCGGTCTCTCTCTCTCACCCCCGGTCTCTCTCTCTCTCGCCCCCTGTCTCTCTCTCGCCCCCGGTCTCTCTCACCCCCGGTCTCTCTCTCTCACCCCCGGTCTCTCTCTCTCACCCCTGGTCTCTCTCGCTCACCCCCAGTCTCTCTCTCTCCCCCCCGGTCTCTCTCTCTCACCCCCGGTCTCTCTCTCTCTCACCCCCGGTCTCTCTCTCTCACCCCTGGTCTCTCTCACCCCCCCCGTCTCTCTCTCACCCCCGGTCTCTCTCTCTCACCCCTGGTCTCTCTCGCTCACCCCCGGTCTCTCTCTCTCCCCCCCGGTCTCTCTCTCTCACCACCGGTCTCTCTCTCTCACCCCCGGTCTCTCTCTCTCACCCCCGGTCTCTCTCACCCCCGGTCTCTCTCTCACCCCCGGTCTCTATTGTCGCAATCGGTCTCTCTCTCACCCCCGGTCTCTCTCACCCCCGGTCTCTCTCTCACCCCCGGTCTCTCTCACCCCCGTTCTCTCTCTCGCCCCCGGTCTCTGTGTCACCCCCGGTCTCTCTCTCTCACCCCTGGTCTCTCTCACCCCCGGTCTCTCTCTCACCCCCGGTCTCTCTCACCCCCGTTCTCTCTCTCGCCCCCGGTCTCTCTCTCACCCCCGGTCTCTCTCGCCCCCGGTCTCTCTCACCCCCGTTCTCTCTCTCACCTCCGTTCTCTCTCTCTCACCCCTAGTCTCTCTCTCGCACCCGGTGTCTCTCTCACCCCCGGTCTCTCTCACCCCCGGTCTCTCTCTCTCACCCCCGGTCTCTCTCTCACCCCCGGTCTCTCTCTCACCCCCGGTATCTAACTCTCCCCGGTTTCTCTCGCCCCCGGGTCTCTCACTCACCCCCGGTCTCTAACTCTCCCCGGTCTCTCTCTCTCGCCCCCGGGTCTCTCTCTCTCCCCCGGTCTCTCTCACCCCCGGTCTCTCTCGCCATCCATCTCTCTCTCGTCATCCCCGGTCTCTCGTCACCCCTGGGTCTCTCTCCACACCAATCTCTCTCACCCCCGGTCTCTCTCTCACCCCCGGTCTCTCTCTCTCACCCCCGGTCTCTCTCTCTCACCCCTGGTCTCTCTCACCCCCCCCGTCTCTCTCTCACCCCCGGTCTCTCTCTCTCGCCCCCGGTTTCTCTCACCCCCGGTCTCTCTCTCTCACCCCCGGTCTCTCTCTCTCACCCCTGGTCTCTCTCGCTCACCCCCGGTCTCTCTCTCTCCCCCCCGGTCTCTCTCTCTCACCACCGGTCTCTCTCTGTCACCCCCGGTCTCTCTCTCTCACCCCCGGTCTCTCTCACCCCCGGTCTCTCTCTCACCCCCGGTCTCTATTGTCGCAATCGGTCTCTCTCTCACCCCCGGTCTCTCTCACCCCCGGTCTCTCTCTCACCCCCGGTCTCTCTCACCCCCGTTCTCTCTCTCGCCCCCGGTCTCTGTCTCACCCCCGGTCTCTCTCTCTCACCCCTGGTCTCTCTCACCCCCGTTCTCTCTCTCGCCCCCGGTCTCTCTCTTACCCCCGGTCTCTCTCGCCCCCGGTCTCTCTCTCACCCCCGGTCTCTCTCTTACCCCCGGTCTCTCTCGCCCCCGGTCTCTCTCACCCCCGTTCTCTCTCTCACCCCCGTTCTTTCTTTCTCACCCCTAGTCTCTCTCTCGCCCCCGGTGTCTCTCTCACCCCCGGTCTCTCTCTCACCCCCGGTCTCTCTCTCTCACCCCCGGTCTCTCTCGCCCCCGGTATTTCTCACCCCCGGTCTCTCTCGCCATCCATCTCTCTCTCTTGCCTCCCCCAGTCTCTCTTCGCCCCTGATCTCTCTCTCTCGCCCCCGGTTTCTCTCACCCCCGGTCTCTTGTCATCCCCGGGTCTCTCTTGCCCCCAGTCTCTCTCACCCCCAGTCTCTCTCTCGCTCCCGTTCTCTCTCTCGCCCCCAGTCTCTCTCTCACCCCCGGTCTCTCTCTCACCCCCGGTCTCTCTCGCCCCCGGTCTCTCTTGCTTCCCCCGGTCTCGCTCGGCCCCACAGTCTCTCTCACTCCCCAATCTCTCTTGCCCCCAGTGTCTTCCTCCCACCCCCTCCGGTCCCTCTCGCCCCCGGGGGGGCTCGCTCGGTCCCCTAGTCTCTCTCACCCCCCCCCGGTCTCTCTTGTCACCCCTGGTCTCTCGTCACCCACAGTGTCTTGCCCCCAATCTCTCTCACCCCAGGTCTCTTTTGCACGCCAGTCTCTCTCGCCCCTGGTCTCTCTTGCCCCACCTGTCTTCTAGCTCCACCCCTCCCTGGTCTCTCTCGCCTCCCCCCCCCGGTCTCTCTTCACCCCTGTTCTCCCTCTCTCTCTCACACCCCGGTCTCTCTCTCGCCCCCGTCTCTCTCGCCCCCGGTCTCTCTTCCCCCCTCTCTTTCTCGCCCCCGGTCTCTCTTGCCCACAGTCTCCCTCACCCCGGTCTCTAGTGTCGTCCCCAGTCCCTCGTCACCCCCAGTCCCTCGTCACCCCCGGTCGCTCATCACCCCCGGTCTCTCACCCCCGGTCACCATCTTGCCACGGTCTCACTTACACTCCCAGTCTGTCTCATCGCCCCAGTCTCTCTTGTTGACCCCTCTCTCTCGCCCCCTCGGTTTCTCGTCACCGCCGGTCTCACGCCCGCGGTCTCTCTCACTCCCGGTCTCTTGCGCCCCGGTTGCTCTCAGCCCCCCCTTGTCTCTCGTCACTCCTGATCTCTCTCGCCTCCGGTCTCTCTCGCCCCCAGTCTCTCTCACCCCCACTCTCTCACCCCCCGGTCTCTCTCGCCCCAAGTCTCTCTCCTCCCCTCGCCCCCGTCTCTCGTCACCTCCGGTGTCTCATCACACTTAGTCTCTCGCCGCTGGCCTCTCTCGCGTCTGGTATCTCTTGCCCCTGGTCTCTCTCGTTGCCCCTGATCTCTTGTCAACCCCGGTCTCTCACTCCTGAACTTTCTCGCGTCCAGTCTCTCTCGCCGCCCCCGGTCTCTCTCTCGCCCCCTGTCTCTCTTTTGCGACAGTCTCTCTGTCACCCCCGGTCTGTCTCGTCGCCCACCCCCGTCTCTCTCTTCACCTCCCATCTCTCTCTTCACCCCATGTCCCTCTCTCTCACCCCGGTCTCTCTCATCACCACCAGTCTTTCCCGTCGCCCCCGGTCGCTCACGTCGCCCCCGATTTCTCTCGCTCCCCGGACTCTCACGTCACCCCCGGTCTCTGTCTCTCTCGCTCCCTGGACTCTCACGTCACCCCCCGGTCTCTGTCTCTCTCGCTCCACGGACTCTCACGTCACCCCCGGTCTCTGACTCTCTCGGCCCTGGACTCTCACGTCACCCCCCAGTCTCTGTCTCTCTCGCTCCCCGGACTCTCAAGTCACCCCCGGTCTCTGTCTCTCTCGCTCCCTGGACTCTCACGTCACCCCCGGTCTCTGTCTCTCTCACTCCCCGGACTCTCACGTCACCCCCGGACTCTGTCTCTCTCGGCTCTGGACTCTCACGTCACCCCCGGTCTCTGTCTCTCTCGGCCCTGGACTCTCACGGCACCCCCGGTCTCTGTCTCTCTCGCTCCCCGGACTCTCACGTCCCCCCCGGTCTCTGTCTCTCTCGGCCCCGGACTCTCACGTCACCCCCGGTCTCTGTCTCTCTCGCTCCCCGGACTCTCACGTCACCCCTGGTCTCTGACTCTCTCGGCCCTGGACTCTCACGTCACCCCCGGTCTCTGTCTCTCTCGCTCCCTGGACTCTCACGTCACCCCCGGTCTCTGTCTCTCTCGGCCCCGGACTCTCACGTCACCCCCGGTCTCTGTCTCTCTCACTCCCCGGACTCTCACGTCACCCCCGGTCTCTGTCTCTCTCGTCCCTGGACTCTCACGTCACCCCCGGTCTCTGTCTCTCTCGCTCCCTGGACTCTCACGTCCCCCCCGGTCTCTGTCTCTCTCGCTCCCCGGACTCTCACGTCCCCCCCGGTCTCTGTCTCTCTCGCTCCCCTGGAATCTCACGTCACCCCCGGTCTCTGTCTCTCTCGCTCCCCGGACTCTCACGTCACCCCCGGTCTCTGTCTCTCTCGGCCCCGGACTCTCACGTCACCCCCGGTCTCTGTCTCTCTCGCTCCCCTGGACTCTCACGTCACCCCCGGTCTCTGTCTCTCTCACTCCCCGGATTCTCACGTCACCCCCGGTCTCTGTCTCTCTCGTCCCTGGACTCTCAAGTCACCCCCGGTCTCTGTCTCTCTCGCTCCCTGGACTCTCACGTCCCCCCCGGTCTCTGTCTCTCTCACTCCCCGGACTCTCACGTCCCCCCCGGTCTCTGTCTCTCTCGCTCCCCTGGACTCTCACGTCACCCCCGGTCTCTGTCTCTCTCGCTCCCCGGACTCTCACGTCACCCCCGGTCTCTGTCTCTCTCGGCCCCGGACTCTCACGTCACCCCCGGTCTCTGTCTCTCTCGCTCCCCTGGACTCTCACGTCACCCCCGGTCTCTGTCTCTCTCACTCCCCGGATTCTCACGTCACCCCCGGTCTCTGTCTCTCTCGGCCCTGGACTCTCACGTCACCCCCGGTCTCTGTCTCTCTCGGCCCTGGACTCTCACGTCACCCCCGGTCTCTGTCTCTCTCGCTCCCTGGACTCTCACGTCCCCCCCGGTCTCTGTCTCTCTCGCTCCCCGGACTCTCACGTCACCCCCGGTCTCTGTCTCTCTCGCTCCCCTGGACTCTCACGTCACCCCCGGTCTCTGTCTCTCTCGCTCCCCGGACTCTCACGTCACCCCCGGTCTCTGTCTCTCTCGGCCCCGGACTCTCACGTCACCCCCGGTCTCTGTCTCTCTCGGCCCCGGACTCTCACGTCGCCCCCGGTCTCTGTCTCTCTCCCTCCCTGGACTCTCATGTCACCCCCGGTCTCTGTCTCTCTCGGCTCCAGTCTCTCGCGTCGCCCCACCCCACCCCCCGGGTACCTCTCGTTGCACACGGTCTCTCTCGTCACCCCCAGTCTCTCTCGCCCCACCAGGTCTCTCTCGCCCCACGGTCTCTCTCTTGCCCCCCGTCTCTCTCACCCCCCGGTCTCTCTCATCCCCCGGTCACTCTCATCCCAGTATCTCTCGTCATCCCCTTTCTCTTGCCCCCAGTCTCTCTTGTCACCCCCGGTGTCTCACCCCCAGTATCTCTCGCACCTGGTCTCTCTCGCCTCCGGTCTCACTCACCCTCCCGGTCTCTCTCGTAACCCCCAGCCACTCTCGTAACCCCCAGTCTCTCTCGTCCTCAGTCTCTCTCATTGCCGCCGGACTATTGTCACTCCCTCTCTCTCTCTCTCTCTCTCTCGCGCCCCAGTCTCTATCGTCACCCCCGGTCTTTCCCATCGCACCCGGTCTGTCTCGCCCCCGGACTCTCTCGCCCCGGTCTCTCACGTCACCCCCGGTCTCTCTCTCGGCTCTGGTCTCTCTCTCGTCCCTCCTGTAGGTACCTCTCATTGCCCACGGTCTCTATCATCACCCCTGGTCTCTCATCACACCTAGTCACTCTCACCCCCGGTCTCTCTCTCGCCTCCGGTCTCTCTCGCCCCCGGTCTCTCTCGCCCCCGGTTTCTCTCGCCCCCAGTCTCTCTTGTCACCCCCGGTCTCTCATCCCGGTCTCTCTTGATCCAGTCTTTATCACCCCCAATCTCTCTCACCACCCCCAGTTTCGCTTTCACCTCCCGCTCTCTCTCATGGCCCCCTGGTCTCTCTCGCCCCCTGGTCTCTCTCGCCCCCTGGTCTCTTTCGCCCCCTGGTCTCTCTCGCCCCCAGTCTCCCTCTCGTCACGGTCTCTCTCTCTCGCTCCCGGTCCATCTTGTTGCCAACAGTCTCTCTTGTCAACCCCTCTCTCTCATCCCCGGTCTCTCTCGCTCCTGGTCTGTCTTGTTGCCAACAGTCTCTCTTGTCAATCTCTCTCTCTCGACACCCCGGTCTCTCTCGTCCCCGGTATCTATTGTCACCCCCTGTCTCTCGTCACCTCCGGTGTCTCGCTCCCCCCTCCACCCGTCTCTCTTGGCCCAGATCTCTCTCTCACACCCCAGTCTGTCTCGCCCTGATCTCTCTCGCGTCACTCCCTCTCTCTCCCCCACGGTCACTCTCGCCCCCGGTCTCTCTCGTCGCCCCTGGTCTCACATCACCCCCCGGTCTCTCTCAACCTCGGTCTCTCTTGCCCCCATCTCTCTCGTCCCTGGTCTGTCTTGCCGCATCCGGTCTCTCTCCTCGCCCCCGTCTGTCTTTCGCCGCGGTCTCCCTCTCGACCCCGGTCTGTCTCGTCGCCCCCAGTTTCTCTTGTCAACCCCTCTCTCTCGCCCCCGGTCTCTCTCGTCGCCCCTGGTCTCTCGTCACTCCCCGGTCTCTCTCACCCCCCGGTCTCTCTCCTCGCCCCCGTCTCTCTTTCGCCGCGGTCTCCCTCTCGACCCCGGTCTGTCTCGTCGCCCCCAGTTTCTCTTGTCAACCCCTCTCTCTCGCCCCAGGTCTCTCTCACCCCCGGTCTCTCATCCCCGGTCTCTCTCACCCGCCCTGGTCTCTCTCATCCCTGGTGTCTCTTGTCATCCCCTTTCTCTCACCCCCGGTCTCTTTCACCCCCCGGTTCCATTCTCGCCCCCACACCCCCACCACCACCACCACCCCCCCCACCCCCGGTCTCTCTCACCCCAATCTCCCTCACCCTGGACTCTCTCCCAACCCTGGTCTCTCACATCACCCCCCCATATCTCTGATCTCCTCTGGTCTCTTGTCACCCCTGGTCTCTTGTTCCCGGTCTCTCTTGACCTGGTCTTTCTCGCCCCCAGTGACTCTTGCCGTCCCCTGGTGTCTCTCGCACCCCGTGCTCTCTCGCTCCCCCCCCAGGTCTCAAGCCCCCCAGTCTCTCCCATCACCCCCTTTCTCTCGCCCCCAGTCTCTCCAATCCCCCCGGTCTCTCATCGCCCCCGGTCTCCCTCGCCCCCGGGTCTCACTCTCGTCTCCCGGTCTCTCTCGCACCAGGTCTCTCTCTTGTTGCCCCCAGTCTCTCTCATCCCCCGTCACCTCCCGGTCTCTCTCGCCATGGTCTCTGACCCCCGGTCTCTTTTCACCCCTTTTCTCTCACCCCCAGTCTCTCTCGCCCCTGGCATCTCGCCCCCTGTCTCTTGCCTCCGGTCTATCTCGCCCATGCTCTCCTGTTGCCCCCTGCTACCTCTCGTTGCCCACGGTCTCTCTCGTCACTGCCGGTCTCTTCTCACCCCCTATCTCTCACCCCCAGTCTCTCTCGCCCTCGACCTCTTTCGCCAACCGGCCTCTCTCGCCCCTGGTCTCTTGCCCCCCCCCTCTCTCTCGACCCCCCCCCCTCCCCGGTATCTCTCGACCCCGTTCTCTCTCATCCCTGGTCTCTCTTGTCACCCTGTCTCTCTTGCCCCTGCTCTCTCACGCACCCAGTCTCTCTCTCCCCCGGTCTCTCTCGCCCACAGTCTCTCTTGTCGCCCCCAGTCTCTCTCGTCGACCCGGTCTCTCTTGTTACCCCCATTGTCTCATCACCCCTGGTGTCTTGCCCCCGGTCTCTCTTCGCCCTCGGTCTCTCTCTCGCCCCCAGTCTCTCTCTCCCGTCCCCGGTCTCTCTCTCCCGTCCCCGGTCTCTCTCTCCCCGGGTCTCTCTCGTCCCCCATCTCTCTTGTCACCCCCCTCTCTTGCCCCCGGTCTCTCTCGCACCCCCGGTCTCTCTCGCCCCCGGTCTCTCTCTCGCCCCCGGTCTGTCTTGTCACCCCGGTATCTCTCGTGAACCCCTCTCTCTCACCCCCACTCTCTCTCTCGCCCCCGGTCTGTCTTGCCCCCGGTCTCTCTTGCTGTCCCGGGACTCTCTCTCGTGCCCCCAGACTCTCTCTGGCACCCCCGGTCTCTCTCGCCCCCCGGTCTCGCTCACCCCCGGTCTCTCTCTCACCCCCGGTCTCTCTCACCCCCGCGGTCTCTCTCACCCCCGGTCTCTCTCTCGCCTCCGGTCTCTTTAGTCCCAGTCTCTCTCGCCCCCGGTCTCTCTCACCCCCGGTCTCTCTCACCCCCGGTCTCTCTCGCCTCCGGTCTCTTTAGTCCCAGTCTCTCTCGCCCCCGGTCTCTCTCACCCCCGGTCTCTCTCGCCTCTGGTCCCTTTAGTCCTGGTCTCTCTTGACCCTGATCTCTCTCTCCCCCGGACTCTCTCGACCCCGGTCTCTCTCTCGCCCGCGTCTCTCTTGCCCCCGGTCTCTTTTGCCCCCGGTCTCTCTCACACCCAGTCTCTCTCGTCAAGCCCTCTCTCTCACCTCCAGTCTCTCTCTCGCCCCCTGGTCTCTCTCGCCCCAGGTCTCTTTAGTCCTGGTCTCTCTTGCCCCCGGTCTCTCTCCCCCGGTCTCTCTCGCCCCCCCGGTCTCTCTCTCGCACCCGGTCTATCACACCCCCCCGGTCTCTCTCTCACCCCCGGTCTCTTTCGCCCCCGGTCTCTCTCTCTCCCCCAGTCTCTCTCTCCCCCGGTCTCTCGCCCCCGGTCTCTCTCGTCCCTGGTCTCTCTTGCCCCCGTCTCTCTCGTCCCTGGTCTCTCTTGCCCCTGTCTCTCTCGTCCCTGGTCTCTCTTGTCCCCAGTCTCTCTCGCCCCCGGTCTCTGTCTTGCCCCCGTCTCTCTCGCCCCCGGTCTCTCTCTTGTCCCCAGTCTCTCTCGCCCCCGGTCTCTGTCTTGCCCCCGTCTCCCTCGCCCCCCGTCTCTCTCGCCCCCGGTCTCTCTCTTGTCCCCGTCTCCCTCGCCCCCCGTCTCTCTCGCCCCCTGGTCTCTCTCGCCCCCGGTCTCTCTCGCCCCCCCGTCTCTCTCGCCCCACGGTCTCTCTTGTCCCCGGTCTCTCGCTTGTCCCCGGTCTCTCTCGCCCCCCCGTCTCTCTCGCCCCCGGTCTCACTCGACCCCGGTCTCTCTCGTCCCCGGTCTCTCTCGTCCACAGTCTCTCTTGCCCCCGGTCTCTCTTGTCCCCGGTCTCTCTTGTCCCCGGTCTCTCTCGTCCCCGGTCTCTCTCGTCCCTGGTCTCTCTCGCCCCCGGTCTCTCTCTTCCCCATTCTCTCTCGCCCCTGGTCTCTCCTGCCCCCGGTCTCTCTCGTCCCTGGTCTCTCTCATCCCTGGTCTCTCTCGCCCCCGGTCTCTCTCTCCCCCTGTCTCTCTCACCCCCGGTCTCTCTCGTCCCCGGTCTCTCTCGTCCCCGGTCTCTCTCGTCCCTGGTCTCTCTCGCCCCCGGTCTCTCTCTCTCCCGGTCTCTCTCGCCCCTGGTCTCTCTCGCCCCCGGTCTCTCTCTCCCCCTGTCTCTCTCACCTCCTGGTCTCTCTCGCCCCCGGTCTCTCTCTCCCCCTGTCTCTCTCACCCCCGGTCTCTCTCGCCCCCAGTCTCTCTCGCCCCCGGTCTCTCTCTCCCCCGGACTCTCTCGACCCCGGTCTCTCTCGCACCCCCCCAGTCTCTCTTGCCCCCAGTCTCTCGCCCCTGTTCTCTCTTGCCACCCGGTCTCTCTCTCTCGCCCTCAATTTCTCTCACCCCCAGTCTCTCTCCCCCCGGTCTCTCTCTCTCGGCCCCAATGTCTCTCACCCCCAGTCTCTCGCCCCACGGCCTCTCGCCCCTCTGGTCTCTCTCCCCCCGGTCTCTCTCTCTCGGCCCCAATTTCTCTCACCCCCAGTCTCTCACCCCACAGCCTCTCGCCCCTCTCGTCTCTCTCCCCCCGGTCTCTCTCTCTCGGCCCCAATTTCTCTCACCCCCAGTCTCTCGCCCCACGGCCTCTCGCCCCTCTGGTCTCTCTCCCCCCGGTCTCTCTCTCTCGGCCCCAATTTCTCTCACCCCCAGTCTCTCACCCCACAGCCTCTCGACCCTCTGGTCTCTCTCCCCCCTGGTCTCTCTCGTCCCCCCAGGTTCTCTCGTCGCCGTTCTCTCTCCCCCCGGTCTCTCTCTTCGCCCCAGTCTCTCGTCACCCCCGGGCTCTCTCGCCCGTGGTCTCTCTCGCCCCTGGTCTCTCATCACTCCTGGTCTCTTGCGCCCCAGTCTCTCTTGGCACCCCCGGGTCTTTCATCATCCCCGGTCTCTCTCGTCCCTCGGTCTCTCTCGCCCCCGGTCTCTCTCGCTCCAGTCTCTCTCTCAGGCGGCCCTGGTATCTCTCGCCCCCCGCTCTCTCTCGCCCCCGGTCTCTTGTCAACCCCCCCCCACCCCGGTCTCTCTCACCCCTAGTCTCCCCCCCCCCCCCGGTCTCTAATCGGCTCCGGTCTCTTATCATCCCCAGTGTCTTGCTCTGGGTCTCCCTCGCTATGGTATCTCTCGTCGCCCCCGGTCCCCCTCGTTGACCCCATCTCTCGTTGCCCCCGGTCTCTCTCGACCCCGTTCTCTCTCGTTGCCACGGATCTCTTATCACCCCTGGTTTCTCTCATCACTGGTCTCCCTCGTCGCCCCCGGTCTCACTCGCCCCAGTTCTCTCTCTTTGCCTATGGTCTCTTGTCACTCCGGGTCTCTCTCACACCCCCACCCCCCTACCCCGGTCCCTCTCGCCCCCGGTCTCTCTCACTCTCGGTCTCTCTTGCCCCCAGTTTCTCTTTTTGCCCCCGGTCTCTTGTCATCCCCGATGTCTTGCCCCCTGTCTCCCTTCTCCCTTGGTCTCTCTCGTCCCCTGTCTCTCTTGTCACCCTCTCTCTCACCTCCCCCCCCCCCCCAACGCGCTCTGTCGCCCTCAGTCTCTCTCACCGTCGGTCTCTCTCATCCTTGGTCTCTGTCGCCTCTCACTCCGTGGTGTCTCATCGCCCTCATTCTCTCATCGACTCGGTCTCTCATCACACACAGTCTCTCAACCGGTCTTTCTCACCCCCGGTCTCTCTCGCCGCCCCTGGTCTTTCTCTTACCCCCGGTCTCTCTCTCTTGCCCCTCTGTCTCTCTCTCGCACCTCCCCCCGTCTCTCTCTCTCGCCCCCAGTCTCTCGCATCACCCCCGGTCTCTCTAATCTCCCCCGGTCCCTCTCTTGCTCCCCCTCCCCTTCTCTCTCTCTCTCTCGCCCCTCCCCCGTCTCTCTCTCTCTCACCCCCCCCCGTCTCTCGGTCTCTCGCCCCCGGTCTCTCTTGTCAACCTCTCTCTCTCACCCCCAGTCTCTCGCATCACCCCCTGTCTCTCTTATCTTCCCCAGTCTCTCTCTCTCGCACCCCCCCACACACCGCCGGTCTCTCTCTTGCCACTGGTCTCTATCGCCCCCCGGTCTCTCTCTCTCGCCACGGTCTCTCCCTTGTCCCCTGTCTGTCTTGTTGCCCAGGTCTCTCTTGTGGACCCCTCTCTCTCGGCCCCGCTCTCTCTCACCCGCGGTCTCTCTCTCGCCCCCCCCCCAGTCTGTCTCATCTCCAGTCTGTCTTACCCCCGGTCTCTCTCGCTGCCCCCGGTCTTTCTTTACCCTATCTCTGTCTCTCGCCCCCAGTCTCTCTCATCATCCCCGGTTTCTCTTATCTCCCCGGGTCTCTCTCGCCCCTGATCTTGATCGTCCCCGGTCTCTCTCTTGCCTCCCCAGTCTCTCTCTCTCGCCTCCCCGGTCTCTCTCTCCCGCACCCGGTCTGTCTCGTCACCGCGGTCTCTCTTGTGAACCCCTCTCTCTCACCCACGGTCCCCTTTGCCCCCAGTTTCTCTCTCACCCTCAGTCTCTCTCTCACCCCCCGGTCTCTATCGCCCCCGGTCTATCTCGCACTCCCTGTTCTCTCTCTCATGCCCTTGGTCTCTCTCTCACCCTCCTGGTCTCTCTCTGGCCCCCGGTCTCTCTTCGCCCCCAGTCTCTCTCATCAACCCCTCTCTCTCGACCCAGTCTCTCTCTTCATCCCTGGTCTCTCTTATCTCCCCCGGTCTCTCTCTCACCCCTGGTCTCTCTCACTCCCTGTCTCTCATTGCCACCGGTCTCTGAACCCCGTCTCTCATCGCTCCCGGTCTGTCATTGCACCCGGGCTCTGGTCACACCTGATCTCTCTCGCCCCCAGTTCCTCTTGCCCCCTGTCTCTCTCTTGCCACAGGTCTCTATCGCCCCCAGTCTCTCTCTCTCTCGCCACGGTCTCTCTCTTGCCCCCGTTCTGTCTTGTTGCCCCAGTCTCTCTCGTGAACCCTCTCTCTCGCCCTTGGTCTCTCCCCCACCCGCCACCCCACCCCCCCCCCCCGGTCGCTCTCTCACCCCCGGTCTCTATCATTCCTGGTCTTTATCACCCTGGTCTCTCTCTCTTGCCACAGTCTCTCTCTCGCCCCCGGTTTGTCTCATCGCCCGGTCTCTCTTGTGAACCCCTCTCTCGCCCCAGTCACTCTCACCCCCGGACTCTCTCTCTCACTGCCCCCCTCCCCCCCACCGGTCTCATTCTTGCCCTTGGTCTCTCTCGCCCCCGGTCTCTCTTACTGCCCTGGGACTCTCTCTCTTGCTGCCCTGGGACTCTCTCTCTCGTCCCCCAGTCTCTCTCTCACTCCCTGTCTCTCATCGCCCCCGCTCTCTCATTTCCCCCGGTCTCTCTTGCCCCCCGGTCATTTTTGTTGCCCCCGGTCTCTCATCGCCCCAGTCTCTCTTGCCCCCGATCTCTCTCGTTGCCCCCGGTCTCTCGTTGCCCCCAATCTCTCTTCAACCCCAGTCTCTCTCGTACCCAGTCTGTCTTGTCACCCCCTCTCTCTCGCCCTCAGTCTCCCTCTCACACGGTCTCACTCTCACTCTCGCTCCCGGTCTATCTTGTCACCAACAGTCTTTCTTGTCAACCCTTCTCTCATCTCCCCTGGTCTATCTCTTGTCCCCGGTCTCTCAGGCATCCAGGCTCTCGTCAACCCTGGTCTCTCGCTCCCCCGGTCTGTCTCACCCCCGGTCTCTCTCATCACTCCTGGCCTCTCTCATCTCCCCCAGTCTGTCTCGTCATCCCCAGTCACTCTCACCCCCAGTCTCTCTCATCCCCCCTAAGCCGGTCTCTCATTGCCACCGTCTCTCTTTAGCCCCCCCGGTCTCTCTCGCTGCCCCAGGACTCTCTCTCGTGCCCCCGGTCTCTCTCTCTCGCATCCCCCCCCGCCCCGCCCCGCCCCGCCCCGCCCACCCCCCGGGCTCTCTCTCAACCCAGGTCTCTTTCACCCCCCGGTCTCTCTCGCCCCTGGTCTCTCTCGCCCCGGTCTCCCTCTCGCCACGGTCTCTCTCTCGCTCCCGGTCTGTCTTATCACCAACAGTCTCTCTTGTCAACCCCTCTCTCTCGCCTCCGGTCTCTCGTCTCACCCTGTCTCTCATGCCCCCGGTCTCTCACGCCCCCGGTCTCTTTTCACCCCCGGTCTCTTTTCACCCCCGGTGTCTTGGCCCCGGTCTCTCACGCCCCCGGTCTCTCTCTTGCCCCATTCTCTCTCGCCTCCGATCTCTCTTGTTGCCCCCTGTGTCTCGTCACCCCTGGTGTCTCGCCCCCGGACTCTCTCACTCCCAGTCTCTCTTGCCCCCCGTTCTGTCTTGTCGCCCTCGGTCTCTCTCGCCCCCGGTCTCTCTCTCTCACCCCTGGTCTCTCATTGCCCCCGGTTTCTCTCTCACCCCCGGTCTCTCTCTCGCCCCCTGTCTCTCTCTCTCACCCCTGGTCTCTCATTGCCCCCGGTTTCTCTCTCACCCCCGGTCTCTCTCTCGCCCCCGGTCTCTCTCTCACCCCTGGTCTCTCATTGCCCCCGGTCTCTCTCTCTCCCCCCCGTCTCTCTCTCTCACCCCCGGTCTCTCTCTCGCCCCCGGTCTCTCTCTCACCCCTGGTCTCTCATTGCCCCCGGTCTCTCTCTCTCGCCCTCGGTCTCTCTCCCCCCCGTCTCTCTCTCTCACCCCCGGTCTCTCTCTCGCCCCCGGTCTCTCTCTCACCCCTGGTCTCTCATTGCCCCCGGTCTCTCTCTCTCGCCCTCGGTCTCTCTCGCCCCCGGTCTCTCTCTCACCCCTGGTCTCTCATTGCCCCCGGTTTCTCTCTTGCCCCGTCTCTCTCGTACCACCCCCCACCCCGTTCTCTCTCGTCGTGCCCAGTTTCTCGTTGCCCCAGGTCTCTCTCGTCCCCGGTCTCTCTCGCTTCTGGTCTGTCTCATCGACTCCTGTCTCGCTCACCCCCCGTCTCTCTTGTCACCTCCAGTCTCTCGTCACACTCTCCGTCTCGCCCCCGGTTGCTCTCACCCCCCTATACTCTCATGTTCCTGGTTTCTCTCGTCACCCCCTGGTCTCTCTCGCCCCCGGTCTCACAAGTCCCCGGTTTCTCTCGTTGCCCCCAGTCTCTCTCTCATCCCCCTCTGTCTCGCCCCCACCCCACTCGGCCCCCCCTCTCTCTCGCACCCCCTCCCTCTCTTGTCCCCCTCTCTCTTGGCCCCTTTTTTCTTGCACCCCCCCTTGCCCCCGTCTCTCTCTCACCGCCTCTCTCTTTCTCGTCACCCCCTCTCTCTCGCCCCCGGTCTCTTTTGCGCCCCCCGGTCTCTCACGGCCCTGGTTTCTCTCTGGTCCCCGGTCTCTTTCATCGCCCCCAGTCTCTCGTACCCTCTCTCTCTCACCCCTCTGTCTCTCTCGCCCCCCTCTCTCTCGCCCCCTCTCTCGAACCCCTGTCTCTCTTGCCTCCTCTCTCTCACCCCCCCTCTCTCGGCCTCCCCTCTCCCGCCCCCCTCTCTCTCGCACCCCCCGTTTCTCCCACCCCTTTTGTCCGTCCCCTCTCTCTCTCGCCTGCCTCTTCTCTCTCTCTTGCCCCTCTCTCACCCCCCTGTCTCTCGTTCCCCCACCCTGTCTCTCCCTGCTCTTTCACACTCTCTCGAATCACTGTCGCCTCATCTCTCTTTCTCTCCTCCCTCTCTCTCTCCTTCTCACCCCTGTCTCTCTCTCTTTCTCTTGCTGCCATCTCCCTCTATCTCATGACCCCTCTGTTTGCCCCTCTCTCATTCCCTCTCTCAACTCCATCCCTGTCTCCTCTCTCTCTCTCTCTCTCTCTCTCCCTCTCTCAAGGAGGGAGAGAGGGAAGAGTGGAGGCAGGTGGAGAAACCGGGATTGGGGGTGTGTGTGATAGAGACGGGGGAATGAGTGAGAGTGAAAAGGAGAGGTGTTGAGAAGGAAAGAGTATGCAGAGATAGAGAGGGAGAGCAATGAGGAGAAAGGGTAGAGGAGAGGAAATGGGGAGTCCAGGTTGGAGTGGGGCGGGGGGACAGAGGGTGTTAAACCCAGCTCCTGAGCTCAGGGCGCGGTGTCCTTCCCTTTCCTGAGGACCAGGACTTGGGGCTGAGTCTGTCTCTCTCCAGCTCAGCTTCTCCAACACAAAGACACACAACAACATCGGTCACTCTGCTGCTCGGCACGCTTTAATCAACATTTTTATTGGTTACAAATGGAAGTGATGGATACAGTCAGTGGGATGGTGCCTTTTCTCACTGGCCCCTGAGTTGTGAGAAACATTGAAATGTTTCCCTGTAACCCCCCTGTGGGATAAGGATGGACAAACCAGCGCTACCCTCAGTCTGTTACCATAGCGACAGGCTGCTCCATCGCTGAAACACTGAACTGAAATGAGAAAATCCCGGATGGATTGATTAATGAGGGAATTTGATGGATGGATGGATTTGGGTGAAGGGATATTTCAGCACATTCTTCAGCTGCTGCCTGAACTTAGTCTGGGTCACGGCATAAATCGCGGTGTTTGTGCAGCAACTGAGGAGCTGCAGCATGAAGCCCAATTCCTGCACAAAGTGATGGAGAAACACAGACTGATACCCAATAAACCACATCCGGTACCATATAGAATACAGCATTAACATTGACCATAACAGGATGAAATTGGCCGAGATCACAAACAGTAAAATGATGGATTTTTTTCGGTTTCTCATTTCAGTGTCAGACTGAGTGTCCTCATTGGTGTGAACGCGGAGTCTCCTGCGGGCTCTGCTGGTCACTAAAATGTGTCTGACGGTGAGAACATTGAGCAGCAGAATCAGGAGAAATGGGACACACGGGGTTAGAATGTTATGGAGGAACTCGATTGTGACCCAGACAATGGAGTATTCAACAGCGCCTCTTACAAAACAAAACCAGGGGTTGTTCACCATCTGATACCGAGCCTCGAGCATAAAATACCAGAAAATGTTCTTTAAACAGCTCAGCACAGTCACTGCTCCCAGAACCACAGCCGCCGTTTTCTCACTGCAATATTTACTTTTCAGCTTCTGGCAACAAATGGCCACAAACCGATCAAAGGTGAAAGTGACGGTGAACCAGACAGAGCAGTCAGTGGCTGCATAAAGGAGAATGGCGTGGATATTACACACGGGGACGGAGTACCTCAGGAAAAAAAACTGTTCATCAAAAATAATGGGAATGTGTCTCAGGATCAGGTCGAGGATAATGACCAGGAGATCCGCCGCTGCCATGGCCCCCAGGTAACGTCTGACACATGGAGACAATCCACAATCTTTATAAAGCAGGACGTAGATGGTCACCATGTTAACTGTGAGGAAGGAAAACAAACCCATTATCCATCAGCCTGGAGGCAAAGGGACCCGTTTGATCGGGGACCCAGTGAGATTTTCAAATGTGTCCCTGTATTCAGGGATTTATTAAAATAATTGGAGCTGGAATAACAAAGGGGAAGGTCTGAATTACTGACAAAAATGTGACATAAACCACAAGAAACCCTTCCTCCCCAAACACAGAGACAAATCCATAAGGACAGATGGTTTCTAGAACATTCCCACACACTCGATCACTCGAGAGCAGACACAGGTCACTCCTTCCCAGTTCCTAATACGGAGGGTGGGAACGTTGCTGTCCTGAAGGATTCTCTCCCAGTTTCCTGAAGACAAACGGAGTTTGGGAATTCCTGTATTTTGGTCTAAATTGTGGTCGATCCTGTATCGTGGAGAAATGTAAACGCAGGGAAAATGTATTCACCCCTTTAACTGCCTGAGGGACCTTCGGAACAGTGTCTCCTTCTCCCTGGAACGGGATCTCTTCCCTCGGGATCTTATCATTTGTTCAATTCACTGACGTCCGGCCGTTCACACACAATGTCAGGGACAGAACGTTCCGGGGAATGTCAGTTATAGAATGTCAGGGACAGAACGTTCCGGGGAATGTCAGTTATAGAATGTCAGGGACAGAACGTTCCGGGGAATGTCAGTTATAGAATGTCAGGGACAGAACGTTCCGGGGAATGTCAGTTATAGAATGTCAGGGACAGAACGTTCCGAGCAATGTCAGTTATAGAATGTCGGGGACGGAATGTTCCCGGGAATGTCAGTTATAGAATGTCAGGGACAGAACGTTCCGGGCAATGTCAGTTATAGAATGTCGGGGACGGAATGTTCCCGGGAACTCCTTGACCTGTCATGACCTTCCCCCACATTCACCCGACCCTCCTCTCTGACCTATCACCTCTCGCCCTGTAAACCAGAAGCCATTCCCCCCCCACCCCCCGCCGCAGCATGTAGGACGGTGTACCCCACCCCAGCGCATTGATCTGTAACCCAGGAGCAGTTACCCTCCCAGCATGTAGCACTGTGTACCCCACCCCAGTACATTGATCTGTAACCCAGGAGCAGTTACACTCCCAGCATGTTGGACTGTGTACACCACTCCAGTGCATTGATCTGTAACCCAGGAGCAGTTACCCTCCCAGCATGTTGGACAGTGTACACCACCCCAGTACATTGATCTGTAAACCAGGAGCAGTTACCCTCCCAGCATGTAGGACTGTGTACCCCACCCCAGTGCATTGATCTGTAAACCAGGAGCAGTTACCCTCCCAGCATGTAGGACTGTGTACACCACCCCAGTGCATTGATCTGTAACCCAGGAGCAGTTACCCTCCCAGCGTGTAGGACTGTGTACCCCACCCCAGTACATTATTCTGTAACCCAGGAGCAGTTACCCTCCCAGCATGTAGGACTGTGTACACCACCCCAGTGCATTGATCTGTAAACCAGGAGCAGTTACCCTCCCAGCATGTAGGACTGTGTACACCACCCCAGTAAATTAATCTGTAACCCAGGAGCAGTTACCCTCCCAGCATGTAGGACTGTGTACCCCACCCCAGTACATTGATCTGTAACCCAGGAGCAGTTACCCTCCCAACATGTAGGACTGTGTACACCACCCCAGTGCATTGATCTGTAACCCAGGAGCAGTTACCCTCCCAGCATGTAGGACTGTGTACACCACCCCAGTACATTGATCTGTAAACCAGGAGCAGTTACCCTCCCAGCATGTAGGACTGTGTACAGCACCCCAGTACATTGATCTGTAACACAGGAGCAGTTGCCCTCCCAGCATATAGGACTGTGTACACCATCCCAGTACATTGATCTGTAACCCAGGAGCAGTTACCCTCCCAGCATGTAGGACTGTGTACCCCACCCCGCTACATTGATCTGTAGCCCAGGAGCAGTTAACCTCCCAGCATGTAGGACTGTGTACCCCACCCCAGTGCATTGATCTGCAAACCAGCATAAGTTACACTCCCCGCATATAGGACTGTGTACACCACCCCAGTACATTGATCTGTAACCCAGGAGCAGTTACCCTCCCAGCATGTAGGACTGTGTACACAACCCCAGTGCATTGATCTGCAAACCAGCATAAGTTACACTCCCCGCATGTAGGACTGTGTACACCACCCCAGTGCATTGATCTGCAAACCAGCATAAGTTACCCTCCCAGCATGTAGGACTGTGTACCCCACCCCGCTACATTGATCTGTAGCCCAGGAGCAGTTACCCTCCCAGCATGTAGGACTGTGTACCCCACCCCAGTGCATTGATCTGTAAAATAGGAGCAGTCACCCTCCCAGCATGTAGGACTGTGTACACCACCCCAGTATATTGATCTGTAAACCAGGAGCAGTCACCCTCCCAGCATGTAGGACTGTGTACCCCACCCCAGTGCATTGATCTGTAAAATAGGAGCAGTCACCCTCCCAGCATGTAGGGCTGTGTACCCCACCCCAGTGCATTGATCTGTAACCCAGGAGCAGTCACCCTCCCAGCATGTAGGACTGTGTACCCCACCCCAGTGCATTGCTCCGTAAGCCGGGAGCAGTTACTCTCCCAGCATGTAGGACTGTGTACACCACCCCAGTGCATTGATGTGTAACCCAGGCGCAGTTACCCTCCCAGCATGTAGGACTGTATCTGTCCCCCCAGTGCATTGCTCAGTAACACTGTGTTAGACCCCTGCCCAGTGTGGGGAAACTTGCAGCCCGGGCTGGAACTGACAGGATGTACAGCTCCCACCCATTTCCAGCTCCATATCTCCATTGTTGCCCTGACAAGGGGGTGCTGTGGGTGTGAACATCACTGCCAGAGAGAGATGGCTGGGGAATCAGTTTAAATATCACCACGTGGGGAGGGGTTTGGGAAATAGACAGAGAGGGGGAGACTGAGAGACAGTGTCATGGAAGGATGTGTTCCCAGGTTTCAGAATGCTGAAATGTCGACTGTTCGATAACATCTTATCACATGAGCCAGTCTTCCCAGGAAAGATAGGAAAATGGGATATTTGAGCATTTGCACTACAGCTTTGTAAATGGGAGTTGTTTCAACAGAATCTATGATTCACTAGGTTGAATCAAACAAAAAAACTGTCTCAGTGACATTTTCCCTTCGTCTGACAGAACGATTATCTGCACAATGCTGAGCTAGTTTCCTGGTGCTATCGGATCAAACTCACCTCATTAACAACCCAGCCCGCCCCATGGTGTCCCTCTCATTCAATACCATCCCGATTCTCCCACCCATCATGGCTGGAGGTACTCACCATCTCCCGGGTGCCCCTGGATATTCATTGTTCTCTGACACTGGTGCCATCTTTAAAAGGCCAATGAGCACATGGTTGCGCTTTCTCAGTGAGGAGCTGCCCTGCGCAGTTTACCCTGAGCATGGGGGATAAGGGGCAATTACACTGCGGTTTGCCGACAGGGGCACGGAGGTCCTGGTGGATGGGCTAGTACAGAGGGGCACCATTCTCTTCCCAGAGGGTCCACACCACCAGACCTACTGATCATGCAATCTTCTTCCTGACCTCTCCGCCCCCACCCCCCCATTCTGGCCTATCACCCTCACCTTGACCTCCCTCCACCTATGGCATTCCCAACGCCCCTCCCCCAAGTCCCTCCTCCCTACCTTTTATCTTAGCCTGCTGGACACACTTTCCTCATTCCCGAAGAAGGGCTTATGCCTGAAACGTCGATTCTCCTGTTCCTTTGATGCCTCCTGACCTGCTGCGCTTTTCCAGCAACACATTTTCAGCTCTGATCTCCAGCATCTACAGTCCTCACTTTCTCCTCGGATAATAAGCAGTTAAGTGAAAGAGGGTCCCAGAGTTTGTGAAGTTTTGATGTAAAGTGTTCACTTTCAGAGTGAAAAAATAAATTGATGTTTTTATTTAAACAGTGGAATTTTGGAGTTCTCTGTCCCTCATATTTTAACAGTTTACGAGGCGAATTGAGCATTTCTTTATATTTAGTTTAAGTTACCAGATGAGCTTCATGCCGTGTCCTAACAATTCCTGTCAGTATATGTGTGTGTCTCTGTGTGGGGCAGGTCTGGCTGTCTCTGTGGTGCTTAAAGTGATGGAATGCCACCCTCTGCTGGCCTCCCCACGCCACTGCACAGGCATTGGCAGAGGGTGAAAACCAACAGGGATTCTTTCAGAGATGAGGAGACTGTGTGTGGAGTCCTAAATGATCTGGATGGGTCCTAAATGGGTTCAGGCAACTGCTCACAGCACCATCCAAACTGATGTCTGATCCATGTACTGATCTAAATGTCCTTTAAACGATGTAACTGTCCCTGCTTTCACCGCTTGTTCTGCAAGTTCATTCCACACACAAGCCAGATTCTGTGTAAAATAATTACCTCTTATGTCTTTTGTAAATCTTTTTCCTCGCACCGTAAAATGTACCTCAGTTTTGAATCCCCAACTCTAGGGAAAAGACATCAGCCCTTCAGCTTATCTGTACTACTCATTATTTTGTAAACTTCTGTGAAGTTGCCGCTTAACCTCATCCTCTCCAGCGAAAAAAGTCCCAGCATACCCAGCCTCTCGTTATCGCTCACTCCCTGCATTCCCAACAACATCCAGGTTCATCTGTTCTCAATCCTCTCCAGCTTAATAATATCAAGGTCAATAATATCAAAGTGAATAGTCAAGGTATTTTCTAAGGGTAGGGGAGACCAAAACTAGAGGACATAGGTTTAAGGTGAGAGGGGAAACATTAAAGCGACCTAAAGGGCAGCTTTTTCATCCAGAGGGTGGTGTGCCTAAGGAATGAGCGGGCAGGATGACCAGACGGACACAGTATTCCAGAAGAGGTCTCACCAATGTCCTGTACAACCTGAACATGACATCCCCATTCCGATACTCAAAGGTCTGACCAATGAAGACAAGTGTGTTAAACACCTTCTTAACCGCACTATCTATATGAGATGCAAATTTTAAAGATTTATACCTGACGGCCTAGGTGTCTATTCTACAACACTGCCAAAGGCTCCAGTTTTAATTGTATAGGTCCTGCTCTTTTTTGATTTACCAACTCCAGTACCTCGCATTAATCCAAACTAAACTCCATCAGCCACCCCTCAGCCCAGTGTGTGATATTACTGCCACCTTCCCTCCCCCTTCAATTTTAAAATGCCCATCCCTCTCCAGACGGTCTGCACACTGCGGCCTTGATTTTCACAATAACCCTGAGCTTGGGTTGCCTTGTGTGGTTATGGGGAGGAGGGACAGATTGCAGACACAGTCAGTGGGGAGGAGAGGCTGGACAGTAATCAGCGGCCAGGAAGAGGGGAGTCGCACATTAGAGTTGGGTTAGAGTGATCGGTGTTTTGTGACCAGAAATTAAGCTCTTCTTTCGTCTCTGCTGTTCAGTAATAAATATCCATTTGAGACCCTTCATTGGGCAGAGTGTGTCTGCTGGATTTCTTTCCGAAATATTGCAGACTACGGATAATAGCGATTAATCAATGGCATAGCACGTCACTCAATATCCTACAGTTGAGACAAATATCTTGCATTTGTTTCACAATACAAAGTGTTTTGTGTATTTCAGTAATGGTAACCTGATTATAATAAATCCACACCGAACTGAAAGTGGGCACTAAAATATGACCCAAAATCTGGGTATAGTAATGTAGTGGGTAGTGTCCCTATCTCTGAGCCAGAACTCTGGATTTGATTCCAATTCCTGAACTTGTGTGGTAGTGTTCCTAGCTCTGGGCTAGAAGGCCTGGAATTAAGTCCTGCCTGTTGCAGAGGTATGTCACATCATGTCAGGACAGTCTGATGAACAAACACATAGGAGAATACTGTGACAGCTTTATGGGTATTGCTGAGTGATGCTAGTCCCTCCCTCTGGGCACAAAGGTCTCGGTGTAAATCCCACAGAAGTTTCTCATGATACATCTGAACAAACTGATTAAAATGGATTTAGAATTGTGACTTGATGGATAAGGGGCGGTGTCAGTATTGAATTTCAGAATTTAGGCCCAGGATGACTGAACGTACAGCTATTCGTGTTGATTGGAGTCACATTTCGCAGCAGTAGTGGTTTATAAAATCAGAATGGTCATGGATAGGGTGAGTATGTCAGGGTTTATCCCCAGGTTAGGGGCGTCCAAAACTAGAGGGCATTGTTTGAAAGTGAGAGGGGAAAGGTTTTGATGAGGCCGAAAGGACACCTTTTCACACAGAGAATAGTGTGTGTATGGAATGAGCTGCCAGAGGAAGTGGTGGAGGCTGGTACAACTACAGCATGTAAAAGGCATCTGGATGCTGACAGACCTGCCGAGCTTTTCCAGCAATTTCTGCATGTGTTAAAAAATGCAGTCATTTTAACACAGGTATTCTGAATAAATTAAATATTTTAATTTTTTAATGACGCAGGGCCATGTAAACATATTTGAAATCAGTCGATACCATTTTCTGCGAAGGGTATGGCTCTGTGTATGACAGCAGCAATGATGCACCTTCATGGAACAGGGAATGTGATGGAGACATAGTTTGGACAATGTACAAGGAGACCTCACATGGTCCAGTTTGGGAGAGAATGACATTATTGTGTGATTCAACTCAGAGAGGGAGAAAATGTAATCTGCCTGAGAAGGAATGGCCGATTACACTCTTTTTCGTTCATTGTTCCTCATCACAACAATGTTTGCAAGCTAAAAAAAATTCTACAGTCATCGTTACTTTTAAAGAATCACTGCAGTGTTGAAACAGGCCCTTCGGCCCAACAAGACCATACCAACCTTCCCAACCCATTTCCCTATATTTGCCCCTGACTAATGCACCTAACCAAGAATTCCCTGAACACTACAGACAATTTAGCATTACTAATCCACCTAACCAACACAGTTTGAGCAGTGGTAGGAAACTGGATCACCCATTAAAAGCTCACACGGTCAAGGGGAAAATTGCAATTTTCACACAGACAGTCACCCAAGGCTGGAATCGAACCCAAGTCCCTGGTGCTGGGAGGCAGCAGTGCTAACGACCGTGCTGCTATTTGGGTGATCCTGACCAGAATTCACTGGAATCTCCTCAGTGCCTAAAGCAAAGGGAATTAAGCCAAATCCAACTCTCCCAGGATGAAATCCCATTGTTAGCAGCTGTGTGTCTACAATATCTTCAGAAGCAGAATAACGTTTTGGAAAATCTCAATTTTTACTTTTGTCATGAGTTCCAAAAATATTTGGACAAAATTCTTTCAAATTAAATTGCAGAAATTTTGTTAATCTGTGTTGTGTTTGTGTGTGTGAGAGTGTTTGCATGCGTGTGTTTGTGTGTGTGTATGTGTGTGCGTTTGTTTATGTGTTTGTGTGTGTGTGTGTTTAGAATGGGAAATATTAGACCATAAGATATAGGAGTGGAAGTAAGGCCATTCGGCCCATCGAGCTCACTCTGCCATTTAATCATGGCAAATGGGCATTTCAACTCCACTTACCTGCATTCTCCCCGTAGCCCTTAATTCCTTGTGACATCAAGAATTTATCAATCTCTGCCTTGAAGACATTTAGCGTCCCAGCCTCCACTGCACTCTGTGGTAATGAATTCCACAGGCCCACCACTCTCTGGCTGAAGAAATGTTTCCGCATTTCTGTTCTGAATTGACCCCTTCTAATTCTAAGGTGTAATGGAAACAATTTCTTAGCGTCCACCCTTTCCAAACCATTGATTATATAATTGCAATACCCAAACAGTTTGCCATTCATCTTTCCACAATAGTTTGAGTAACATTGCTCTGGATCATAAACGTGTTGTTTTAGCAGATTAAATAAACTAGTCTGACTTGTTGCTAAAACTGACCCTGACCCAGCCTGAGACCGATATCATCGGCCATATCACCGACCTGGTTACATTTAACATTTGTTGTGAGCAGTGGAGGAGTGGGATAAAAAAGGAAACAGTGACCCCAAAAGCCGGGGAACTATAGACCGGTGAGCCTGATGTCAGTGGTGGGTAAGTTGTTGGAGGGGATTCTGAGGGATAGCATTTACATACATTTGGGAAGGCAAGGTCTGATCGGAGTAGACAACGAAGCTTTCTGCATGGGAAATCATGTCTCATTAATTTGGTTGAGTTTTTTGAAGAGGGGACAAAGAAGATTGATGAAGGCAGTTTGGTAGACATTGTCTTTATGGACTTCAGCAAGGTGTTCATTTAAAGAACAAAGAGCAAAGAAAATCTACAGCTCAGGAACAGGCCCTTCACCCTCCAAGCCTGAGCCGATCCAAACGTACTGTCTAAATCAGTCGCCCAATTCCTAAGCATCTGTATCCCTGTACTCCCCACCTACTCATGTATCTGTCCAGATGCATCTTAAATGAATCTACCGTGCCTGCCTCCACCACCTCAGCTGGCAACATGTTCCAAATGCCCACCACTCTCTGTGTGAAGTACTTACCATGTGTATCCCCCTTAAACATTCCACCTCCCACTTTGAAAGCATGACCTCTCGTTATTGAATCCTTCACCCCGGGAAAAAGCCCTTCTCTATCCACCCTGTCTATACCCTTCATGATTTTGTAAACCTCAATCAGGTCCCCCCTCAATCTCCTTTTATCTAGTGAAAATAAACCGAACTTACTCAGCCTCTCTTCATAGCTAGTATTTCATTCTGATTGGTAGACAGATTAGTAAGTTTCAGTTACATAAGATACAGAGGAAGCTAGTCACAATTGTCTTGAAGGAAGAGGGATATTTTTCAGCCTGGAGGCTTGTGAGCAGCAGTGTGCTGTAAGAATAAGTACTGAGGTCACTGCATTTCATCATTTATGTAAAGGATTTAGATGTGAATATAGGGGCAATAGTTAGTAAGGTTACAGATGACATCAGAAAGGTGGCGTAGTAGATTATCTCAGAGTACAACAAGACCACAATTAGATGGGACAAAGGGGCAAGGAGTGACAGATGAAGTTTAATTTAGATAAATACGAGGTTTTGTATTTTGTGAACGCACACCAGGACAGGAATTATACACTTAATGATAAGGTCCTGGGGCGTGTTGTAGAACAAAGGGACACAGGACTGCAGGTATATTGTTCCTTGAATGTGGACTCGCAGGTAGAAAGAGTGGTGCAGAACACATTTGGCACATTTGTCTTAATCAGTCAGAGCATTGAGTATAGGAATTGTGGTGGGATGTTGTATCTGTAAAGGACGTTGTGAGGCCACTTTAAGAATACTGCGTACAACTCGGTTTTCTGCAGAAATAACTTACCCAGATGTTGCAGGACTGGAGGTTTGAGCTTTAGTGAGAGGTTGATTAGGTTGAGGTGCTTTCTCCTGGAGTGTCAGAGGCTGAGGGTGACATTATAGAGGTTTATAAAACCATCAGGGGCATGGATATTCTGAACAGCCACGTTCTGCTCTCCAGGATAGCGGAGTCCAGAACATGAGGGCATAGGTTGGAAGGGAGAGGGTGAATGATTTAGAAGGGACCTGAAGGTAAATGTTTCACACAGAGAGTAGTGTGTGTACAGAAAGTGCTGTCAGAGGAAGTGCTGAAGGCGGTTACAATCGAACATTTAAAAAATATCTGAAAGAGGAGAGATATTTACCAAATGCTGGCAAATGGGACTGGATCAGATTTGATATCTGATCGGAATGAACAGATTGGACTAACGGGTCTGTTTCCGTTCTGCATGACTCTCCGGTTCTATAAGAAGGATGTTGAATAATTCTGAAAGGACCTTCCAAGTGGGAATTCTCTTCAGTGGAAGTTTATCGTGCCTCTATGTTCACATTGATTGAAAGCTGCATTAGTTAAATATTTGACAGGGAAGTGAGTCACGGATAATGGGATATAGACAGGAAAGTGGGGCTGAGACCACAACCTGATCAGCCACAATTTTACTGCCTGGTGGAGAAGGCTCAAAGTATCTAATGACCCACTCCTGCTCCTCAGTCCCATGTTTCTGTGTTCCATTCAGCCCCTCAAACCTGTTAGACAGGAGCAGTTGGAGGCCACTTACTCCTATAATCTGGTGCACAGAAACAGAGGAGACCATTCAGTCCCTCAATACTGTCCCACATGCTTTGAAGTGATTTGGGAAATGTAATTGGAAAATCCAGGCACAGGTATGAAAGAGGCCCCTCATCTCTCTTTAAAGAGCTTCCCCTCTCTGCAACTTGTGATTCATTTGTTGGTCATGTTGTAGACCCAGATTCACTGTGAATACAGCCCCCATACCTCAACCAGAGTTGGCTCACAAAATCCTCTGGTCTCCCTGTCTGCAACATTCAGTAATTGCACATTCATGAAAATAACACCCACTAACTTTCCAATAACAGAATGGGAGAACATCAGGAACAGGGACAGGTCATTCACCCCCCAAGCCTGCCTTGCCCTTCACTAAGATCATGACTGATCTGCTCTTGGTCTCAAATCCTCTTTCAAACCCAATTCTTCATCGCCCTCACCTCTCTGTCAGGTCAATATCCATCTACCTCCTCTTCAAATACTTTCAGCCATCTAGCTTCCCGAAAACTCTTGAGAACAGAAATCCTGACATTCAATCCCACCTGTTTGAAGAAAACACTTGCTGCTCCTATATCATGGTTTATTGATATGAACAAAAGAGGTTGACTCAAGGGTTCAGGTAAAAATGCCCGACCCTGATATCAAGGCAGTGGTTGACTTCTGTTGACATCAAGGATCTTAACAAATCTGAACTTATACTCTCCAGTGTTTGCGGTCAAACATGGAACAAAGGAAGATGTTCATCTTCTCAGTCCTGGGTCAGCTCTGTGGGAGATCCTCAGGGTAGCTTCCTCTTCACGAACAGCTTCAGCTGCTTCATCAATGTCTCCCCACCCCCACCTTCCCCACCATAAGATCAGAAGTGGGGATGGTCACCGAAGATGCCACAATGTTCAGAACATTTAGTTCCCCCCTCAGCTCCTGAACTAGTCTGTGTCCGTCTGCAGCAAGACCCAGACTCCATTGAGACTTGTTCTGTTAAATGGTCCGTAACATTCATCTACCAGCGCTGCCTGTCACTGCACATTGCCACAGTAAAAGAAGAGTTCATTCAGCACCTCACGCTAGTTTCACAGGAATATGAGGAAGTCATTCAGCCCATTGACACTATTGGAGATGAACAGGGACAGCCCATTCAGTGCCTCCAGCCTATTACTCAGGAAGAGAAGGAGTCTAGTGTGATGGACCACACGAGAGCCCCTCGAAAATATTTGAAGGCGGTCACCTAGACTCTATTTTTTTTATTTTAAAGGGAATATAAAGTGACTGTTCCAGATGCAATGTGACTGGTCAAACTACTCGGTGTGAAGCTAAACACTATTTATTGAAACGGGAAAGATAAAATGAAAGCAAAGAAAGAGGAATTTAGAAAATCATAATTCCATTAGACAAGTTAACAGAATAACAAATCTAGGAACTATTACTAATGAACTGTACCAATATAGGAAAATCCCATAAACACAGCCCCTTGCAGAAAGGAAAATTCATACACAGATTGTCACAAACATTTCTCTAATCCGGGAATTAAAAACAGCACCAAGAGAAAATTCAGAGAGAGTAGCACCGAGGAGATAGTCACTGAAGATTCTAACTCTGTGCAGACCCCAATAGTTTCTGATACTACTGAGAAACCAAAACCCAGAGATCGTAATTTGTGAGAGCTGGCCACACCCATTCAGGCTGCATTAAAATAAAGCCAAGGCCTCCCTAGCTGTTTACTCAGTGGTCTTAACTAACCAGTTTGGTAACGATCATTCAATCTCTCTCTTAAAAGAAACCAGGACAAAATAACCTCTCAAAGCCTGCAGCATCATCACACTTGTCAGTACATCGAGCTGTCAAACAGGAACCAGGGGTAACCCAATCAGGCCCTTGGTCCTGTCCAATCGGAAGAGGAAGAAGCCATTCAGACCCTTGAGTCTCTTACACAGGAACAGGAGGAGGCCATTCTTCAGCCCCTAAAGCCACTTCCACAGCAACAGGATGAGGCCATTCAGCTCCTTCAGTCTCTTAAACAGGAACAGGAGGAGGCCATTCCCCCCTCAACGCACTTGCAAAGGGACAGAATGAGGTAATTGATGCTGATTCCTGATGAATGGCTTATGCCCAAAACGTGGATTCTCCTGCTCCTCGGAGCTGCCTGACCATCTGTGCTTTTCCAGCAATCTACTGTCTACTACAATCTCCAGCATAGGCAGTCCTCACTGTCTCCAGATTGATGCTCCAATATGATGAACAAGTGGAGCAGATGCACATTAGTGCACAGACAGACTGCTCCACGTTGTTCCTCCTGGCTCCGTTGCTCATGATAAACACGTGGGACTTAAACGTGGTTTTCTAGTGTTGATGAGGGAAGCCATATGACTTGTGTGAAGTCTCAAGAAGGCACCTTCCATCTCTGAGAAGCCAGCCTTTCTCTATGCAGGGTGGAAGCTGGTGGGAATGGTTACCTGTTTCAGATCGAAGGTATTATGGCTGATGTTGGGGATTGTAAACAACATGGCGTTCAGTACGGGTTCACACGCCAACAGCACAATAACATGGGGAGAGTTAATTTAAGCATATAAACTATTAGGAAAGTCACTTTAGACTGATGAATCGACTCTCTGTGTTCAAATAATGCTGATCTTTCTCATGTTGATCTTGTTGAGTGCTTGTCTTGTGCAGTGTATCCTGTATGCCTTACTCTGTCCAAGTCTATTTCCAGCCTATGATCTGTCTGGCCATGCTTACTATGATCTGCCTCCACTGCTCATAAATAAAGTGTTTCCCTGTACTGAGGTACACGTGACAATAAATCAGATCAATCAATCCTGAGTAAAGTATGGAATTTCTCACCCTATCAATGTGTCTTTTGGAAATATACCTGCTACACCTCGTGTTTCAGCGTCACCATTTCAGATTTTACAGCTCTGCAGATTAAACTCTCAGGTTCTTCACTCTACCCTCATTATACTGCCATCTGTATCTGTGGTAAGGAGATCATTCCTTACAAAGGAGATCAAATCTGTAGAGAGTGCCCCAAATGCTTTCTCAGCAAGGCTCTACAACAGCAGGAGGATGGCTTTACTCATGTACTCGAATCATCTTACAATGAAGGACAGCATACCATTGACTGCACCCATTACTTACACAGGGTTTGATTCGGAGCAGTCATCATAGACTTGTGAGTGGGAGATCATGCTTCCCAACTTTGTTAGAGTTCTTTGATGAAGTGACCAAGAAGGTTTACGAGGACAGAGCTGTAAATTTAGTCTCTATGGATTTCAGTAAGGCCTTTGATAAGGTTCCACATGGCAGGCTGCTCTGGAAGGTTCCATCACATGGAATGCTGGGGGAACTGTCCAATCGGATACACAGTTGGGTTGATGGTCGGAAGCAGAGGGTTTAGTGGAAGGATGATGGTCAGACTGAAGGTTGTGTCCATTGCTGTTTGTTATCTATGATTTGGTTGAGAATGTACAAGGCATGATTAGTAAGTTTGCAGATGATATTAAAATAAGTGGTAGCGTGATCAGTGAGGAAGTTTATCAGAAATTGCAGCAGGACCTTAATCAGGTGGGGAAGTGGGCCGAGAAATGGCAAATGGAATTTAATATAGATGTGTGAGGTCTTGCATTTTGGAAACTCATGTCAAGGTCGGAGTTTCACGGTGAATGGGAGGGTCTTAAGGGGTGCAGTGGGCAGAGAGACCTTGGCTTTCACGGGCACGGTTCCCTGAGAGTGGAGTCACAGGTAGACAGGGCAGTGAAGAAGGCTTTTGGCACATTGGCCTTCATCAGGCAGGACATTGAGGATAGAAGTTGGGAAGTTATGTTGCAGTTAAACAGGACTTTGGTAATGCCGCACTTGGAGTATTGTATTCAGTTTTTATAACGTTGTTATAGGGAGGATGTTATGAAATTAGAAAGAGTGTAGAAGAAATTTACAAAGACGTTGCCAGGACCCAATGGTCTAAGTTATAGGGAGAGGTTGGACAAGCTAGGACCTTTTCTTTAAAGTGTAGGAGACTGAGGGAGTCCTTATAGAGCTGTATAAAATCATGAGGGGTATGGATAGGGTTAATGCTCTCAGTCTTTTTCCAAGGTGTACAGAATCGAGGATTAGAGGGGATCAGTTTAAGGTTAGAGGGGAAGGAATAAAAGGGAACCTGAGTGGCCACTTCTTTACACAGAGGGCTGGTACATGGATGAGCTGCCAGAAGATGTGGTTGGTGGTGGGGCGGGGTGGGGGTGGGGGTGTACATTAACAACATTAACAACGTTTCAATGCATTTGGATAAAAATGTCGATAGGAAAGGACTGGAATGATATGGGCCAACTGCAGGGAAATGGGGCTAACGTGGATGGACATTTACAAGGTGAAGATGAACCCCTCTGTTAATAAAAACCAAACACCCAGAAAAGCTCGCCTCACCTCATAATCTGTTAAAACATGAGTGACACCGATCTCCTCTATTCCACTATTTAAACAAAAATTAACAAGTTTGTTTCTTAACTTTAATAGTGAACACTAAACAACAACTATTGACAAATACAAGCCCCTCTTTTCTTAGCCACTTAATATCTGACTCCAACTCTGTAAATATATGTTGTTCCAACAGCCTACATATAAAACATTACAATCTCAAGTGCACACAGTCTCTATCTTCCCCGCTGTGCTCACTCTTCCAGCTGCTGATCTCCCCGGATCATTTTTTTTATTGCAAGTAGGTTTAGATGAACATGTGTCTTTGATAGAGAGTGTTTGAGATGGCCAGTTAGCACTCCTGCTCTACAGCAGTTGCTCTGCTGTTGGATGGCAGCAGCTCTCCCACCAGTGTTCAAAATACTGGGTATGCATACTCCCCATGATATAGTAATTCTCATACTTTGGTTGCTTACCAGGTGTCCAAACAATAATATTCAAATTCCATTGGCTTCTGGTTTACTGAGCGTTATTTAAACTCTTTGGTTGCATTTGAATGGCTGTCAAAACAGCAACCAAAACTCAGGTATCCATTTCTCAGCTAATGGTGACATGTGGAACAGTTTGACCTTTAGCTGGCATCTGTGGCTTTAATTTCTATTCGGCAAAACCCGTTCTGTTTGAAAGTACTCTACATGTTTTTGGCTTCACAACATCTCCCCGCTTCAGAAAATAAAGTGAACCAGCAGAATGAAAAGATGACTACATTTCTTCTCCTCTAATTTTAAATCCCAATTTTATGAAATACAAAAGTATTTATCTCAGTTATATCATTCATATTAATTCTGCACACCATTATAACACTGGAATAACACTAAATCTTATCTACACTTTTTCCTTTAAATCCGCGATAACAAATCTGCTATCACATTGTAGGAGCCGCAGCATGTACCTTTTGTAAGTTTAAAGTCAGGAAGGTAAAACTCCAATGAAATAGTCTCATATTCTGGTCTTTAACTATTCCAAAAAATGCGAGAGATTTGTCATTGTCCAAAACCATCTCCGACAATTTGTTTGTCATATACACGTTAAAATATTGTCAGGCCAGTGTGAAACTTAATCATTCTTGTTCAATAATGGAGATTTTGTATGTTTGTTCTGGTGGATATTGAGTTTTTTCGAAGTAGCCAATTAGCCATTCAGTTCCATCATCATCTTTCTGTATCAATACCTCTCCGACCCCGATATCCCGAGCATCAAACACAATTTTCAAAGGGTTTCAGAATATTTGGTGTGGCTAAAATGGGTGCGGTGATTAATCCTGCTTTAAAATTCTCAAATGCCTCCTGGCATTGTTCTGTCCACCACAATTCTGTGTTCTTCTTCAGTAAATCCATCAGTGGTGCCAATACGCTGCTGAAGTTTGGAACAATCTTCTGATGGAATCCACTCAGTTCCAAAAATTGAAGCATCTCTTTCTTCGAGGATGGTTGTGGAAATTCCTCAAAGCCCTTCGACTTTGTGTTCCATGGGGTCAATCTTCCATGTCCAATGTAATGTCCCAAGAACGTCACCTCTGCCTTCGCGAATTCTGTTTTCTTTAAGTTTATTACCAAGTTTGCTTCTTATTCAACATGCTCTGCCAACTGTAACATGTGAGCTTTTAATCACTTCCTAAAGATCACCACATCATACAGATAAACTACACAATTTGTTCATCTGGCCACAGCTCTGTTCCTGAGTCATAAATGTGTCTGGAGCATTATTCATCCATATAAAATACTCGATAAATTTTTTTGTCATCTCCAGTATCTTTACTAGACAGCTGAACTGACTCCACATTTTTTAAAATTTGAAAGTGGCCACTAAACCTGGCTTTGAAGGGATTACCTACCACTGGTGGCAAAACTAATACGTCATCCCCGCGGGATATCTTCAAAGTTTCAGAGTTTTTATCTGCCATCTGCTTCACTCTATGTTGTGCTCTTCAGATACTATTCAGATATAGTATTTAGCAAACTCACCTACTCCATCTACTCTCTCCTTCACCTCACACACAGAATCCAAGTGTGAGATTTCCGACTTCGGTCCTGTCAATTTATATTTAATTAATTTCAAAGGACCTCTCACTTCATGTATGAATATTAACTCAAAGGAAGTAAAGTGAGTAGATTTAATTGGGGGATCTCTAATGGCAAACAATATAATGGGACACCTTTTTTCCAATCATTCGGGTAATCGTAACAGTATGCTGTGAACATGGTCTTCAGCGTCTGATGCTAACTTTCCAAGGCTCCCTGGGATTCAGGAAGGGACGCACTTGATTTAAACTGCTGCATGCTGAACCTATCCATGACTTCCTTAAACAGCTGAGCAGTAAAATGAGATCCTTGATCTGACTGAATCTTACTGCCTAGCCCACAGCGAGTAAAGAAAGCTACCAACACCTCCACCTCCCTTTTTATCTTAACATTCCGTAATGGAATTGCCTCGGGAAATCTGGTAGACATATTCATTATGGTCAGCAAATATAGTTTTCCACTTTTATGTTAGGAAGCGGAGCTACACAATTAATCATAACCCACGTGAAATGTTCTTCGAATGCAGTAATTGGCACGAAATGTGCTGGTTTTATTCCTGCCTGTTACTTACCTACCATTTGGGATGTATATCATGTACAAGAAAAAACACGTCCTTGTGCATTCCAGGCCACTAGAAATGCTTCTGAACCTTAGTCTGAGTCTTCTGTACACCTAGGTGACCGCCTGCAATTAGTTTATGTGATAGCCATAACATTGTATGCTACAGGTAACGCAATGTGGTGCATTTCAGCCCATGTCCCTTCTGCAGTAACCTATCGGGGTCTCCATTTTAATTTTAGGATTCTATCTTTAAGTTAATAACGTTCAACAATATATTCTGATTCCTTTTCTGTGTGTGTGCATGTGTATGTGTGTGTGAATGTGTGTGTATATATCTGTTGTAAGTCCATTAGCCTTTCTGGACTAAACACCTCTGCCTGATCCTCTGCCTGTTCAGGGTTTTCCTGCACCGTTACATCAAACAGGGTGTCAGGTCACTGAGCATCAACCCATTTGTCTTTTTCTTTCTTCCTGCAATAACTTATGACAGTGGGATCTTGTTACTACACACTCTGGAAAGATTCCTCTGTATTTTTCTTTTAACACCCCAATTCCCTAGACTTCTGTTGGCTTCTCCACCACAAGGAGTGCGTCTCCCACCTCACCTGCTGCTAAATCGTTCACAAGAACAAACTGTATTCCTGGAACTGACACTCTCTTACTCACTGTCACTTCCCTAATCTTGATTTGACATTCCATTCTGATGTTACTCAAGGGAATGCTTAATTTCTGTCCCCATTCCACAAATTATCACACTCTTGATTAACATGCCAGAAAGAGTGAAAATACTTTCATCTCTTAGTATCAGCGGCCGAGAGAAATTGAGGACTGCAGATGCTGGAGATGAGAGTTGTAAAGTGTGGGGCTGGAAAAGCACAACACGTCGGCAGCATCCGAGGGGCAGGAGAGTTAACGTTTCAGGTATAAATCATTCATCAAGAAAGTGGGAGGTAAGGGAGGGGGAAGGAGGTTGAGAAATAAATAGGAGAGTGGGGTGGAGCTGGGTGGAAGGGAGCTTGGAAGACAATAGGTAGATACAGGTGGGGTGTGATGATGATAGGTCGGACAGGAGGGTGATAGGACTCCTATCGGTGGTAGGACAGCTGGAACCCTCAAACCGTATAGCATCAACGTTGACTTCACCAAATTCCAAATCTCCCCTCCCCCAACCTCTCCCAGATCCAACCGTTCAGTCTAGCACTGCCCTCTTGGACTGCCCTAACTAGCCATCTTCCTTTCCCCCTATCAACTCCACCTTACCCTCCGACATATCACTATCACTCCCACCTATATCTTCTTATTGCCTTCCCAGTGACCCTTCCTCCAGCCCAACTACTACCCTCATATTTATCTTTCAGCCCCCTTGTCCTCCCGCCATGTTCCTGACGATGGGTTTCTGCCTGATATTCGATTGTTCTGCTGTTCCGATGCTGCCTGATCTGTTGTGCTTTTCCGGCGCCTCACTCCTCAACTATTAGAGACTGAGCAGATCCCATATCTCACAAAATTATAACTTCTTGTCCTTCTCCCCCTGTTCTTTCTGAGTAAACTTTATCTACAGAGGTGAATCATTTAGAGAGATCAGGCACTGCCTCCATACCCAGCCCTTGCCTCGGCTGTGCAATTTCCTGCAGCTCCTCGGCTCCACTTGGGGCCTCCTTTACCAGTTTCACTAATGCCACTGCGCTTAGCCTCTTCTACTGCATCGTTCCCCAAAGTGTCTTCCTTTAACGACCAGCACGGCGTGTCCCAGCTTACTGCAGTGAAAACAATTTTTTCCCTGTGCCCTTCTTAAACCACCAGCACTGTAATTTTATGTGTTCCACTCCCTTATAGTGAGAGCACCTGAGGCCTTTCACCAACTTTCAACCCCCTTGGGCTTCTTTCTTCACCTGTGGTAAACTATTGTGAACTACTGTTCGCTTTGCAATATGTGATCGTCCCTTCTCCCAATTCCTATCCCTCACAGGATGAAATTCCTGCCAGAAGCTAAATTTCATTACATGCCACAATACATATTTATCTGCCATTTCTGCCGCGCTTCTCACTTCTTGAACTTTCCATTCATTCACATGAATTCTTACTATCTCTGGAAGTAAGTCTTTTAACTTTTCCAGCAGATTAATCTCCCTTCAAGCCTCACAGGTCTTATCCATTTTTAAGGCCATCACCCACCTGTCAAAATGACTGTGGTTAATTCTTTCAAACACAATATAAGTCTGACCTGGTTCCGTCTCTATTTTTCTGAACTTCTGTCTATATGCTTCTAGTACCAATTCATAACCAATCAAAATAACCAATTTAACATCTTGATAATCTCTTGATCCCTCATCTGACAGCGCTGCACATACCTCACCAGCTGGGCCCACCAGCTTAGTCTGAACTAGCATTACCCACAAGTACACTGGACACGTCATCTGCCTAGCTATTTTTTCAAATGAAATAAAAAAGGGTTTGACAATTTTCTCACCGAAATATGGCAAGTTACTAACCTAGTTGTATACATCCCTACATTCTCCCTTCATCTCCATCCTGTTAATTTGAACTTCTTGTCTAATTCCCAACTTCTGAATTTCAAATCCCCTGTCTCTTTCTTTTTCCTCTCTTTCTCTTCTGTCTCTCTCTCTGTTTCCGTCCCTTTATTTATCTTCTAACTCCAGTTGCCACATTTGCAATTTATGTTTTTATAACTCTACTGCAGTTGCCTGTTTCTCTGATACATCAAAGTGCTTAACCAACTCCATTACAATTTCAGCTTCCCTTTTCTCCCTGGTTAAACCCAATTCCAACCTATTTGCTAATTCTAAAAAATGTCCTCCTTCTGTCTTTCTAAACTTGCTTGGAAAATGTGGGAACCTCTTTAGTAATGTTAAAAGGTATTTCCCTCACTTTTCATTCAACCAATCACAAGTAACAAAATTAAAAGAATTTTCCCACTGGTTTTATTTGAAGATCAAAGTCACTAATTGCAATGAGTTGGAATTTGCTGGGACCTGTTGTATCTCAAATATGTTCAGACCAAGTGCCACACGGCAAGGCCCCGAACTGTTATGACATCAATGTCGAATCCCTCTGTTGATTAAAACCACACACCTAGAAAAGCTCACCTCACATCATAATCTGTCAGAACGTGAGCGACAGAGAACTCCTAAATTCCACGAATAAACAAAAAAATAACAATTCATATGTGTGCAAGTTAGCTCACTGAGATTGAAGGTTTGTTTTCAGAAATTTCGTCACCATGACTAGGTGACATCATCAGTGAGAGTATCTGCTGAAGCTCTGGTGGTATGTCCCACCTCTCTATTTATAGGTCTTGGTTTCTTAAAGTGGGTGATGTCATTTCCGGTTATTTTAACAAGAGAATGTAGACAGGATCTAAATTGATCCGTTTATTGATGGACTTCTGGTTAGAATACCATTCCTCTAAGAAGGTCCTTGCGTGTCTTAGTATGTGTGTGTGCTTTGTCCCAGACAAAGTGGTGCCCTTCTTTTTCTGTATGTATGGAACATAGTGATAGTGGGTCATGTCTTTTGGTGGCCAGTTGGTGTTCATGTATCCGCGTAACACAACAACAGGACAGTTTCAATGGTGGAAAAATGATTTTATATACACTGTTTAATAAATGTGTGTGTGCAGATAAGTTGCATTTTTCATATGTGCACAACACATTGTAAATGAACAACAGAGACACAGTTAACGAAAAATGATGCATATAACGTATAAAATTGATAAAACATTAAAACATGATTTGATCCTCTCAACATTCCCTCCTTTTCTGGAATTCCCTACTCTACTCTCTCATTCTTACCAGGATATGTGCTCCAAATTCTTGATTCTGGTGTCGCAACTTATTTCAGTTAATCCCCTTTCTAACGGGACTTCAATATGTTGGCCTGGTGGGTTCTTTCCAAAGCTAGTGTCTGTCATATTATTGGAGATAAACATTCTGGCATCAGACTCAGCATTTGAACATATTACTCTGTTGTACATGCACTGTACAAAGGACCACAGCACACAGGCATTGCCAAAACATTGGGGGATGTTCATCTACTTCTTTCGACAATGTAGTTTTCTCATTTTCCACATCTCCAGATCTCTATCCTCTCTCTCGTTCTCCCTTTGTATCTAGTTAAGAAATCCACCAATTATTCTTCGTGTCCCGTCTCCCAAAACTCCTTCTTTCGGTTTATGTCTAATGCTCTCTTCAAATGTAATGTGGTTATAATTAAGCAATGTAACTACAAAGGCATGAAGGCGTAGCTGGCCAGAGTTAATTGGAAGGGGAGCTGAACAGGAAAGATCATGGAGCAGCAATGGGAGGAGGTTCTGGGGATAAATTCGGGAAGGTAATACCAGAAATGCAACCCCCAAGAACTTGAAACATATTCATGGGAGGACAAGGCAGCCATGACTGATAAGGCATCAAACCAAAAGAGAAAATATACAATGTGGTGAAGATGAATGGGAATCCAGAGAATTCATTGGCTCTGAAACTACATAACGCTGGCATCACTGACACTACAGAGCTCTTAATCATGGTCAGGGAGAGAAACAGAGGAAACACATTCACTTTAAACACAGAAGATTGGTATTTCTCAATGAAAAAGATTTAGGTGAATTAAACATTTGAATTAAGATCAGTTAAATGCTTTTGTGGAATGTGTCAGATTGGAAGCAAGACCCGGGAGACAGACCTTCAGCAGGATGAGAGTTTGAAAATTGAAGTATTTCCACATCAGAAACCAGGTTAGGTCACTGAGTGCAGGGCTGATTGGGGAATGAGTCTCAGTGAGAATTGGGGAACAGACAGCAGAATTGCATTGCAGATATTGCAGCTCGAAACTGCGTATTCACGTAATGCTGTAGACCACAGAAGCAGGAGAAGCAGACCTGCATTCAACCACAACCTGTAACTTTTTGCCAGGGTAACACCTCAGTCGGTCATTGCCATCACCACCATCTATGGCTCAGTGACGAGTGTGGCTGAACATGTCAGAGTCAGAATCACATGAACTTTCACCTGATGCTAACTCATTAAAGCTACCAGACTTAACCAACAGATCTGTTCGAAGCAAACTACTCCGAGGTCTGAAAGGATGAAACCGGACAGAACACCCGGCCTCAGCATCAATGTCGGAAAAGGGAATGGGAACACAGTCCTGTCGACCCTGCAGAAACCTCCTTCCAAACATCTGAGAACTTGTGACAGCATTTACAGAGCTTTCCAAGAGACTGCACAGAAACATCGGGAATGGAAAACACATTGAGCCTCCCCATTCTAGTTCATGGAAAAAATCTCCTCAATGCACTTACCCCACACGATACACATATCGCTAATGTGAGTAACCTTGGGAAGCTATAAAATAGGTGGTGCAGTAGTACGTTTTGTCCATCGAGTTTGCTACCAATTCAATATAATGATGGTTGGCCCTTCATTTCCACATTGTACTCCTGCTCTCCCACCATCCCTTTACTGTCTCTAAATGCTTATTTATAATCAGTGTCTCGGATTCCAGGTGCGAGCGAATTCCCCAGGTGCCCCAGTCCGCGAGAGCAGACATTTATTATCATCTCAATACTGTGGCCCCTTGTTTGAGAAGTCCCAGCCAGGGGAATTATCATCCCTGCTTCCAATCTGTCTCACCCTGTCAGAGTTTTGTATATTTCACTGAGATCTCCACTCATTTTCGTGAACCCCATGGAATACCCCAAACTCTGCTCCCACAACAAGCCCGTCATCCCAGAGATCAGTCTGGTCATCCTTCACTGCTCTTCATCAATGTCAGGTTTGTCCTTTATTAGGTAAGGAGACCAAAACTCCCCACAATACTGCACAATGTTCAAGATGATATCTCACCAAGGCCCTGTACAGCTGCAGTAAGACACCTTTTCTCCTGGACTCACATCCCCCTGAAATGAAGGTCCACATACCATTTATCTTCCTCACTGCTTTCTGTTTCTACAATATTCCTTTCAACGACTGGTGTACAGGGAGATGCAGATCCTTTTCAGTGTTGCAGCTCCCCACTTGGTGGGTCTGTGTACACTGGGCAGCGTGCCATTGCCATGCCCAGTATTTTCTTCTGGTTGCAAAACTCACTGCGCTGCATGGGCCTCAGAGGTTTATGCAGAAGGAAACAACAAACAGGAGCATATGTACCTTTGTAGATCAACAT
Source organism: Chiloscyllium punctatum (assembly GCF_047496795.1). NCBI lineage: Eukaryota > Metazoa > Chordata > Chondrichthyes > Orectolobiformes > Hemiscylliidae > Chiloscyllium > Chiloscyllium punctatum. Next base: position 22,654,232 of record NC_092755.1, read on the forward strand.
GTTTCTTCCAATCCTTTCCAAATGGTAAGCTGCCAATTTATCGTTTCCACCAAACGGCACACCGTCACCTCTATCCACATTGTTCTCCATCTGTCACGTATTTACCCATTCAATCCAATTGTCTTAGTCTTCTCGTTGCTTTTTTACATCCTCCTCACCCATTCACAATCCCACACCCGTTAGTGCTGTCAGCAGGCTGGGATATATTGTATCTGATTCCAGCAACCAAATGTTTAAAGGGCATTGTGAACAGCTGGGCCCCAAGCACTGATCCCTGCGACACCTCAGCAAACTTCCTCTGTTAATTTCTATTTATTTATTTCGTGAATCTTGGAGTCACTGGCTGGGCCAGCATTTATTGCCCGTCCCTAGTTGCCCTTGAGAAGGTGGTGGTGAGCTGCCTTGTTGAACGCTGCAGTCTACCTGTGGTGGTTGACCTCCAATGCCATTAGGGAGGGAATCCCAGGATTCTGACCCAGTGACAGTGAAGGAGCGCTGATATATTTCCAAGTCAGGATGGTGAATGGCTTGGAGGGAACCTGAAGATGATGGTATTCCCGTACATCTGCAGCACTTGTCCTTCTAGATAGACATGGGAGTTATGAAGATGGTCTCTGAGGATCTTTGGTGAATCGTTTCATTGCAGCCTGTAGATAGTAAAACACTGCTGCTGCTGCTGAGCGTTGATGGTGGAGCATTGTGGATGAAGGGACAGTCAAACTGGCTGCTTTGTCCTGGATGGTATAAAGCTTCTTGAGTGTTGTTGGAACTGCACTCATCCAGACAAACTGGGAGCCTCCTATTACACTTCTGACTTATGCATTGTAGACAATGGAAAGACTTTTGGAAGTCAGGATGTGAGTTACTCGCTGCAGTATTCCTAGGTTCGGACCTGTTCTTATAGTTATTGTGTTCATGTGGCGAGACCAGTGAGTTTCTGAGCAATGATTACCCACCAGGAATCTGATACTGGGGGATTCAGTTAAAATAACACCATTGAATGCCAAGGGGCAGGTTAGATTGTATTTTAGTGGTGATGGTCACGGTCTGGCATTCGTGTGGGCTGAATATTACTTGCCACTTGTCAGCCTGGCTACTCTCCAGATCTTGTCGCGTTTGAACATGGACTGCTTCAGTATCTGAGGAGCCACAAATGTTGCAGAACATTGTACAATTATTAGTGACCATCCCCACTTCTGACCTTAAAATGGAAGGAAGGTCATTGATGAAGCAGCCCTGAAGAAGTTTTTGGTCACTGCTCGAGGGACTCCTACAGATTTGGAGCTGAGTTGACTGACCTCCATCAACCATGGCCATCTTCCTGCGTGTCAGGTATGATTCTAACTAGCAGGGTGTTTGCCCCTGATACCCATTGATTCCAGTGTTGCTAAGGCCCCTTGATACCACACTTGGTCGAATGCAGCCTTGATTTAAAGGGCTGTAACTCTCACCCTACCTCTGGAATTCAGCTCTTTTGTCCATATTTGAACCACGGTAATGAGGTCAGGAGCTGAGTGGCCCTGCTAGAGCCCAAACTGGGCGTCATTGATCAGGTTATTGCCGAGGAGACGCTGCTTAAAAGCACTGAGACCTTCCACCACTTTACTGATGATCGAGAGTAGACTGATGGGGTGGTATTTGGCCGGATTGGATTTGTTCTCCGTTTTATATACAGGAGATACTTGGGGTAACTTTCCACATAATCAGGAAAATCCATTGTTGTAACTGTATTGAAACAGTTTGGCTAGGGGAGTGGCAAGTTATGGAGCACAGTTTTTCAGTACTATTGCCAGAATGTTGTCAGGTTATGGACCCTATGGAGTATCCAGTATCTCCAACCGTTTCTGGATATCCCATGGACTGAATCAAATTGGTTGATGACTGGTAACTGAATTGCTGACGACCACTGGAGGAGGCTGAAATGGATCATCCACTCAGAATTTCTGACTGAAGATTGTTTGCGAATGCATCAGCCTTATCTTATACACTGAAGGGCTGGGCTCTTCCATCATGGAGGAAGGGGTTATTTGTGGAATCTATTCCTCCAGTGAATTGTTTATTTGTCCCCAACGTTTCTCGACAAGATGTGGAAGGACTGCAGAACTTAGATCTGAACCGTTGCTTGTGGGATCACTTAGATCTGTCTATCACTTACTGTTTATGCTGTTTGGCGCACAAGTAGTCCTGATTGGTGGCTTCACCAGGCTGACACCTCATTATCAGGTATGCCTGGTGCTGCTCCTGCCATCCTGCACACTCCACTGAACCAATGTTGATCCTCTGGATTGATGGCAATTGTTGTGAGGGGGATATGCCAGGCCATGAGGTTATGCGGGAGTACAATTCCACTGCTATTAATGACCCACAACAGCTTATGAACATCCAGATTTAAGCTGCTAGATCTGTTCCAAGTCTGCTCTATTAAGCACCGTATTAGTACCACCCAAAATGGTGGAGGTTATTCTCAATATGCAGGTGTGACTTTGTCTCCACAATGACTATGCGGTGGTCACTCTTACCGATACTGTCATGGACAGATACTTCTGCAACTGGCAGATTAGTAAGGCTATGGTCAAGTATGTATTTTCGTGTTGGTTCCTTCATCACCTGACGCCAGTTATATCCTTTAGGACCCGGCCAGCTCGATCAGTAATGCTGTAGCTGAGGTGGACATTGAAATCCCCCACCCAGAGTACATCTTGCGTATGTGCTACCCTCAGTGCTTCCTCCAAGTTTTGGTCAGCATGGAGGAGTACTGATTCATCAGTTGAGAGAGGCTGGTACATGGTAATAAGCAGGAGGTTTCCTTTCCCATGTGTAAACTCATGCCATGAGACTTCATGGGATACGGAATCAAGAGGAATTCCCTTCCAACCGTATCCCAATGTGCCACCACTTCTGCTGTGTCCATCCTGCTGATGAGACAGGAGATATCCGGGGAAGGTGATGGGGAATCTGGGACATAGGTTGAAATGGATCATCCACTCAGCACTTCTGACTGAAGATTGTTGCGAATGAATCAGCCTTATCTTATACACTGATTTGATGGGCTCTTCCATCATGGAGGAAGTGGTTATTTGTGGAATCTCTTCCTCCAGTGAATTGTTTAATTGTCCTCAAAGTTTCTTGACTAGATGTGGAAGGACTTATACCTTACGGAATCATACCTTACAGACAATGTCAGGCTGTTGATGACGAGTCTGTTTATTTCTATTCACTGTTTCCTGCCAGCTGTCCCATTCTAGAAACATAGCCATATATTTGCCCCAATCCACTCGGATTTGATTTCGCAAACTGGGCTTGGAGCTTTACCAAAACCTTTCTCAAAATCCACGTGTTTAACATCCATTGCTTCTCTTTCATTTGTCTCCCAGTCTGTTTCTCAAACATAATTCCCATTTCATAAATCTATGTTAGTGTTGTCCATGACCATTACTTGCACCCCCAATAATTTCTCCTTAACCATTTACTTACTATGTTCTATGATGCACTTACTCTACCACTTTCCCACACCAGACTTGGTTTTCCTTGCATTGTTTGAGATTTCTGTGAAGACAGAACTGAAGTAGTGGCTTCATAGTTTTTCAATTTCCCTGTTCCACATTCTCAATTGTTTGGTTTCAGACTGTAAGGAAACTGCACTTGTTTTCTCATATTTTTCACACTGACATGATTTATCAAGTTATTACAGTTCACTCTTATAACCTTTGCGAATATAGTCTTCAGAAGTTCATCAATTCCTGCCTTAAACTGCTCAATAATTGACCTTCCACACCATACACTCACAGGGGCATAGCCTCTGTGCCAACAGATGTACAGCACGATCTATATTAGTCCCACTTTCCTACACCAGGCCCATAGCCTGGAATGTTATGACATTTCCAAGAGCTCGACCAAGTACTTTTTAATGATTGTGAGGTTACCTGTGATAATTCCCCTCTCAAGAAGTAATACCAGAACACAACACGCTCCTCAAAATGTTAGACAGCAACAGTAAGATTCCATCATCTCCCAATCCTCTAAAGCATCAATAGGAAGAGGTCATTCTGGCCTTGGAGATGACAACATCGGAACACCAGAAAGACTTCAGCCCATCGAGTTTGTACACCAGCAGGATGATGACTCCATTCAGCCAGACATGACTCTTACACAGCAATTGGAGCAGATCTCTTATAAACGTTTGCCCATTAAATAGGAATTCAAAGAAAACGCAAAGGGTTTCGAAAGGGAAGAACTTATAATAATGGTATACATTAGAGACTAAAGTGTAACAATAAATTATTGTAATTTAAGGCAAATTGTTAGAGTCCATTGTTCAGGACATTTGCAAACTCAAACCACAATTCGTCAGAGTCAACATGGTTTTTCAAAGGCTAAATCATGTTTGAATTGTTTGCTTGAGTTATTTGAAGATGTTGCAAACAATATGGATAGTGGGAATCCTGGAGATGGAACATATCTAGTCTTCCTGAAGGTATCGGATATGTCACTTCTCCAAAGAGTAAGTGGTAAGATCAGACAGCATGGGTTTAGGAGTAATGTATAAGCTTGGATGAAGGATTAACCAACAAAATGCAGTCAGATGGAACAAATGTGTCATTTTCTTTTGGCAGATGCAATTTGTGGGGTGCCATTGATTTCAGTACTCATGCCTCAACCATTTGCGATCGACGGTATTACTGTACTCGGTTGATGGGATAGAAAATACGGTGCCACATTTTCAGACAACACTAACATTGGTAGGAAATTACATCGAAATGATGATGCAAGAGATTTAAAACTATATGGATGGGTTGGGTGAATGGGCCGGCGTTTGGCAAGGAAAATTAATGTGAATAAATATGGGGCTATTCAAGTTGGCCAGTATAATAGAAAGACAAATTATTATCTAAATGGAGAGAAAGTTCAAAGTGCTTAGATGCAGAGGGATCTGGGTGTCTGCTTTTATATCACAGAAAACCTGCCTGTGGGTACTGCAAGTAATGAGAAATGCAAGCATAATTTCAGTGTTTATTTATAAAAGGATAGAGTAGAAAGGTAGGGAGTGTTGGTGTAGCTATGTAAGGCGTTAGTGAGGCTGCAACTGGAGTACAGTTTGGGTGTCCTGCAGAATGAGGTATTTCCCTTGGAGGCAACTCAGAAGAGCTTCATTACATTAATTCCATGTTTGAAGTGTTTGTCTTATGAAGAGAAATCGAGCAATTTAGGCCTATACTCTCGAGTTTATAAGAATGAAAGGAGACCTCATTGAGGTCTGTAAAATGCTAAAAGTAATTGAATGTGTAGATGTGGAGGGAATTTTTTTCATGTGTCGCAATCTACAACAAGAGATTAGAGTTTTAGGGTGGAGAGATGGCAGGAAAGTGGAACAGAGGCCGCGTTGACATCAACCTCATCGAGGGGTTGGGTTCCTCACAGATGCTTTTTGTTCTTATACAACTCTTCGACTGTGTTTCCCAGGAATGGGGGAGGCCTGGATATCATACAGGAAGCAGGCACGCAGGCCCAATCATTTCGAGAGAACGTAACCAGTAAGGTCACACAGTGACCAGCGCTGGGTTCTCAACTATTTACAATCTATATCAATGATCAGGAGGATGGAACAGATATACAGATGCTGAGTTTGGTGATGTCGCTGTGGTAAGCAAGAGATTAAATTATCAAGAGAAGGTGGAGAGTCTGCAAATAGAATCAGAGAGGTAAAGGCAATAGATATTAGTTTGGTAGGTGGAATTTAAGATGATAAAACCTGTCATTTCATTTACAGGAATAATGGAAGGCAGTATGTTACTGAAATGGAGAGGGATTACAGGACTTAATGATGCTGTGCACTGGAGGGTTCACTCAGATCCGTTCAGACATGGGAGGTTTTGCTCCATCCCTGATCGTCTGCTCCCAGGCACTCCAAGTGACCCTTTTGCTCTCCGTACATATGGAATACTTTGATGTGGTTGATTGGCGGTGGGGATGGTATTTTGAAACGTGCATCAAGGGGACAGCCTTTATTCAAGATATATTCATTTCTTTCTACATGAAGACCCGACGACGATGGGAATGACTGACTGCTTCTGAATGAAGAGGCCGTGACTGCTGCCAGGGCAGGGGGTATTAACAACATGATGTACTGTTTATGGGCACACTGTAACATTAATAGACAGAGAGAGAGAGAGCTCCTTCAGCTCCTCTACCTCTCCCCATTGACATGGATACACTGCAGATGGCATGTACACCATCGGGAATCCCACTATACTGGATACACCCGGCAGCTCCCTGCTGAGGGAGAAACAATGCTTCTCATCCATCATATATATCCTCCATCACCGAATGGTTAACATTGATGTTGAGATACTGGGAGATGATGGATATGTCACCTAGTCCTGACTGGAAAGTTCTGGATCATAGAGGCTGAATGAAACAGTGACCCTAACAGCCACTGGCAGCACCATCCTCCCCCTGGTGTGAAGCTGCAGGTCGTGTTGAAGGAGGTGATACCATTCTATGATCAGCTCCTTGTTCAGTGAGGGTCACCTCACTATCTGCTCCTGGGTCAAGTGGAGCTTGAGAAGTTGGTCCTGAAAAACCCGGGGTGGATACAGCAGATCCCTTTCCCTACACACTCTCACTCCGTGGTTTCAGAGCTTCCCCTCTCTGCAGCCTCTGCTCCATTTGTTGTTCACGTTTCAGACCCAGATGCTGTACCTACAGTCCCCATGCTCCATCCAGAGTTGGGTCGCTAAATCCTCAGGTCTCCCTGAATGTCTGAGGCAACTTACAGCACAACCTCCAGCAAAACATCCCCTGCCCTTCCACTAAATTTTCAATTACAGGAGCCAGTCATAAACCCCTCGGTACAAGTGTTGTGAACCAGACCAGATCCCCGCAAAATATTTCCAGAAGGCCGTTTAGACCCAAACATTTCCTTATTTTGAATATAGATGGGAAGTGTGCCTTACAGATATGTTCTGACTGGTCAAACCACTCGACATGAAGCAAAATATAATGTATTCTAACGCTTTAGTTAAAATACAATCAAAGAAAAGAACATTTTGTGATGGGTTATATGTTGAAACACTTACACAAACAATAGATACCGTACCTTCTTGGTTTCCACCGCTTGGCACAAAGATATATTCAAATACAGATCCTTACAGCAGTTTTCCAATCCAGGAGGAAATAACATGAACAGAGATCTCAGAGAGAAAAGCAGCTGGGGATCACGTATTAAAACTTCCACCCCTTCTGGGATCCCCAGCAGCTTCTGAATGCTGCAGCAAAAAACAAAATGAGCAACCCTGGTCTGGGAGAGTTGGCCACTGCCCTTCCATCGTTACCATTGTTTTAATGAAACCTAAAATCTCAGTTATTTACTTAAACTATTTTCAGACAGAAGTTCTGCACCTCTGCCTTTAAAACCTCTCTTTAAAAAAAAACCCAAGAGAAAATAACCTTTTTACAGTGATAGAATTCTCACAACTCCATCTTTAATACAATATTCCATCAATATACAACGGTGGATTCATTTTAGACCTCCTAATCTTCCTCTGTTAGTAGTCTGAAATGTATATACATTACATTGACTGTGAGCAAACAAATGTTCACAACAATTTCAATTTCAGGCATTTTATTCCTGCCAAGTCTCCACAACGTGTCAAAATGTAGGGTTTCTCGCCCTGTCACCTGTATAATTTCAAACTGAATGGCAGCAATAAAAAACTCAATCGAAACAGACTGGTATTTTTCTGCCTAGACTTCTGCAAAAACTTTACCGGGTCACTATCAGTGATAAAGGTTTGTCTCATGCATGTTATTCGCAATTTATAGCTGAAATGTTGTAACCCCAACACTAAGCTCAAGGCCTCCTTCCCCATTGTGGAATAAGTCTGTTGATGTTTCCACTGGATACTCCAACCACACGTTACATAATGGAGCACTTCTCATCTCTCCAATAGTCCTTCTGAATGACATAGCTCCTCATGTCTCAGCATAAAAGAGTTACATACTTCTGTACCTCTTAATGCTGTAACCTCATTACCTGCTACTCCTGGCCTTTGCCAGTTAATCTTACTCTCACAGGTATATGTTTTAAGAAGATCTCACACATTATTCTCAACCTCTTAAAGAAACCAAACTTTGATTTCTGAACCCAATCATCATTATCAGCCATTTCAGCTTCTAAGCTTGCCATTTTAACGATCTGCTCTTCCACATGAGTTCTCACGACTGCAGGAAGTGAATTATTGAACTTCTCCAAAATAAGAATCTCTCTCAGAGTGTCATCGGTTTGCTCTGTTTTTAATACCCTTCCCCACTTTTCAAAATTACTTTGTTTGATCCTTTCAAACTCAATGTGCATTTAACCAGGGAACCTTTTTTAGATTCCTGAAACGCTGTCTGTCGGCTTCTGGCACAAGCTCATATGCACTTCAGATGGCTTTCTTCATCACCTCATACTGGCCATATGCCTCCTCCAGTAGGGATGCAAATACTGATTGGCTTTGTTTGGCTAAACTAAATCCACATGGTCACTGGTCACTGCATTTGTTTAGCCACTTTCTCAAATGAAATTCAAAAGGCTTCCCCATCTTTCTCATCAAATTTAGATAATGCCTGGATGCATTTAAACAGAACCCCATTATGCCATTGGTTACAATAGGGTTGTTCAACCTCACTATCTTCCTCATCCAGCCGACCGTCTACCTTCATCTCCCCCTTCTATGTCAACTTTCCTCTCTAATTGCTAACTTTTTAAGTTAAAACTCTCTGCTTTTCTTCTGTCCTTTTCTCTCTTTCTTCTTCATTTCCTTTTCTTTTATTTCTACTTTTCATCATAATTCAAACTGTTTCATTTCCTTCTCATGTTCAAGGTGCCTCATTTGAAATTGAATTCTCCCCATTTCCAAAGAGTCTGATGGCGGTTCCACCAAATGTAATTGCCGAGCTCTAGCTGTAATTATCTCTCATTTTCTCACAGACAAACACAGCCCAAACTCCAGCTTGTCTGTCAATTCCTACAGCTTTGCCTTCACTATATTTTGTAAAACCGCCAAATTCACTTCCTCCACACCCAGAGAACTCTTAATGACTAAAAGAATCTTATTACGCAAAACACTGTTTAAAACAACCAAATTCAACATCCACAACAAAAGACACTAACAACTACCATACACGACCTTTGAACCCAATAGTCTCCCGGTGCATAATCCCCAGTGTCTGCATGAGCTTATTCTGGATTCTCTGGTTTCCTCCCACAATCCAAAGATGTGCATGTCAGGTGTATTGGCCATGCTAAATTGTTCATAGTTTTCAGGGATGTGTGGGTTAGGTGCCTTAGTTGGGGTAAATGTGAAATAATAGGGTAGAGGAATGGGTCTGGGTAGGTTACTCCTCGGAGGGTCAGTGTGGACTTGTTGGGTCGAATGGCCTGTTTGCACACTGTAGGGATTGTAATTCTAAACCCAATGTGGTGTTACCGATTTAGGACCAGCCAAGAGTCCCTAGTTTGCTATAGACCAACCAGACTGCCTCAAACTAGTTTAAGAGGGTAGCTTGGATGCCAACCTTTATTATTTTAAAGGTAGATGTGTAATGGATCTTCCAAATGTGATGTTACTAGTCAAACCACTCACCATTAAGCAAAACACAATATACTTAAACACTCTAATGAAAATCCATTCAAAATGACGAAGAATTTTGAATAATCTAACTATTGGAAACCTTAACCGAATAATGGATACAGTACCTTCTACAGATGAACTGTTCCAATATACTAACATCCCATAAATACACCCCTTGGCAAAAAGGTACATTCAGACATACGTTCTTGCATACAGTTCTCCAATCCAGTAGGAATCAGCATCAAGTCAGGTTTCAGAGAGAGTAGCAGCTGGGGATAAGTTACGAGGCCGTTGTTACTACTATTTATTAAAAACCCTAAAAGTGTCGTAAGTCATTTACTTGAGCCGTTTTCAGCAGGCAGTTTGGCCTTTAAGATATCTTATTTTTTGAAAAAAGGAGAAAATAACTTTTTTTTAAAAAGTGACAGCATTGTCACACAATTTAGATGCCTGGTCCTTTACTCTAGGGGCTTCCTCGTGCTACTGATCGCATGGTCACCTGAGAGAGACAAATTCAGCTACAGACCAAGTTACAAGGATGTGTCTCATAATTTCTGAAACACGCCTGTCCATGAACCATGCATGGGACATACCGGGAAGTGAACAACAGCCTGACACACACCATTTCACTGTTTCTCAGCTTCACAATGATTGCACTCGATACACTAGGGAGACAAAAGCAAAGGCCAGGGAAAGATACAGAGGGACAGAAAGATTCACATTAAAGACAGAAAGAGACAGTAAATTAACTGAAAAGATGTTGTGGAAATATGGGGAAAAAGACAGGGCAGTGGGACTAACTGGAGAAGTGAGATCTTCGACAGAAAACTTACAAGAATGACAACATTGAATAAAGGCATTGTCAGATCAGCTGAAATGGTTTGTTACATCAAATTCTGAATCTGCTTCACAGAACATCACCAGCAACATAAACTGGGACAAGATGACAGCCCAGCATGGAGAGCTATGCAGAGCAGGCTAGTGTGTTGGTCAGTAAACTGCATTATCTGCCCAGCATAGAGAGCATTGCAAACTTTACTATCATATGCAAACTATACTCGCATCAGATTACTGCCAACAATGGGAAGATTTGCTGCGTGTGTGTGTTCATCAGAAACTGAGGGACAGTGCGTGTGTGTGTGTGCGCGATATGCGTGGTTGAATGTGAAACTCATTGTTTGAGAAGGAACACACATGGAGGAAATTATTTTAAATAATAACAACTAACAGGCTTTTTGTTAATCGACAGAGAGAATGAGAGAAGTTTCATGGACAGATGAGATAAAGTGTTTGAGAACGTCAAAATAAAGGCATTGCCAGACACAATAGCAATACACATCGGCATACACATGACTGACAGATGGATGGGAGTTTGGTGTGAGTTCGATTTGCTTCGGCAGGTTTGAAGCCGGAGCGTCAGCGGCAGATTATTGGCTTCCTTAAGCCTGTATTTCATAGCTCAAGGTTCAAACAGGAGATGGAATAAGCCAGTGAGATATATTCTGGAGTGGTGAGTATTTCAAGTTTGAAATGGTCAGGGCATGGTGTCAGGAATCAGCTCATGGTCAAAGGGATCCTCCACAGTTGTGACTTGTCTGCTTCAGCTGCAGATATTGGCCAGGGATGGGAGGGAAACAGTGGAAGGAAGTGGAATTTGTAACCAGAACAGTAGAGAATGATCTCCATGCTGTTAATACTTCAATAACGAGGGCAATCATACAATAAATTGTAGTTCTCCGCTGAAACTGAGTAGGTCAACATTGAGACCCATGAGTAATAATGTCAGAGCAGAGAGGGAGACAGAGGGAGACAGGAATTGAACGCATTAATTTATGTAGTTAGGAGTGGTCTGTAGAGTGAATCTATGGATTGAGAGTTTCAACAGGAAGATAATAGGGACAAGAAGTGTAGACTATTTCAAAGAACAGTAATACAGACATAACTGGTTTATAGAAAGAAAAATATGGACAGTGACACTTACCAGGAACACCGACGATAACCAGGAAAGGATAATAAAAATGTTGAATAATGAGAAGTGTGTAATAGATCTGCAATGATAATGGCCACCAATTATTTGCAGAAAGATACCAAACATAATTAGATAAACTCCTGTCTATTGTTGGAAAATGCCAGTCTAATATTCCCAGATTATGATACATTTTTGGAACATTCCAGTCTAATATTCCCAGATTCTGATCCATTGTTGGAACATTCCAGTCTAATGTTCTCAGATTCTGATCCATTGTTGGAACATTCCAGTCTAATGTTCTCAGATTCTGATATCTCCTCCCCCTTTCTCCAAATCTGCTGATCCCTATCAGTGCTGTCGGTGATGTTCTCGCCCATGTTATCGGATAACACATTGAATGGCGCCCATTTATCATTTAAAGATGGAAATCCTCCATTGGAATAATTAGAATCCATGGAGATTGGCATTAATCACAGTCACTAAACAAACACTGGTTAACCGAGCAAAGGCTACGAGAACAGATGAATGGGCACCACACAACAATCAACAGACAGGAGTATTCCCTCCCAGTTGGGGAACACTTCAGTGGTCCAGGATATTCAACCTTGGACTTTCTGGTGACCATCCTCCAAGGTGGACTTCAGGACAGGCAGCAGCAAAAGGTGGCCGAGCAGAGGCTGACAGCGAATTTCGATACACATAGGGAGGGCCTCAACCGGGACCTTGGATTCATGTCACATTAGTGGTGACCACCATTGCACCATACACACACACACAGGCACTCCTAAACATACACATACATACGGACACGCATGTACACGCATGTACACAGACACGTACACAGACACGTACACAGACACTCACAGACACCCTTACAGACACACACACTCTCCCACACTCACACGGCACTCTCTCAGAGACTCTACACTCATGCACACACATGTGCACGCTCTCTCACTGATACTCAAAACCCCCCACCCCAGACACGCACATACACTTCCACACTCACACATGCAACCCCTCACAGATTTAAGACACTCTACATCACTACACACACATATACATTCTCTCTCACACTCATAACCCCCCAACCCAGACAGACACAGACACACATATACAAATCGACAGAGACCCACATGCACACATATATTTTGTGGGATGAGTTTGCACTTGCAGAGTTGCATTGTATATTGCTCAAAAACTTCATGGATTCATGTAAAACTCTGTTATCTCACTTTTCTGAGTAGAATCAATCTAAACATCATGGCATAGACAGAGAACACAGGGGGATAAACTTGGAAATGAGAGTATTAACAGAACACTGCAGGGGTCGATATATGTTCCACTCTGTTTATGAAAGAGACAGTTATAAAATAACAGATCGGTTGCATAAAGAAAACTTGGGTGGGCAAGTTTCTAGATTCCTTATTGACCAGAGTGAGGCTACTCCTGGTATTAAGTGTCCTGCTACCAAATCCTTTCATAACCTAAAGACAGAGCATTGAGACTGCTGCTCAGCAACAGGCTGAAGCAATTCTGTCCCTATGGACCTCTTACAGAGGGATAAGAGAAGGCCATTCAGCCCATATTAGCCTGTTGCTACTTGAAAAGATGGAAATATAGAACATTGGCACATTTTGCCAACAAGGAGAAAGTGAGGACTGCAGATGCTGGAGATCAGAGCTGAAGACTGTGTTGCTGAAAAAGCGCAGCAGGTCAGGCAGCATCCAAGGAGCAGGAGAATCGCCGTTTCGCGCTTTTCCAGCAACACATTTTTCAGCACATTTTGCCAACAGAATCATTCAAAACGAAGAGATGTGTCACTGCAGCTAAATGAGGTGTTAGTGAGAGGGCACCTGGAGTACATTGTGTTCTTTGTGTTTCTGTAACTGAGAAGGGATGGACCTCCATCAGATACAGTTTAACGGCTGCTCGTAATCCACGGGTTGCTGTGTCATTTAATGGCTCGGGAATGTTACACAAGGACAGGAGGTGGCCATTCAGCCTTTCCAGTCTATTACACAGGGCCACGAGGAGCCCATTCAGACTCTCGAGCCTGTTACAGAAGGGCAGCAAGTGTTTCGTTAACTTTCTGTTACGCATAAATATTAGTTTTAAATTAGTTGTGGAATAGGAAAGACCTGATGTAAACATTAAAGTTCTAACTTTGAATAAGGCCAATTTTGAAAGTGTTAGGTGAGCCCTGTGAAAGGCTGATTGGAATACCCTATTCACAGGTAAAGGGATGGTTGGAAAATGCAAGGCCATCAAAACGTGGTTTCAGAGAGTCCAGAGCCAAAGTGTTCCCATTAGTGAGAGGGGCAAGGCTGGTGGGTGCAGGGAGTGCTGGATGGTTAGATATATTGATGCTCTGGTCAAGATAAGGAAGGAGGCATATGTCAGGTAAACAGAGTTGAGCTCAATTAATCCAGAGAGGTGTGTAAGGGCAGCAGGTGCACAGTCAATGTGAAAATCGGGACAGAAAAATGTGGACATGAGATAGCTTTAAAAATAGGGTTAACGAGGCATTGAAGAAATTCTACAAACCCTTTAATGGCAAGAGATTAACTAGGGAGAGAACAGGGCCCCTTAAAGATCAGTAAGACTACCTATGTGTGGAACCACACGAGATTGGAGGGATACAAAAATTTCTCCTCAGTATTTAATGAGGAGGAGGCTACAAGAGCGAGAGAATGAATAAATATATAGTGATACATTGAAAAGTGTCTATATTACAAGGAGGTGTTTGACATTTTAAAAAAAATAATGGTGAACAAATTCCTGGGACCTGATCAGTTGTATCCCAAAAGTTTGTGGGAAGCCAGGAAGGAGATTGGTCAGCATTTTGATGATGTATTTGTATCATTGATTTCCACAGGTGAGGTGTCAAAAGACTGGAGGGCTGCTAACATAGTGTCATTATTTAAGAAAGTAAGGAATAAAAAAAGGTAACCATAGATCGCTGAGCCTGACGTCAATGGTGACTAAATTGTTGGAGGAGATTTTGTGGGAAAGGATGTGTATGCATTTGAAAAGACAAGGACTAAGGAGGGCTTTGTACATTGGAGATCACGTCTCACTGACCCGGTATAAACTTTTGACGAAGTGAAGAAGATGATTGATGAAGGCAGGAGAGTGGATGTTGTCTTTATGAAATTCAGTAAGAAAACTGAAATGTTCTACATGGTCGACTGGTTAGCAAGGTTAGACTGCCTGGGATCCAGGGAGAGCTTGCCATTTAGATCCAAAATGTTCTTGAATATTGGAGACAGTCCGTGAGAGTGGACATTTGTTAATTAAACTTGGAGACCTGTGACTAGTGGCGCTGCTCACAAAGATCAATAGTGGGTCCACTGCCTTTTGTCACTTATACAAATCATTAGCACTTGAGTATATGAAGTATGGTCAGTAAGTTAGTAGATAATAACAAATTTCGTGACCGTGAAGAATGATCTCTCAGACTATAATGGGACCTTGTTTAGGTGAGCCGAGGAATGGCAGATAGAGTATATTTTAATTTCATGTGAGGTGTTGCATTTTGGCAAGACAAATCAAGGCAAGACATGACAGAACTCCATAGAAAGTATCGAATCCCTACAGTTAGGAAACAGGCTTTTCAGCACATGGAGGCCACACCGAACCTCTAAACAGTATCCCACTGGACAAACCCCTATCCTATCCCTCTGAGCCTGCATTTCCCATGGCTAATCCACCTCCCCTACACAACCCTGGGTAGGGTGCGCAATTTAGCATGGCCAATCTACCCTTACCTGTATATACTTACACTGTCGGAGTAAAACATAGCACCCGCAGGAAACTCACGCAGACACGGGGAGAATGTAGAAACCCCACACAGCGAGTCATTCAAAGATGGAATTAAACCCAGGTCACTGCCCTGTGAGGCAGCAAAGCTAGCCTCGTGGTGCAGGTTCTCCGTTCCTTGAAAGTGCCGTCACAGGTAGACAGCGCAGTGATGAAGGCATTTGGTGATCTTTCCTTTATTGGTGCGTGCTTTGAGTCGAAGCATTTGCATGACATGTTAAATCTGTACAGGACATTGGTTTGGCCACTTTTGTAATATTGCCTTTAATTCTAGTCTCCCCGCTGTCGGAAATGCGTTGTCAAACTTGAAAGGATGCAGAAGAGATTTAAAAGAATGTTGCAGGTGTTGGAGGGTCAGAGTGACAGGGAGAGTTTGAATAGGCTGGGACTATTTTCAAGTGTTGAGGCTGAGGGGGGTCCTTAAAGGGGGTTATAAAATCATGAGGGGAATAGATAAGGTAAACAATCAATGTCTTTTCCCAGGATAGACGAGTCCAAAATTAGAAGACAAAGGTTTAAGGTGAGAGGAGAAAGATTTAAAAAGGGACATGAGGGGCAACATTTTCACACAGAGACTGCTGTGTGTATGGATTGAACAGACAAAAGAGGTGGTGGAGGCAGGTACAGTTACACCATTTAAAAGGCATTTGGATGGATACATGCATGGGAAGTGTTCAGAGGGAGATGGGCCAATTGCTGGCAAGGGGGACGAGATTAATTTAGGATATTTGGCGGTATGGATGACCAGACCGAACGATCTTTTTCCTTGCTGTACATCTCTGAGAGTCTATTGACTCTTCAGTGTATAACACGGGAACAGGAGAAGGCGATTCAGCATCTGAATTCTGCCAGTCGGCTTCTTTGCTCAATTACTGAGAGTCAATACAAAAATACATCATTCAGAATTTGATGGTGCTTTACAGAAACAGGAGAATGGCCTTTAGTCAAGAAAAGTTGCAAAGAATGTGAAGAGGCCATTCAGTCCCTCACCTCCATTCCACAGGAGCAGCAGGTGAGCACAGAGCTATTGGAGCCTGTTACTCAGGAGCAGGAGGAGGACATGTATTTTCACAAACTTGGGATCAGGAGGGAATCATTCAACTGCTTGAAACTGGGACACAGGAACAGGAGACTCAACTGTTCGAGACTGGGACACAGGAACAGGAGGCAGTCACTTAACTGCTCAAAACTGGGGCACAGGGAAATCTGGAGGCTACTGAGGCCCGAGGATCCTGTTACACAGGAAAAGGAGGAGGGGACTCACTCCCCAGCAATATGAAACACTGGGAGAGAAGGGGAGTTTGCTTGCAACAAACAGAAATATATGAATAAGTTGCATCAGTGGTCCACAAAATCCTGCCCCACCATTCACTAAGAACACGGCTGATCTGATGGTGATTCCCTCATTCCATTTTATGGAGACTGTCCTCTCTGCAGCCTCTGCTCCATTTGTTGGTCATGTTGCAGACTCAGATACTGTAACAACAGGCACCATGAATCATCCAGAGGGATGTGTCAAACTGGGTGAGTCAAGATTTGAAAAGTCCAATCACAAGAATGAAAACACAAACTAAAGGCATTGCCAGATGTTTCGTTCTCTCACATTCGCAATCCAACTCACCTAACCAGCCCATCCATTACATATTCAGGATGAAGCACTGTATAGATCCGGCTAATGTCTGCTGAATGCAACGCAGCTATATCCAGAGTGAAACTACATGCAGCCCACACCAATGCTTGATCTATAATCCTAGGTTAAATGTCCAGCGTGGGAGGCTGTGCAGTCCGCACTGGTTCATTCCTATATAAACTCAGGATGTTGCATTGTTCGGTAACACTGTGTTAGATCGCAGCTCAGTGTGGGGAAACTTGCAGCCAATGTTGGAACTGACAGGATGTGCAGCTCCCATCCATTTACAGCTCCATATCTCCACTGTGCCTTGACAAGGGATGCTGCGAATGTGAAAGTCACTGCGAGGAAGAGATGTCAATGGAAACAATTTAAATACCAATAGTTCTGATGAAGGTGTGTATCACTCTAGTATTTAAAGATGAAATAACTGAGATAATATCCAATGAGATTTTGTAAATGATGCAAACAAGTAAGAGGGGGATGGTGATGTTATAGTAGTTGTACTATATGCCTTCAAATAATCAATGGGAATTAGAAGAACAAATATGCAGGGAGACTGGCGAGACTTGCAGGAGCAATAGGGTTGTCATAATAGGTGATTTTAATTATCGTAACATAGATGGGGACTTCTAGAGGGTTAAGAACTTAAATGGAACGTAATTTGTTAAGTGTGTTCAGGAAAGTTTCCACAAGCAATTTTTAGAGTATCCTACTCGGGAAGGGAGAAACTCGACCTACTGTTGGGAAATAGGGATGGAGAGGTGACGGAGGTAAAGTGGGGGAGCATATTGGGAAAAGTGACCAGAGCTGTATTAATGTAAAAATAGTTATGGTAGGGACAAAATTGGTCCACAGAATCAAGTTCTAAATTGGGGCAAGGCGAATTTTGTTGGAATTACGCAGGGGATTGTAGGGCTTGGTTGGAGTAGTGTGTTTCCAGGTAAAAGGATCCAGGGAAAGTGGACGGGCTTCAAAAGTGAGGTAGCTCGAGTTCAAGGTCGATATGTTTCTGTGAGGGTGAAGGGAAAGTGAGGCTGGAAGAGAGAACCCTGGATGACAAGAGATATTGAGGCTCTGACCAGAAACAAAGGAGGCGTCGCTCAGGTAGAGGCAGCTGGGACCAAGGGAATCTCTGGAGGTACACAGGGGATACAGGAGTTTACTGAAGAAGGAAATCAGCAGGGCTAAAGTGGGGTATGAGATAGCCTTGGTTGAGCAGATTAGGGTGCATCCAAATTCAGTATAGTAAAGAAAAAGAACAACAAGAGAGAGAATACGAAGCTTTAAAATCCAAAATGGGCGTGCATGTGTAAAACCTCAAGAGATGGGTGAGGTCCTCAATTTCCCCTCTGTGTTTACCATGAAGAAAGACATGAAGAGCTGTGACCTTTGGGAGGTTAGTTGTGATATCTTGGTCCAGTCCATATCACAGTAGAGGTGCTGTTGGACATATTAGAATGTACAAAGTCAGATAAATCTCTTGATCCTGAGCAGATATAAATAAGAGCACTGCACGAGGCGAGAGAATATAGTTCAGGGGCAAGGTCCCGGAAGACTGGGCAGTAGCAAATGTTGTGCCCTTATTCAGAAGGGCTGCAAAGAAAATCCTGGGAAATATAGACCAGTAAGCGTTACATCTGTTTCGGAAACCACTTGAGAAGGTTCGGAGATATAAGATATGCATGCATTCGGAAAGACAGAGTTTGACTTGGAGCTGTCAACATAGCTGTGTGCCTGGCAGATCATGCCTGACAAGTTTTTGCGGAAGTGACCAGGAAGGTTGACGCGGGCAGGGTGGTGGACATAGTCTATATGGATTTCAGTAAGGCCTGTGATAAGGTTCCACATGGTAGGCCGCTCTGGAAGGTTAGATTACATGGACTCCATTATAAACTGGCAAATTTGTGACACAGTTGGCTTGACGATATGAAGCAAATGCCTATGGTGGAGGTATGCTTGTCAGACTGGAGACCTGTGACTAGTGGAATGCCTCAGTGGTCGGTGCTGGGCCCATTGCTGTTTGTTATCTATATCAATGTTTTGGACCAGAGTGCACAACACGACGTTTGTAAATTTGCAGATGACACTAAATTAGGAGGCGTCATTTACAGGGAGTAACATTATCAGAAATTGCAGCAGTACCCTGATCAGCTGGGGAAGTGGGCTGAGAAATAGCAAATGGAGTTTAATATAGATAAGTGCCTTGCATTTAGGAAAGTTAAATCCAGGTAGGAGATTAATGACGAATGATAGTGCCTTAAGGCGTGTACTGCAACAAAAGGACGTTGGAGATCAGGTGCACAGTTGTCTGAAATTTGTGTCACAGATACACAGGACAGTGAAGACGGCCGTTGGCACATTGGCTTCATCAGCGCATTGAGTATAGACGTTGGGACATTATGTTGCAGCTGTATAGGATGTTAGTAAGGCTGTATTGGAGTATTGTGTTCAGTTTTGTTCAGCTTGCTCTCGAAAGGATATTATTGAACAAGAAAGTACGTAGAACAAATTTCCAAAGATGTTCCCTAAGCTAAAGGCTCTAAGTTGTAGGCAGAGGTTGGACAGGTTAGAACTTATTTCTTTACAGCGTAGGAAGCTGAGAAAGTTCTTATAGAAGTGTAGCTCTTCTAAAATCATGGGAGGCATGCATGTGGTGAATACTTCAAAATTCCTTCCCAAGGTTGTGGAATCGAGGACTAGAGGACATCCATTAATGTTTTGGAAAGCATAAAAAATATAAAAAGGAAACTGAGGGGCAACTTTTTTACATAGAGTGTGGTACGCATATGGACTGAGCTGTCAGTGGAAGTGATTGAGATGGGTACAATAACAACATTGAAAAGGCATTTGGACAAATACACAGATAGGAAAGGATGAGAGGGATACAGAACAAGGGCAAGGGAATGGGATGAGTCTGGATGGACATTTTGGTTACCATGGACCAGCTGGGCCAAATAGCCAGTTATACTGGCAGTCTCATGCAATATGACTGCAAATGAGTGTATTTTGGGGTGGAGACAGGGTGGTGGAGGGAGACTGAGATGAAATATCATGGAAGGATATGTTCACAGGTTCAGAATGCTGAAATGAAGACATTCCGATAGTATCATGCAACACATGTCAGTATTTCGAAGAATATGAGTGAAAGGGATATTGCTGTGAGTTCAGGCGATGGAGAGTTTTGGATGAGCATTTGTTCTGCAGCTTTGTAACTGGGAGTGAGGACAGTAGAGTCTTCGCCTCACTGGGCTGAACCTAACAAAAAACTGTCTCAGTGACATTTTCATTGGGGTTGTCTGCACGAGGCCGAGCTAGTTTCATGGTGCTATCTTACCAAACTCATCTCATTAACTACACATCCCACTCCATAGTGTCCCTCTCATACAATGCCAGCACAATGTTCCCATCCATCATGACTGGAGGTACTCACAGTCGCCTGGATGCTCCTGGATATTCCGTAATCCCTGACACTGGTGCCATCTTTAAAAGATCAATGGCACACAGTTGCGCTTTCTCAGTTTGGAGCTGCCCTGCACATTTTCCCCAAGCATGACAATGAAGGGGAAATTACACTACGGTTTGTCGACAGCAGCACAGAGGTCCTGGTGGATGCGCGAGTACAAAAGGGGACCATTCTCTTCCCAGAGGGGCCCACACTAACAGACCCACCCAGCATGGTCTGAGCTCACCACCCAGCTCAGTGCAGTTTCTGGGGTCTGAAGAAATGGCCAGCAAAATATGTAAATATATTACATATATATTTTTAAATATATCTTTTTACAATATATGTAAATGATATAGAAGATGGTATCAGCAATAACATTAGCAAATTTGCTGATGACACAAAGCTAGGTGGTAGGGTGAAATGTGATGAGGATGTTAGGCGATTACAGGGTGACCTGGACAAGTTAGGTGAGTGGGCAGATGCATGGCAGATGCAGTTTAATGTGGATAAATGTCTGGTTATCCACTTTGGTGGCAAGAACAGGAAGGCAGATTACTACCTCAATGGTATCAAATTAGGTAAAGGGGCTGTTCAGAGAGATCTGGGTGTTCTTGTCCACCAGTCAATGAAGGCAAGCATGCAGGTACAGCAGGTCGTGAAGAAGGCTAATAGCATGCTGGCCTTCTTAACAAGAGGGATTGAGTATAGAAGCAAAGAGGTGCTTCTGCAGCTGTACAAGGCCCTGGTGAGACCACACCTGGAGTACTGTGTACAGTTCTGGTCTCCAAATTTGAGGAAAGACATTCTGGCTATTGAGGGAGTGCAGCGTAGGTTCACGAAGTCAATTCCTGGAATGGCAGGATTGCCTTACACGGAAAGACTGAAGCGACTGGGCTTGTATACCCTTGAGTTTAGAAGACTGAGAGGGGATCTGATTGAAACGTATAGGATTATGAAAGGACTGGACACTCTGGCAGGAGGGAACATATTTCCGTTGATGGGGGAGTGCCGAACCAGAGGACACAACTTAAAAATACGGGGTAGACAATTTAGGACAGAGATGAGGAGAAACTACTTCACCCAGAGAGTGGTGGCTGTGTGGAATGCTCTAAACCCAGAGGGCAGTGGAGGCCCAGTCTCTGGATTCTTTCAAGAAAGAATTGGATAGAGCTCTTAAAGATAGTGGAGTCAAGGGGTATGGAGATAAGGCTGGAACAGGATACTGATTAGGAATGATCAGCCATGATCATATTGAATGGCGGTGCAGGCTCGAAGGGCAGAATGGCCTACTCCTGCATCTATTGTCTATTGTCTATTGTCTATTGTCTATTGTCAAAACAGGACAAGCATCAATAAGCTTCCCCACTCTGTCAGGATAAGGGTCACCATATTTTCTCTGCTCCCTCACACTCACTCTATATCTGTTTTTGCACCGACCCCAGAACAAGGCTCATGCTCCACCATTCATACTACTGCATGCAGGACCTTCCCTCTCTTTCTCTCTTGCCTTTCTGCCCTCCACACAGTTAGAGAATATTCTGCAGAATGTCAATTATGGAATGTTCCAGGTATTGTTCCAACTTATTCCCAGTTTCAGGAAAACGGCTGTGCCCCAGTGTGTAACACGTAAGAGGATGGAGGAGAGATGTACGTTTTTCAAATCACACGGAATTAAGATCCATCATGAGGCCATTCAGTACTTCAGATATGCTCCAACATTCAATACGTTTGAGGGTGTTCTTATGGTTTTCTCAGCTCCATGTTCCAGGAACTTCCAGTCATTCAACCCCCAGGGTCCTGTTACCGAGCAGAGATTCTCAGACACTTCATACCCCGGGTTTCTTCTAGCATGTATTCAGAAGGCATTTCTCATAGGGACGGACACTCCTTACAATATATTTCATCTGATTTATAAATTCATGCAACAGTCAACATGCTTTCCACAGACCAATCAAGAACATGCACTTATTTTATGGTTATCGATATCCCATCACAATTAGTCATTCTGGTTATTTCACTTGTCTCACCTTATTGTATTCAGCCAAAGACTGCTTCCAAACACTTGTCTCATTATAAAATATAATTTTGAGCAAAGAACATTTTTATCTCGAATCCACCTTTTCCCTTGTCATTAAAATTTCTCTTGCCCTTTTTTTTGACTGATTCTGTGTGCAACATTACACAGTCTCCCACTCAGTTGGCTGGATGGTTGGTTTGTGATGCAGAGGCAGGACACCAGTGCAGGTTCACTTCCCCACACTGACAGAAGTTACCATGAAGGGAATGCTTTCTCAACCTTACCCCATCACCCGTGTGGTGGCCTTCAACGTAACCAACACGAGTGGTCTCTCTAATGAGAGTTATTTGGGCCTCTAACCTATCAATGTTAGCATTTTAATTTTTTAACCAAATTTTTTATTGAAAAAGATATTTTTATTATTATATTAAACCAATAACAAAACAACTTAAATAACTGAACAAAATGACACCCATGTGCATGTATATACAAAATAAGTTAAAGTCTCTAAACGAACAGAAGAAAAACAAAAATAAACAATAAATAATAAATAAATAATACAGCTCAGCATAACAAAGTGATAGCTCTCGTTTGTCGAGAGCATGAACTGATACACATTCATACGTTCATAATTCTTAATATATGATTCATTAGACAATATCGTCATGGCTGTATGAAAGCCCTTCTTAGAGTGACAGATAAGCCTGTATCGCGGTAATCCAAAAAGGGTTGCCATATCTTCTATAAATCTGCTCTTCGCTGCACCATACTGGTGAGAATGTCCAAAGGGATATTCTCCATGACGAGCTTACAACCACCCAACAGACACGGAGGTTTTTTAGACATCCAACACAACAGAATATTTTTCCTAGCACAGGACGTATGTGGGAGATACTAAAGGAGTATTGTACATCAGTACTTACTGTGGAAAAGGATATGGAAGATATAAAATGTAGGGAAATAGATGGTGACACCTTGCAAAATGTCGATATTACAGACTCGGAAGTGCTGGATGTCTTGAAACGGGTAAAGGTGGATAAATCCCCAGGACCTGATCAGGTGTAAACTAGAACTCTGTGGGAAGCTAGAAAAGTGATTGCTGGGCCTCTTGCTGAGATATTTGTATCATCAATAGTCACAGGTGAGGTGCCAGAAGACTGGAGGTTGGTTAACGCTGTGCCATTGTATAAGAAGGATGTTAAGGACAAGCCAGGGAACTATAGAACAGTGACACTGACGTTGGTGGTGGGCACGTTGTTGGAGGGAATCCTGAGGGGCAGGATGTGCATGTATTTGGAAAGGCAAGGACGGATTAGGGATAGTCAACATGGCTTTGTGCGTGAGAAATCATGTCTCACAAACTTGATTGGCTTTTTTGAGAAAGTAACAAAGAGGATTGATGAGGGCAGAGGGGTAGATGTGATCTATACGGATTTCAGTAAGGGTTTTGATGAGGTTCCCAATGGGAGACTGAATGGCATGGTTAGATCTCATGGAATACACGGAGAACTAGCCATAAGATACAGAACTGGCTCAAAGGTAGAAAGACAGAGGGTGGTGGTGGAGGGTTGTTTTTCAGACTGGAGGCCTATGACAAGTGCAGCGCCACAATGATTGGTGCTGTATTCGCTACTTTTGTTCATTGACGTAAATGATTTGGATGTGAGCATAAGAGGTACAATTAGGAAGTTTGCAGATGACTCCAAAATTGGAGGTGGAGTGGAGAGCGAAGAGGGTCACCTCAGATTGACCAAATGGCCAATGGGCTGAGAAGTGGCAGATGGAGTTTAATTCAGATAAATGCGAGGTGCTGCATTTTGGGAAAGAAAATCTTAGAAGGACTTATACACTTCATGGTAAGGTCGCAGGGAGTGTTGCAGAACAAAGAGATCTTGGAGTGCAGGTTTAAAGCTCCTTGAAAGTGGAGTTGCAGGTAGATAGGATAGTGAAGAAGACGTTTCCTGTATTGGTCAGAGTATTGAGTACAGGAGTTGGGAAGTCATGTTGTGGCTATACAGGGCATTGGTTAGGCCAGTTTTGAAATATTGCTTGCAATTCTGGTCACCTTCCTATTGGAAAAATGTTGTGAAACTTGAAAGTGTTCAGAAAAGATTTACAAGGATGTTGCCAGGGTTGGAGGATTTGTGCTATAGGGAGAGGCTGAACAGACTGGTGCTGTTTTCCCTGGAGTGTCGGACGCTGAGGGGTGAGCTTTTTGTGGTTTATAAAATTATGAGGGGCATGGACAGGGTAAATAGGTAAAGTCTTTTCCCTGGGATCGGGGAGTCAGAACGAGAGGGTATAGGTTTAGGGTGAGAGGGGAAAGATATAATAGAGAACTACAGGGCAACTATTTCATACAGAGAATGGTACGTGTATGGAATGAACTGCCAGGTGATGTCTGGGAGGCTGATACAAGTATAACATTTAAGAGGCATTTTGATGGGTAAATGAATAAGAAGGGTTTAGAGGGTTACGGGCCAGGTGCTGGCAGGTGGGACTAGATTGGTTTGGGATATGTGGTCGGCATGGACGGGTTGGACCGAAGGGACTGTTTCCATGCTGTACACATCCATGACTCTATGATTCTATGACTTATATTATTCTCTGTTTTTTGGTACACCATGCTGGTGAGAAAGTCCAAAGGGATATTCTCCATGATGAGCTTACAAAGACCCAACAGACCCGGGGAGTTTTCAGACATACAACACAACATAATATTTTTCCTAGCATAGCAAGTAAGGATATATATATTTTTTCCATGTGCATCTGCGTAAGATACTCTAGGCAGACCCAGGAAAAGAGAAACCAGGTCCATCTCCAATTCGGTCCCCATGACCCACTCTACCACACCGAACACAGTGCTCCAATATATACGAAGCCTGCAGCAGGACCACATGCAATGAGTAAGAGTGCCTGTAGTCATTCTGCATTTAGGTCATGCTGAAGATAATCCCACTTTGAATTTTGAGAGAAAATCTGGTGTCAGATAGACCCTATGAAGATTTTTCAACTGCATGGAATGGTTTCTATTACAGATCAAAATCCTTTGAGCATTTTCACAAATATCCTCCCATGTCTCCGAAAAGATCTAAACCCCCAACTCTCTCGCACAGACGTCACGAAGCTGCACAGACTTGTCTGAGGGGACACTCACCAACAAATGGTAAAGGGTACTGACAGAGAGTGTACTCTTTACAATAATCACCTGCTTCTCTGTATCGGATCTATAAGTGTCTGTTAAAATTGTATTTTTTATTCAAATCTCTAATCTGGAAAAAAAATAGAAGTAGTCTCTACTAGGTAGTCCATCCTTAATAGTTATTTGATCAAACTGTATTAATGTTTCTCCTTCAAATAACACGTGGTGGCTCGGTGGTTTGCAGTGCTGACTCACCGCAACCAGGGTCACGGTTTTCGTTCCAGTCTTGGGTGACAGGTTGTGTGGAGTTAGTATATTCTTAACTGTGACTGCGTAGGTTTCCTCCCCCAGTCGCATGTTAGATGACTTGGCCATTGCTCAATCGCTCATAGTATTCCAGGATCTGTAAGTTGGGGCATTAATCAGGGTAAATATAGGATGGTAGGGGAATGGGTGTGGGTGGGTTACTCTTCAGAGGATCGAAGTGGACTTGCTGGGCCCAAGGACCTGTTTCCATACTGTAGGGATTCTACTAATTCTAAATCACCCAAACAAGGTTTCCCCTTCGCTGCCCACAGTTTAAACCTGGAATCCATTATCCCCGGTATACCAATTATAGGAGTAAGAAACATGATTTTGGTTGTATTGCCTCGATCTGACGCATTGTTCTTCAAGTTTTAACAGTATTGATAATCATTATTTTATGACAATATTCTATAAATGTTGTCATTTTATCGAAGAATAACAGACTAATAAGGGTTCACTTTGTCTGAGAGGGCTCAATGTCTAGCCATATTGATGCCGAGTCCTCAGCGGCCCAGGCACTAACGTACAATGAAAAAAAACTTAATTGATTGCTTTTAATCGGGGATATCTACTCCTCACAATCTGTGGGGCAGTTGAAATTTTGTTAGCTAGACAAAGAATCGCTTATGGTGTCAAATAAAAGAGCTAAACCAGCCATTATGTTTCCGAAATATCTGTCTGGGAAACATCATAGAAAGCATTGAAATTGGTGGAGGAAATGAGGAAGGACATTCATTTTAATAACAGCTATCCGACCTAGCCAGGATATTGGAAATGCCTCCCATCTTTGAAGGTCTTGTTTAATTTTGTCAAACAACTGGACATAGTTCATGTTAAATAAAGGATCAAAGACAAATGTAATGAATATACTGAAATAGAGAAACCACCCCCGTGACCACTTAAAAGGAAACCAGGATTTGCCCTCAGTATCAGGTATTTCCCTAAGACCTCCCATAGGCATGGCCTCCAACTTTGTAAAATTAATCTTATCGCCCGGAAAGGCAACAAGTGAATTAATGCATTGCATCACATGACCTACCGAAATTGCGGGATTTGACAAAAACATAAGACCCTTATCAGCATACAATGTAATCTTACGTGACTTCTATCCCACTTCTGAGGCAGATATGTTGGCATCCCTACGGATGGCCTCCGCCAGTGGTTCAATCACCAACGTAAACAAGAATGGTGAAAGGTGTCAACCTTGTCGGCTGCCTGGAGAAATATGAATATTACTGGTTGGCCACACCATTAGTGAGAACCACAGCCAGAGGATCGCGGTAAAGGATCCTCACCCACTTGATAAAAACTTTGTGTATACCAAACCGTTCTAATGTGCCGAAGAGATCCGGCCACTCAACCCAATCAAATGTCTTCTCTCATCTAAACAGATCAATAATCCCTGGACAGATTGTTGTTGACACTCTTGGATCATATTGAGTAAATTCTTCACATTGTAGGAAGATCTGCGGCCCTTTATAAAGCATGTTTGGTCCTCTTTGGTTACAGAAGGCAGCAAAGTTTCCACCTTAATGCACGGATCTGAGACAGGATTTTTTAACCAACATTTAAAAGTGAGATTAGCGTGTAAGAAGCACAATCTTCTAGGGTCTTCCTTTCTTCATCATTCGAGAGATATGAGCCTCTTTTAAGGATGGAGGGAGGGGTTTGTCACTGTATGAGTGACGGAACACGTTAAACATCAACCCTGACAATAGGTTTCTAAATTATATATAAAACTCACTAGGAAATCTGTCAGGAACGTGCACCTTTACATTCTGAAGCTGCTTCACACCCTCCTGCGCTGACAATGGTGCATTAAGGCACATCACCTATTTAGGGGTTACTCCTGGAAGACCCAGGTTCTTGAAAAATGACTCCATCTCAATCCATCTATCCTCAAAATGTTCAGTCTGAAATAATTCGGTGAAACATCCCAGACAGGATACATTAATCTTTTGGAATTGAAGGGAAGGATCTCAATATCTTCCCTAAATGAGGTAACGGCTTAAGAGGGGCGTTCGTTTTCCTGGCAAGATAGACTAAATACCTGCCTGGCTTATCACCATGTTCAAACAGCCTTTGTTTTGCAAAAGTAAGTTCCTTCTTCGCTGTCTGTATGAGCATGGAATTCACTGTAGACCGAAGCGTTGTCATCCTCTGCAGCTTAGCCACTGAGGGACAATCGCAGTGTGTACTTTCGGCTGCCCTCAGCTTTGCCTCAAACCAGCGTTCCTGCTCCCCCTTCTGCTACATCATAAGGAATAATTATTCCCTTGGCATAAGCCTTAGCAATTTCCCAGAGAATGGATGGGTTACTGGTTAAATCTGAATTAATGGCTAAGAAAGATCTGAGTTCATTGTAGTGGTCGGCACAGTGGCACAATGGTTCGTACTGCTGCCTCACAGCGCCAGAGACCCGAGTTCAGTTCCTTCCTCAGATAACAGTTTGTGTGTATTTTTCACATTCTCCCTGTGTCTGCTTGGGTTTCCTCCCACAATTCAAAAATGTGCAGGTTAGGTAAATTGGCTATGCTTAATTGCTTGTAGTGTTAGGTGAAGGGGTAAATATGGGGAGTGTGGAGTTTTTGAGCCCAGGTGCCTGTTTCTACACTGTAAGTAATCTAATCTAACTACTCAATTAACCAACTCGTCTTAAGAATCAAGAGGCACATTCGCTAGTGTCTCGAATCTATTATGTTGCTCTTAATCTAAATCAATAAGTATCCTGCTTCAGGGTCAGAAATGGTAATATTCCCAATTGTGCAGGATGCCACCGAATCTAAGATTGTTGCAGGAATGTGGAAGATATCAACCCTTGTGTGGCATTTATGCCGATTAAAGAAGAAAATAAAATCCCTCCTTGTGATGTGGATCTGCCACCAGACATCCACCAGCTTTCGTTCTGCACACATATCCACTAATTGCTTACATTATAACGAGGGTATTGGGGCACCTTAGGACATTCTGTCCACCGTGGGGTCCAGAAGACTTTTGAAAAATTCTACAATAATGTGCCACGATGCAAGATAAATGAATTTGGAAAATGCATCTACTAGGAATTTCAGAGGGTACGCTGGGAGTCGGGTTCGGGGTGGAGGGGGAGCGGGGGGGCGGGGGGGGGTGGAGCAATAAACATTCAGAATACTATATTCTTTACTATAGTTCAAGGCTTTGGGTATTATGAGCCTCCCGTGCGTGTCAAATACAATCTAGTAGGTTAAATGGAAGATTCTTTTTATCCATTATGGCTTCTCCCCTCCTCGTAATATTAAAAGAGGAGAAATAAACCCGATCAAACCCGCCCTTCTGTAATGTCAAATGTTCATTGTCATCAAGGTGCATTTCGTGCAATAGGACAACATCCATCCTCTCTTTTTAAGACTAGAAAGTAAATTTTCCCTCTTTTCTGGCTAATGGCTCCCCTTAATGCTCCAGGTCGACCATTTAAGCACATCATTACCCAGAACACACTGTAGCAACATTTGAACTCGAGAGAGAAAGAACTCGAATTCCTGATCATTAATAACCAAAGTCTCATAAAGCTTAAAAACTACACAAACTAAGGCTACTGCAACTGCCAACTCTCAAAACTTTCAAAAACTAAGCATTTTAAGTAAGTTGCTGGGATGGAGTGGGTTAGGGAACCACTATGCCAGTGCTGTGATGCAGAGCCCAACAAAGGAGACCTTCCAGATCGCCACCATCTTGGATTTCCCCTTAACATTTTATCGTTATTATCATTTCATTTTGCATTATATTCCTGGATGTGCTGGAGTAGTGTGTTTTTCTTTACCACTGTCAGCATTTCCCCAACACTACACATTCCTGCCATTCCCCGATAATCCTTGACTCGGTTATTCTTTATGAATCTTCTGTCTGTGCCCCAAACATATTAAATATCTCTGCCTCCAATGCATTGCAGGGAAGAGAGTTCCAAATACTCTCACCATTGAGAAAACAAAAAATAACTTCAGCTGTGTGAGAGATTATTTTTGTCTCCTTGCCTGAGAAAGGATATAATTAAATTGGAAGCAGTTCGGAGATGTTTCACTTCATTTATTCCAGGGATGAGGGTCTTATATTACGAAGGCTTTAACAGGTTACTCTTGGAATGAGAGGTCATCTTATTGAAACAGACAAAACCTAGAGGAGAGTGATCAGATAGATACCCACTGGGTGTTTGTATCGTCCAAACTTCTTGTCATATTTATAGATTCTCTACAGTGTGGAAGCAGGACATTCCATCAAGTCCACATTTAACCTCGGAACAGTATCCCCCCCGGACCTGGCCCCCTACTCAATTCATGTAACCCTGCATTTCCCATAACCTATCTAACCTACACATCCCTGGGCACGATGGGCAATTTAACATGGCCAATCCGCTCAAAGCTGCATATCTATGGACGATGGGAGGAAACTAGAACACTGGGAGGAAATCCACACAGACATGGGGAGAATGTTCAAATTCCACACAGAGAGTTGTCCGAGGTTGGAACTGATCGCAGCTACTTGGTGAGGAGAGGTATCAGTGCTAACCACAGATCCACAATGCGTATCCGTTAGTTCTATTATTTACTTGTGGCTAACTAAAGAAATCTGCCTGACTTCTTCCTGTCACTGAACCTGACTCAGTCTGAGAACTTTATCATCGGCCATATCACCAACCTGGTTACATTAAAAATTTGGTGTCAGCAGTGGAGGAATGGGATGATAAATGAAACAGTGACACCCTCCAACATTCATCAGAGCAGGAATTAGGATAAATCCACAAAGTGGGATTTCAGTCAAGTAGGAATTCTCTTTCCCAGAAGTTTGGCGTGGCTGGACCTTGATATTACATCGAAGCTGCTTTGTCTGATTTTCTATGGACAGGTGAATCAGGGATAATGGTGCTTGGAAAGAAAAGTGCAGCTGGGATCACAATGAGATGAGCCATGACCTTATTTACTGGTGGAGTATTGTGAAAGGGACGAATGGCCCACTTGTGTCCCTCAGTCCTATGTTCTGATGTTCCATTCAGCCCTCAAACATGCTAAACGGGGCAGATCGAGGCCACTCCGATGGTTAGGTGCAGTTTTGGAAACGTACTCCGAAAATCCAGGCTGGACCAGGAAGGGACCACCACCCCCACCCCACCAGTCCCTGTTTCCAGGCTTCCCCTCTCTGTAACTTCTGGTCCAGATGAGGGACTTGTTGGAGACCCAGATACGCTGGGAATACAGCTTCATACCCCATCCAGGGTTAAAACAACAAATCCTCTGCTCTCGCTGAATGCAACATTGTACAACAGGATTTCCAGCAAAATAACCCGTTACTTTCCAAAAGCATGACGTGAAATTAATAAATAGGAACAGGAGTAGGTCAATCGGCCCCTCAAGCTAACCCTGTCGTTTAATAAGTACATGGCTGATCTACGCCAGGGCTCAACTCCACTCTCTTGCCGACTCCTTGTATCCCTCCACACCTCTCTGCGTTAGGGAATTCCAGGCATTCACTACCTTCGGAGAGAAGGCATTACTCTGCATTTCACATTGAAATCGATATTCCTTATTTGGTATCTATATCATCGAATTCGACACTTTGCTCAAGAATGGAAACAACTTCTCAACATTTACCTTCTCCAACCCCTTCTGTGTCTTGTAGGTTTCAGCAGTATCACTCCTCATTCATTTAAACCTCAATGAATTATCGCCTCACCATCTTAGAGATTCTCAATAACACAACCCTTTCATCCCACGAAACCGCCTAATGTACGAACCAAGTTACTTGCTGCATCATCATGCTGACTTTATGTTTCATACACAGGAAGACTCCAATGCCTTTACTGTTCCTTTTCTGGAAGTCCTCTCCATTAAGTAACAGCCTGCCTTTTGATTCTCAGTGTCATCCTCAAACTGGGAAGTGTATTGCACTCAGCTCCCTCCTTCAGGCTGTCAGCTGAGATTGTAAATAAATGATGCCATCAGACTGATATCTGTGGTACTCCAGCAGATAAACCTTTACCATAAAGATCCATTAATCCTGACTCTGATTTCTGTGTTAAACAATCATCATCCCATGTTAATACAGTATCCGACGTCCTGAAGCTTCTGTCTTATGTAAGAACTTTTGTTTTGTAATACCTTGTGGAAAATCTCTGCAAAGCCTGGTGTCCACCAGATCCCCTTTATCAAGTCCGCTTGTTACATTTACAGGCATCTCCAGAAAATCTTTGCATGATTTTACAGGGCAAAATATCATTTCCCTTTCACACAACCACACTGACTCTGCGTGAAGCTTTTCTAAATGCCCATGCTTGCCAGGTGTTCCAAACTATACTAGTCTTATCTGTTTTCATTAGGTCCATGTTCCTCTAAATGTTTCCCATTCATATGTTTGTCCAAATGAGTTTTAAATGTTGTAGCTGTCCTTACATCTCCCACTCTTCCTCTGGAAGCTCATTCCATACCCACACCGCCCTCTGTGTAAAAAAGCTGCTCCTTAGTCCCTTTTAAATCTACTCTCTTTCACCTTAAACCTATTCCCTCTATGTTTGGATTCCCCTACCCTTTGGAAAAGACCTTGGCTATTCACTCTATCCATATCTCTCATGATTTTATTCGTTTCTATAATGTCACTCCTCTACATCCTACACTCCATCTGATGCTAACTTCAAGAACAAGCGTTTAAAGATAAGCACTGCAAAATTGAAACAATATTAAAAATGACAGGTAACCAACACTCAGCCCAAACGTCAAACTGTGATTTGCTTTTCTCCATATTACAATAATGAGGCAGCATGAAACGCTTACTAGTGCCAATAAGAAGTCAAGCACCTGAATTCCTTTATCTAAAGGGGGTGATGATCACGACAGTGAAAACGTATCTGTGGCCAGATCTATGCAATACCACATAGTCAACATTCTCCCTCCTGGCCTCCGTATAACTTTGTGGTTGTGTCTTTTTTATCTTGCATTCAATAGAGAGAATCCCTTTCCCCCATTTACACCTTAAATTCTACCCGTTATACAGAATATTTTAGTTCACCGCTGTTAAAAGCCCGTTTTTCTTTTGCCACACCCTCTTTTCCCTGCCACCCATTCTCCACATCTGGCAAGTGATCAAAAGACCATTTTGCAATTGTCCTCAGTTTTGAAGAATTTTCACACTGGACTGGAACCGCTAACTCTGTTTCTCTTTCTCTGCAGATGCTGACAGACCTGCTGAGGTTCTCCAGAAATGAATAGGCGCAGAACAATTTTTCAATTAAATAAATAATCACAGATACTGGAAATAAAAATAAAAAACCTTTAAAGAAGGTTCACTGGACCTGAAAGTTTAACTCTGCATTCACTCCATTAAATTCTGTAACACGTTTGCAATTTCTTCAGCAATTTCTGTTTATGAACAATTTCCAACGACATATTGTCAAAGATGCCCAAACATCCTGTCCAACATGGAGCGTTGTACTCTGGGAACTGAACAGTAACGCATGGTGACAAGTTCCTTGACTCTGAAACTGCATAAGGCTGGCATCACTGACACTGCAGAGCTCTGATTCGTGGTCAGGGAGAAAAACAGAAGGAAACACATTCACTTCAAATACAGAAGATGGCATTACCGAAAGGAAAAGATTCAGATTAGTACTTTAAATGGATATTATTTATGCAACAAATTGGAGGTGTGACACCAAGGAAAGACTTCCAGCAGAATGAGAACATGAAAATGGAAGTATTTCCGCACCAGAAACCAGAGTAGGTCACTGAATACAGGGCTGATGGGTGAATGGGTCTCAGTTTTAACCTGGGGGTGGGGGGGGGGGGTACAGTCAGTAGAATTGAATTGTAGATATTGCAGTGACGGCAAACAGAGGGGCAGCCGGGAAGGAGAACTGTGAGTATAAATACTCACCCTTTAATCACCAACGGTCACTTGAGTGGGAGCAGCGGCCGAGGAAAAGCGAACCCGGGAGACTACAGCTCAGGTAAGACAGTTTGTTTCAAAATTACTTACCTGCAGCGGGCAGCGGAAGTGAGGTTGGAGCGCATAGCTGGGCGGGAAGGTAAGTGATTAGTATTTGAGTAGGTGTGTTCTAGACCCCAGGTTATTGACTCAGTGTTCTTGTTTTTGGAGACAAAGTGTACAGTCATGGCAGCGCAGGCGGTGGAATGTTCCTCCTGCAGGATGTTTGAGGTAGGGGTGACCACTGATACTCCTGCCGACTTCGTCTGCAGTAAATGCAGTCAGATCCTGATCCTCACCGAACGAGTTAGGGAACTGGAACTGGAGCTGGATGAGCTGAGGATTATTCGAGAGGCTGAGAGGGTGATTGATAGAAGCTACAGTGACATAGTTACGCCGGAGAACAGAGGTAGCTGGGTAACAGTTAGAGGTGGGAAGGGGAAGAAGCAGGCAGTGCAGGGTTCCCCTGTGGTCGTTCCCCTAAAAAATAAGTATGCAGCTTTGGAAACTGTTGGGGGGGACAGCCTTGCAGGTGTAAGCTGCAGTGAAGGGGTCTGTGGCTCTGAGACTCAGATGGGAAAGGGGGAGAGGAGGAGAGCGCTAGTTATAGGGGACTCTTTAATTAGAGGGACGGCCAGGCGGTTCTGTGGACATGGGCGAGACTCTCGGATGGTTTGTTGCCTCCCGGGTGCTAGGGTCCGAGACATCTCGGACCGTGATTCAGAATCCTTAAGGGGGAGGGTGTGCAGCCAGAAGTCGTGGCACACATTGGCACCAACAACATAGGTAGGAAGAGGGGTGGGGAGGTCATTCAAGAGCTCAAGGAGTTAGGCTGGAAGCTAAAAGCTAGGACAGACAGAGTCGTCATCTCTGGGTTGTCGCCGGTGCCACGTGACAGAGAGGCAAAGAATAGGGAGAGAGTGCAGTTGAACACGTGGCTGCAAGGATGGTGTAGGAGGGAGGGCTTCAGATATTTGGACAATTGGACTGCATTCTGGGGAAGGTGGGACCTGTATAAACAGGACGGGTTGCACCTGAACCAGAAGGGCATCAATATCCTGGGGGGTAGGTTTGCTAGCACTCTTCGGGGGGGTTTAAACTAATTTGGCAGGGGGATGGGACCCGGACTTGTAGTCCAGCAAGTAAGCTAGCTGTGTGTCAGGATGCCCAAGACTGTAGGGAGGCTGTGGAGAAGGTAGCACTGACAGGGACTACTTGCGGACACAGAGATGGGCTCAAGTGCGTATACTTCAATGCAAGGAGTATCAGAAATAAGGTGGGTGAACTTAAGGCGTGGATCGGTACCTGGGACTACGATGTTGTGGCCATCACGGAAACATGGATAGATGAGGGACAGGAATGGCTGTTGGAGGTTCCTGGTTACAGATGTTTCAGTAAGATTAGGGAGGGTGGTAAAAAAGGAGGGGGGGTGGCATTGCTAATTAGAAATGGTATAACGGCTGCAGAAAGGAAGTTTGAGGGGGATCTGCCTCTGGAGGTAGTATGGGCTGAAGTCAGAAATAGGAAAGGTGCAGTCACCTTGTTGGGAGTTTATTATAGGCCCCCCAATAGCAGCAGAGATGCGGAGAAACAGATTGGGAAACAGATTTTGGAAAGGTGCAGAAGCCACAGGGTCGTAGTCATGGGCGACTTCAACTTCCCAAATATTGATTGGAAGCTCTTTAGATCAAGTAGATTGGATGGGGCGGTGTTTGTGCAGTGTGTCCAGGAAGCTTTTCTAACGCAGTATGTAGAGTGTCCAACCAGAGGGGAGGCCATATTGGATTTGGTACTCGGTAATGAACCGGGACAAGTGGTGGGCTTGTTAGTGGGTGAACATTTTGGTGATGGTGACCACAATTCTGTGACTTTCACCTTAGTTATGGAGAGAGATAGGTGCGCACAACAAGGAAGATTTTACAATTGGGGGAAGGGAAATTACGATGCTGTAAGACAGGATTTGAGGAGCATACGTTGGGAGAATAGGCTGTCAGGGAAGGATGTGGTGGAAATGTGGAACTTTTTCAAGGAGCAGATACGACGTGTCCTTGATATGTATGTACCTATCAGGCAGGAAAGAAATGGTCGTGTGAGGGAGCCTTGGTTGACGAGGGAGGTTGAATGTCTAGTAAAGAGGAAGAAGGAGGCTTACATAAGGTTGAGGAAACAGGGTTCAGACAGAGCAGTGGAGGGATACAGGATAGCCAGAAGGGACCTGAAGAAAGGGATTAGGAGAGCTAAGAGAGGGCATGAAAAATCCTTGGCGGATAGGATCAAGGATAACCCCAAGGCATTCTATGCGTATGTGAGAAACCTGAGAATGACAAGAACGAGGGTAGGTCCGATCAAGGACAGTAGTGGGAGACTGTGTATTGAGTCGGAAGAGACAGGAGAGGTCTTGAACAAGTACTTCTCTTCAGTATTTACGAACGAGAGGGACCGTATTGTTGAAGAGGAGAGTGTGAAACGGACTGATAAGCTAGAAGAGATACCTGTTAGGAAGGAAGATGTGTTGGACATTTTGAACAACTTGAGGATAGACAAGTCCCCCGGGCCTGACCGGATATATCCTAGGATTATGTGGCAAGCAAGAGAGGAAATTTCAGTACCGTTGGCAATGATCTTCTCGTCTTCACTGGCAACGGGGGTGGTACCAGGGGACTGGAGAGTAGCGAATGTTGTGCCCCTGTTCAAAAAAGGGAATAGGGATAACCCCGGGAATTACAGGCCAGTTAGTCTTACTTCTGTGGTAGGCAAAGTAATGGAAAGGGTACTGAGGGATAGGATTTACGAGTATCTGGAAAGACACTGCTTGATTATGGACAGCCAACACGGATTTGTGAAGGGTAGGTCTTGCCTTACAAGTCTTATTGAATTCTTCGAGGAGGTGACCAAGCATGTGGATGAGGGTAGAGCAGTGGATGTCGTGTACATGGATTTTAGTAAGGCATTTGATAAGGTTCCCCATGGTAGGCTTATGCGGAAAGTCAGGAGGCATGGGATAGAGGGAAATGTGGCCAATTGGATAGAAAACTGACTAACCGGTCGAAGGCAGAGAGTGGTGGTAGATGGTAAATATTCAGCCTGGAGCCCAGTTACAAGTGGAGTTCCGCAGGGTTCAGTTCTGGGTCCTCTGCTGTTTGTAATTTTTATTAATGACTTAGATGAGGGAGACGAAGGGTGGGTCAGTAAATTTGCAGATGATACGAAGATAGGTGGAGTTGTAGATAGTGAGGAGGGCTGTTGTCGGCTGCAGAGGGACTTAGATATGATGCAGAGCTGGGCTGAGGAGTGGCAGATGGAGTTCAACCCTGCCAAGTGTGAGGTTGTCCATTTTGGAAGAACAAATAAGAATGCGGAATACAGGGTTAATGGTAGGGTTCTTAGTCAGGTGGAGGAACAGAGGGATCTTGGGGTCTATGTACATAGATCTTTGAAGGTTGCCACTCAGGTGGATAGAGTTTGTAAGAAGGTCGATGGAGTATTATCGTTCATTAGCAGAGGGATTGAATTCAAGAGTCGTGAAGTGATGTTGCAGCTGTACAGGACTTTGGTTAAGCCACAGTTGGAGTACTGTGTGCAGTTCTGGTCGCCTCACTTTAGGAAAGATGTGGAAGCTTTGGAGAGGGTGCAGAGAAGATTTACCAGGATGTTGCCTGGAATGGAGAGTAGGTCGTACGAGGATAGGTTGAGAGTTCTCGGCCTTTTCTCGTTGGAACGGCGAAGGATGAGGGGTGACTTGATAGAGGTTTATAAGATGATCAGAGGAATAGATAGAGTAGACAGTCAGAAACGTTTCCCCCGGGTACAACACAGTGTTACAAGGGGACATAAATTTAAGGTGAAGGGTGGAAGGTACAGGGGAGATATCAGGGGTGGGTTCTTTACCCAGAGAGTGGTGGGTGCATGGAATGCGCTGCCCGTGGGAGTGGTAGAGTCAGAATAATTGGCGACCTTTAAGTGGCATTTGGATAGGTACATGGATGGGTGCTTAATCTAGGTTAGAAGTTCGGCACAACATCGTGGGCCGAAGGGCCTGTTCTGTGCTGTATTGTTCTATGTTCTATGTTCTAAAACTGGGTTATCATCTGATGCTGTAGATTTCAATGCCAATCTGTAACTTTTCCCCCAGGATAGTCCATCCATCTACCATTTCCATCAAACCGATCCATGGGTCAGTGACGAGTGTGGGTGAACATGGTTGGGTCAGAATCACGTGCACCTAAACCAGATGACAATCCATTAAAGCTACCGCACTTAACTGGTTACACTACGAACAGCAGGACTAACATCTGATACAGAGGGAGAGAGATGATCCCAAGACTAACAAATCAGATAAAAGCTCTCTCGTCCTCTCAAATCCATGCATAAAAGTCGATGGACCATTAAACAACTTACTGGAGGAGAGGACTCCACAAATATCCCCATCCTAAATATTGGAATAGCCCTGCGCATCCATGCAAAATATACAGTATCTGCACCATCCTCAGCCAGAAGTGTTGAGTCGATTACCCACCTCACCCTCACTTTGATACCCTCAGAATCACAGATGCCCGTCTTCAACCAATTCAATTCACTGTACGTGACATGAAGCAACAGCTGGACACTATGGATACGACTAAGGCATTTGGCCCTGACACCATTCCTGCAATAGGACTGAGGACTTTTGCTACAAAACAAGCCATGTACCTGAGGAAGCTGTTTCATTCCAGCTCCAATTCTGACAACTCCCTGGCAATGTGGGTAATTATCAACTGCAGTCCTCACTTTCTCCTAATGTGGATAATTACTCAACTATGTCCCATCCCCTAAGAAGGGAATAATTACAATCGGACCAATTACCACGCCCTCAGTCCCATCACGATAGTCAAAGTGGTTGGGGTTATTTTTGATAGAGCTGTCACACAGCACAGAAATAATCGGTTCAGTGTGGTTTCTGATAGGCCCCCATGTGGAGATGATGCTGTTGTGGAATTGTCATTGGATTGCTAATCCAGACCAGGATAATTCTCTGGCAACTGGTGCAAGTTAAAAACAATTAATAAAATATCGAGATATAATACCTGGTGTCAGTAATAGTGATGGTGTATTCAAGGTGGATTATTGATGTCGATCTCCTTCCCCAATATACTTTCAGGAAGTGAATCCCCGTGCATTCCTGTCTGGCCTAAAAGTGACTCCAGACACACAGACATGTGATACACTCTTCAATGGTCTGTGAAATGGGCAAGCAAGGCACTCAATTGTATCAAACTGCTCCGAGGTCTTAAAGGATAAACCCGGAGAGAACAGCCGGCACCAGCCTCGTTACCAGAAAAGGGAATGGGAAACACAATCCTGTCGACCCTGCAGAGACCTCCTTCCTAACAGCTGAGAGCTTGTGAAAACATTTACAGAGCTTTCCCACACGCTGCACAGAAGTATCAGGAAAGGAATGCGTCATACAACTCATTGAGCTTTCCCTATTCTAGTTAATGGCCGAACATCTCCTCAACGCAGTTTTCCCCATACAATATACATATCCCTTAATATGTTTAAACATTGTGAACCATAAAATGAGAACTGCTGTAGTCCATTCAGCCCACCAGTTTTGCGCCTCCATTCTATGTACAGGCAGTTCACCAATAACACGTGTTGATTAAATATATTTCTGCTGCATTGCAGTTCATGAAACTTTTTCTATAAATTGAACCTGGCGTTTACTGTGACGCGATTCCTTGTCGGGCACCAGCTGAATAGCAAACCCAGCCTCAGAAACCCTCTGTCTACAAAAGTTACAATCACCGTGTTCAGCTAAAACAGGAATGCAATCGACTCTGCAGGCCTTGAAACTGAGCCTGAAACTGGGAATTGTAGATTATTTTGAAAGAACTTTATTTCAAACTGTGGGGAGAATCTTGGAGAGAACTGGAATTCGGCATCGGCATCACATGGTCAGTCAGCCCCCGCACGCTTTCTGGTGAAGATTGTGGTGAAAGGTACAGTGCAACAGTGAGTGATTGTAGTGTGAAAGCGTTACATTTACAGCACTGTTCCATTACAACATGTAATTTAAAGATTTATTTAGACTGTCCTATTGTGTGTTAGATCAAATTTAAATTTTGGTTTTTACTGATATTTTTGGGAGTTCGCCACTTACCCTCTTTTTTCCATAGACCCCATTATTAATATTGCACCATTTTCTACAATACAATGTTGTACAGGAACACAGTTACTGCGTTATTAGAGAACAACCTGGAATGAGAGCTGATTTTCTATCTTCACACCATACTCCTGCTCTCTCCCTATCCCTTTAGTTTCCAGAAATCCATTATTTATATTCAGCCCCTTGACTTCCACAACCTGATCTGGGAGAGAGTACCCCTGGTTCGCCAGTCTCCGAGTGCAGACATTTATTCTCATCTCAACGCAAAGTGGCCTGTCTGTACCTAATATTGTGGCCTCTTGTTTTAGACGTCCCAGCCGGGGGAATTACCATCCCTGCTTTTAATCTGTCTCGCCCTGTCAGAGTGTTATATAATTCACTGAGATTTCCACTCATTTTCCTAAACCCCATTGAATACAAGTCCAGTTGCCCCAAACTCTGCTCCCACAACAAGTCTGTCATCCCCGAGATCAGTCTGGTCATCCTTCGCTGCTCTCCCTCAATGTCAGGTTTGTCATCTGTTCGGAAAAGAGACCAAAACTGCACACAATACTGCACAATGTTCGAGATGGGGTCTCACCAAGACACTGTACAGGTGCAGTAAGATACATTTACTCCTGTACTCAAATGCCCCTGAAATGAAGGTAATACAGCATTTATGTTCCTTCCTGCTTTCTGCTCCTGCAATATTGCTTTCAGTGATTGGTGTACAGGGAGACCCAGATTCCTTTCAAAGTTGCAGTTCCCTACGTGCTGGGCCTTCATGCAATGGTCAGCGTTCCAGTGCCATTCCCAGTATTGACGTCTGGCTTCAGAACGCATTGCCACACATGGACTCTGAGGGCGACGCAGAAATAAACAAAAATGCAGCTTAAGTTCAGTTATAATGCAACATTTTTCAACCACTCCTTTTTCAAATGGGAGGCTGCCAGTCCATTGTTCCCATCAAAGTACACAACATCTCATCTCCCCAATTACTCTCCACCTGCCACGTATTGGCCCAGTCACTCCACTTGTCTCAATCACCTTGGAACTTCTTTACATCCTCTTCATCCACTCACAGGCTGACATCGTTTTGTGCTGTCAGCAGACTTGGGAATATTGCATTTGCGCCCTTCACCCAAAGATATGATGGGTATTGGGAATAGCTGGAGCCCAAGACACGATCCGTACAATATCCTCCAAGCCTTCCATATAAAAATAAAACATTGTTTTATTCCTACTCCCTGTTTCCTGCCAGCGCTCCCATTCTAAATCTATGACCATATATTCGCCCGAGTCCCATAGGATTCGAATTTGCACAATAGGCTTGGGGCTTTATCAAAAATCTTTCTGAGATTCCACTCGTATGGCATTGATACCTCCTACATAAATTTACGAATAGCCACTTTCTCAAATATGATTCCCATTTCAGAAATCTCTGTTGACTTTGTCTATGCCCATTAATTTCAGTCCAATACTTTCTCTAAACTGTTTAGTCGCTATTTTCATTCTATTCCCTTTTTCTCACAAGACTGAAGTTTCCTAGTATGACTAGGAAGTTTTCTTTTTGGTTTTGTTTTCTTCTGTGAAGGCATTACTGAAGTATTTGCTCCATCGTTCTGCTATTTTCCGGTCCTCAATTATCTGGCATCAGACTGTAAGAAATCTGCAACTTTTTTCTCTTAATTTTGCCATTGACATGTTTCCAGAAAATATTACAAGTTCTCCCTTATCAACTTTGTTATGACAATCTTCAGAAACTCATCAATTCCTACCTTAAGCTATTCAATGATTGACCTTCCACAGCCATACAATCACAGAAGCACAGACTCTGTACTACCAGAAATACAGCACAGTCTACACTCGGCCCATTTTCCGACACAAGACCTTAGCCATGAATCTTAAAGCATTTGAAATGCACAACCGTGTCGTTTCTAATGGTTTGAGGTTAGCATGACAACTCCACTCTCAAGAAGTGCATTCCAGATCTCAGCACGCTCTGGTTGAAAAACAATTCTCAACTCTTCACTAAACCGCAAATCCTTCACTTTTAAAGTGTGGCCCTTTGAGTAACAGCAACAGCTGCTGTCTATTCACCCTGTCTATGTACTTCGTAATCCTATCCTTCTGAATCACAGACCTCTCAGCCTTCTCTCCTCCAAACTAAACAACCTGAGGTTATCCAGCCACTCTCCATACCTGATATGCTCCATCCCAGGGAACATCTCTGCACCGCCTGCACTACAATCACATCCTTCATGTAATGTTGTTCCCAGACCTACACACAGTATTCCATCTTGCCCTCACCAATGTTCCACATAGTTCTTATAATCTATGCCTCGATTAATAAAGGCTTTGTTTACATTCCCCTAGCCTTTCCCAGATTGTGTATTAACCTGTGCAGTCACATTCAGCGATGTCTCGAGAAGCACCTTCTGAGCTTCCTAGTGTGCTGCCATTCATTGAGTACTCCCCTGTCTGGTTCCT
Organism: Chiloscyllium punctatum; assembly: GCF_047496795.1. Classification (NCBI taxonomy): domain Eukaryota; kingdom Metazoa; phylum Chordata; class Chondrichthyes; order Orectolobiformes; family Hemiscylliidae; genus Chiloscyllium; species Chiloscyllium punctatum. The sequence goes on from NC_092755.1 coordinate 22,696,738, forward strand.
TCTTCCAAAGTAACCCTCATCTTTATCAGGGATACATTCCATCTGCCATTGATCCACCCATCTGACCATGCCATCAGTATCTACCTGTAACATAAAGTCTTCCTCATCACTGCCAACCACCCGGCCAATCTTTGTATCAAACACAAACTTATTTATTACACACCCCACCCCTCGTCCATATTCACAGCTGCATCATTTATGAATACCACAAATAATAAGGATAAAAATCTCTCAACATCAGTTGCATCACGTGGTTGTGCACGTTGATGGAGAAGCAGCGTTTCGAAAGCTAGTGCTGCAGAATAAACCTGTTAGACTTGGTCTGGTGTTAGGTAAAAACAATGACTGCAGATGCTGAAAACCAAATACTGGATTAGTGGTGCTGGTGTTATTCTATTTTTAGATTTGTCAACTGCAGCCCAACACTAGCACCTCCGAATCACAAATAATAAGGGACCCAGCACTGATGTCCGTGGTACAGCATTGGACACTGGCCTCCAGTCACACAAACAGCCTTCTACCACTCCCCTCTTTCTCCTACTACTAAAGTTGATTTAGATGCAACTTGGCAAGTCACTAATGAGTCCTACGTGTTCACTGGTTATTCTGTTCCGCTTGACACACTTGTAGGTTATCTGGGGATTCTCTGTAATCTTGCCCATAAGACCATAAGACCATAAGATATAGGAGCGTAAGTAAGGCCATTCGGCCCATCGAATCGACTCCGCCATTCAATCATGGCTGATGGCCATTTCAACTCCGCTTACCCGCATTCTCCCCGTAGCCCTTAATTTTTTGTGACATCAAGAATTTATCAATTTTTGCCTTGAAGACTTTTAGCGTCCCAGCCTGCACTGCACTCTGCGGCAATGAATTCCACAAGCCAACCACTCTCTGGCTGAAGAAATGTCTCTGCATTTCTGTTCTGAATTTACTCCCTCTATTTCTAAGGCTGTGTCCACGGGTCCTCGTCTCCTCGCCTAACGGAAACAATTTCCTAGCGTCCACCCTCTCCATGCCATGTATTATCTTGTAAGTTTCTATTAAATCTCCCCTTAATCTTCTAAACTCCAAGGAATACAATCCCAGGATCCTCAGCCGTTCCTCATATGTTAGTCCGTGTGAATCTCCGCTGGACACACTCCAGTGCCAGTATGTCCTTCCTGAGGTGTGGGGACCAAAACTAGACACAGTACTCCAAATGGGGCCTACCCAGAGCTCTATAAAGTCTCCGTAGCACAACGGTGCTTTTATATTCCAACCCTCTTGAGATAATTGACAACATTGCATTCGCTTTCTTAATCACAGACTCAACCTGCATGTTTACCTTTAGAGACTCCTCAACTAGCACTCCCAGATCCCTCTGTACTTTGGCTTTATGAATTTTCTCACCTTTTAGAAAGTAGTCCATGCTTGTATTATTTTTTCTTTATTTCTTTTGTCCTGCCTTGCCCCTGTGTTCGTCAGTCCCCTCCACGTGCAGACTTTCCTCCTTCTTGCAGTCTGCAATGATTTGTCCCTTATCCTGTCATTATGTGCTTTGAATGTGGATTAGACAGACTGATAAATTTCCTGTTAATTTCCAACTTGCTGTATGTTTTGTGAGTTTTATAAGTTCACAGTGACCCACAGCTGATTCGTTGAAACTCTAGAGAACATCGGCCGAGTGTTCCCATCACGCAATCTCGCCATCTGAGGGATTTATCTGGATAATGTACATTACACTTCCTTTGTGGTCAGTATATTCTTTCTTAGATGTGGTCACCAAAACTGTTCTCAATACTCCAGGTACAGTCTCACCCACACTCTGTGAAACTGCTTCAACATGTCTTTACATCTATATTCTGACTCCCTTAAAGGAAGGCAAACCAAACTTTAAGTTTCCACTGACATATATTCCTCCAAATACCCTTCACATCATTGCATATTCGAACTCACTGTGTGAGTTCTTATAGAAAGCCTTCTGATAATCTAAAATATGCCAATTCTACTGGATCCCCATTATCTATGCTGTAAGAATCAACTTCAAACAATTACAAAGTTTGTCAAGTATGATTTCCCTTTCAGAAATGCATACTGAGTCTCTCAAAGTTTGCAGTTAATGTCTAAGTATCCAATATCACATCCTATATAATAGATTCCAACAGTTTCCTCACAAATGTCAAGTTAATTTGTCAGCAGTTCTCCACACTATCTCTTCTTCTCTTTGTAGATGCTTGGATCATTCATCTATAGTGCTTGGATCACGTTTACTAATGTACATTTATCTACATCATCTTCTGGACTCTGCAGAATGTACAGGAAAATAGAACGAAGTCATCAACAATGCAATCAATACTTCTATTTGTGATTTATTTCTTAAGATTTTTGTACGAAGTGCATCTGGTTTGTCAAACTTAGCAATGCTCAATCCAGCTGCATGTTCAATATTGCCTTGTTACTGACATGAATTGACTTTATGTCTTTACTTCCACAAGTCTTATACAATCACTGCGTATTTCTGGGTGATTTTCTGGATCTTACTCCATTAAGACAGATGGAAAGTAACTGGTCATTTGTTTTGCAATTTCCCTGCTATTCACCACAAACATGTCTCCCCCGATTGCAAATTTCCACATTTGACTTTTGTTTTCTTTTGAATTATAGATCATCGATTTTTGCAGTCCTTGTGTTCCTGTTTGTTTGCATGCATGTTCGCTTTTTAATTTCCTGATCAGTTTCATGACCATCCTTTTCTGTATTGCAATTTTCTGAGATTTTCTTTGGATTCCACAATGTCTGGAATTCTTCTGAAGTCACTTCCTGTGATTAATATATTCTTTAATTTCTTATGTTAATCATCGAGTCACTGACTCTCTCTTTGGTATTTTCACCTGAAATAAGTCGACATATCTTTCAGACTATGCAGTATTTCTATAAATCTCCTGGTCCTGACCAGATATATTCTGGAACACTGCAGGAGGACAGAGAAGTAATAGTGGGGGCACTGGTTGGTACTTTTGTATCATCAGTAGCCAACGGGTGAGGTCCCGGAGGACTGGAGGGTAGCGACTGCTGTGCCCTTATTCAAGAAGAGCTACAAAGAAAAACCTGGGAATTAGAGACCAGTAAACCTAACATCTCTAGTAGGTAAGTTTCTTGAGAAGACTCTGAGAGAGACAATATACATGCATTTGGCAAGGCAGGGTGTGATTATGAGCAGTCTGCACGTCCTTGTGCATGGGGGATCATGGCTTAAATATTTGTGAGTGTGCTTTGGTGAAATGACCAGTAACTTTGACAAGGGCATTGTGGTGTACGTAGTGTATATGGATTTCAGTAAGGCCTTCAGTCAGGTTCCACATGGTAGGCTGGTCTGGAAGTTTAGATCCTATGGAATTGAGGGGGAGCTTGCAAATCAGATCCAAAATTTGCTTGATGGTAGGAAACATAGAGTTAAAGTGGAAGGATGCTCGTCGGACTGAAGGCCTGTGATGAGTGGAATGCCTCAGGGGTCGGTTCTGGGGCAATTACTGTTAGTTTTATCCATGTATATTATATATATATATACATATTACACACATCTATGATTTAGATGAGAATGTACAGGCATGAATTATAAGTTTCAAGGTGACACAAAAATAGGTGGTATCGTGGACAGTGAGGAAGATTATTAGAAATTTCAGAAATTACAGCAGTGCCTTAATCAGGTGAGGAAGTGGGCCAAGAAATGGCAAATGGAGATTAATTCGGATAAGTGTCAGTTCTTGCATTTTAGAAAGTCAAATTAAGGTAGGCGTTTCATGGTGAATGACAGGGTCTTAAGGAGTGTATTGAGATAAAGGGACCTTGGAATTCAGGATCAAGGTTCTCTGAAAGTGGAGTCGCAGGTAGATAGGGCAGTGTAAAAAGGCATTTGGCATACTGACCTTCATCAGTCAGAGTAATAGTATCGAAATTTGGGAATTATGTTGCAGTTATACAGGATGCTGGTGAGGCAATACTGGTAGTGTTATGTTCAGTGTTGTTCACTTCGCTAGAGGAAGGATGTTATTAAACTGGAAATAGTGCAGAAGAAATTTACAAAGATGTTGCCCGGACTTAATGGCCTGAGATATAGTGAGAGTTTGGGCAAGATAGGAGATTTTACTTTAGCGTGTATGAGACTGAGGGGGATCTGATAGAACTGTATAGGATCATGGGAAGCATGGATAGAGTGAATGCAATCAGTCTTTTTTTCCACAAGATTGAACAACCCACGAACTAGAGGGCATCAATTTAAGATTCGAGGGGAAAGAGTAAAAGGGAACCTGAGGGGCAATGTCTTTTACACACAGGGTAGTGTGCACATGGAATGAGCTGCCAGCAGAAGTGGTTGAGGGCGGTACATTCACAAAATTTAAAATGCATTTGGACAAATACACGGATAGGAAAGAATAAGAAGGATATGGGGCAAGAGCAGGGAAATGGGGTTAATGTGAATGGACATTTTGTTCGGAATGGACCAATTTGGGCTGAAGGGCCTTTCTCCGTGCTGTCGGACTCTATGACTCTCACAATCATTGCTTCTCCCATTGAATGTTATATTATACTTCCCCAATTCATTGAAGCGTGCTTGACCCTCCAGCCTCCGGGCTTCCATGATGCTTAACCAGAATGATCAAACATTCGATATTGTATTCAGACGCCGTGTAAAAATGCAACATATGATGTCACTATTCCTCCAAAGCTGCTTCAGAGCAAGGTTATTAATTAGTCCTCCTGACAACACAACACCAAATCTGAAATAACCTGCTCTCTAGTTTGGTTCACAACACACTGTTCAACCTACCTAATACACACTTATGGAAGTTTATCTTCACAGTATTAGTAGTCACTGCAGTTTCGTTGCAACTTGAGACCATCCATTATTACTGCAGCACACACGATTATTTGTTACTCATTCACAGGATGAGGGTGTCGCTGGATAACCAGCATTTATTGCACATGCCAGATGGCAGTTAAGAGTCAGTAGCGTTGTCTTGAGTCTGGAGTCACATGCAGGCTACACCAGGTAAGGACTGCAGTATCCTTCCCTCAAGGATATCAGTGAACCAGATGAGTTTTTCCAACAATCGACAATGGATTCCTGGTCATCATAAGCCCTTGATTCCAGATACATATTGAATTCAAATTCCACCATCTGCCTTGTCAGGATTTGAATTCATGTCCCCAGAATATTACCTGGGTCTCTGGGTTAAGACCGCAGTGAAAATATCACTGTGTCATTGCTTCCCCTTGAATATACTTGCATACCTAATTTCCAGAGCATATGCTGTAAAGTATTTACATGACAGATTTGGTTTTGATATATTATACACTAATGTTTGCTTCACCTTGTTATTTGTAAGATCCACACAAGCGAGGGAAAGGGTCTGAGGCGTTATTACTGATAGACTTGGACAAGACGTTCAGGGAGACTCACCTCAACGCTGAGATGATCTGAAGAATTGGTCAGCAATACAGGACAAGCATCAATATTCTTTCCTCCCACTTTGCCAGGATAAGTGTCACTATATTCTTCTGCTCCATCACACTCACTGTATATCTGTTATAACACCTACCCCCGAACAAGGCTCACACTCTATCTCCAAATAAGGCTCAAGCACGACCTTACTCACTGTTGAATTCAGCACCTTCCCTCCCTCACTTTTTCTGTCACTGACGCAATAGCCCCGCACACTAATACCACTGCATGGATACAACACTGTGGTCATACTCCCTCCGGACATCTCACCCTTCCCCTATACCAGCATTAACAGCAAGGACACCCACTCCCACCCTCACTCCGTCCCTCCTCTTCTCCCATTCCAGGAGAAACATCCTGGAATAGGACATAAAGGGCCACGCAGGGTGTTAGAGTGCCCGATATCCGTTCCCTCACACACTACCTCGACATGTGGGGAGGATCCTGGAAAGAGCCAGAGAGGACCAGGACACCTTGTGTGGAGATTCTGAAACATCGACGTCCCACCAACCGAGTAAGCAGCAATGTTCAGTAAAGAGGAATTCTCAATTTAAACTCGCTGGCAGTTCCAATCTCATCTCTCTCACTTTTCAGGCTTAGTTAAAAGATGTCAGATGGAGACAGAGCGTCTACAATGGGATACAGACAGGGGGAGGGCAGAGCATCTGCAATGGGATACAGACAGGGGGAGGGCAGAGCATCTGCAATGGGATACAGACAGGGGGAGGGCAGATCACCTGCAATTGGATACAGACGGGGGGAGGGCAAAGCGTCTGCAATGGGATACGGACAGGGGGAGGGAAGAGCATCTGTAATGTGATACAGGCAGGGGGAGGGCAGATCACCTGCAATTGGATACAGACAGGAGACGGCAGAGCGTCTGCAATGGGATACAGACAGTGGAGGGAAGACTGTCTGCAGTGGGATACAGACAGGGGAGGGCAGAGCATATGCAATGGGATACAGACAGGGGGAGGGAAGAGCATCTCCAATGGGATACAGACAGGGGGAGGGCAGAGCATCTGTAATGGGATACAGACAGGGGGAGGGCAGGGCATCTGCAATGGGATACAGACAGGGGGAGGGCAGATCACCTGCAATGGAATACAGACAGGGGGAGGGAAAAGCGCCTGCAATGAGATACAGACAGTGGAGGGCAGAGCGAGGGCAGTGCGTCTACAATGGGATACAGACAGGAGAAGGGCAGAGCATCTGCAATGGGAGACAGACTGGGGAAGGGCAGAGCGTCTGTAACGGGATACAGACAGGGGGAGGGAAGAGTGCCTGGAATGGGATACAGACAGGGGAGGGGCAGTGTGTCTGCAATGGGATACAGACAGGGGAGGCAGAGCGTCTGCAATGGGATACAGACAGAGGGACGGCAGAGCATCTGCAATGGGATACAGACTGGGGAGGCAGAGCGTTTGCCATGGGATACAGACAGGGCAGGGGCAGTGTGTCTGCAATGGGAGACAGACTGGGGGAGGGATGCACTCTGCAATGGGATACAGACAGGGAAGGGCAGAGCGTCTGCAATGAGATACAGACAGGGGAAGGGCAGGCGTCTGCAAAGGGAGACAGACAGGGGCAGGGAAGAGCGCCTGCAATGGAACACTGATGGGTGAGGGCAGAGAGTCTGCAGTGGGCTACAGACGGGGAGGGCAAAGCATCTGCAATCGGATCCAGACAGGGGAAGGGCAGAGCGTCTGCTGTGGGATATAGACGGGGAGGGCAGAGAGTCTGCAATGGGATAAAGACAGGGGAGGGGAGAGCATCTACAATGTGATATAGACAGCTGAAGGCAGTGCGTCTGTAATGGGATACAGACGGGGAAGGGTAGATCGTCTGCAATGGGATACAGACGGGGAAGGGTAGATCGTCTGCAATGGGATACAGACGGGGGAGTGCAGAGCGTCTGCAATGGGATACAGACAGCGGAGGGCAGAGCAAGAGCAGTGCGTCTACAATGGGATACAGACAGGAGAAGGGCAGAGCGTCTGCAATGTGATACTGACAGGAGAAGGGCAGAGCGTCTGCAATGGTATACTGATGGGTGAGGGCAGATGGTCTGCTATTGGATCCAGACGGGGAGGCAGATCATCAGCAATGGGATACAGACGGAGGAGGGCAGTGCTTCTACAATGGGATACAGACAGTGGGAGTGCAGAACGTCTGCAATGGGACACAGACGGGTGGAGGGAATAGCAACAAGCAATGGCACACAGACAGATGATGGCTGTGAGCAAATCTTCAGCAGAAAAAAACCAGTACAATATATATGTGATGGAAATTTTCTGTTTTGTGGAAAAGACGAAACAGCAGAAATTTATTTAAATACAAGGAGAATGCAGAACTCAGTGGTACAGAGAGATTTGTGTGTCTTAGTACATGAATCACATCAAATTAACCTGAAGATGTAGCAAGTGATTTGGAAGGTAAATGTCGTGATCCTATTTCGTGCAAGGGGTGTTGGGTATGATCTTAGCGATGTTTTTTGCATCAGTACAGGCCATTGCTGAGATTACATCTGTTGTATTATGTGTAGTTATAACAGCCTAAACTGAAAAAAAAAGCTTTCGAAACGTCTCAAAGATGTTTCTCTTTACGCATTCTTAGAATGAAGGCATTACGTTGTGAAGAATTAACAGTTCGGCCTGAGAATGAGGGATGTTTTATTGGCCACATAAGATCTTGAGAAGAGTGTAGTTGGTGAATACCGGATGGATGTTTCTCATTGTGTGTGAGAATAAAACTGGGGAAATAATTTAAGAATAAGTAAGTTTCAAAGGAAAGGTCATTTGACAGTAAAATTGAACTGTGAATTCTCTTCCTACATGCTGACAGTCAAGCTGAGCTTTTTCAGCAATTACTGTATATGTTTAAGAATATTCATTTTAACACAGATATTGTGAAGACATGAAACACTTATTTTTACATTATGCAAGCACATAGTAACACATCTTCAAGACAAGTAGAAACATTTATTGTTAATGAATTGATACTGCAATAACGCACTGACCTGGAGTCGAGAATGTGATGGAGTCATATAGTTAAGACAATATTCAAGAAGAGCTCACGGAGTTCAGTGTGGGACTGATAACGTTACTGATTTAACTTACAGATGGAAAATGTAGCCTATCTGTGGAGAAACATTCTATTGCTCCTTTTCTGTTTCCCAATCGCTCATCACAGCAATGTGTGGGAGTGAAAAAAAGCCCAGTCGCCTTTCCCACTAATGGAGGATTCCTGATGAGGATTCATTGGAATCTGCCCATTGCCTGAAGCAAAGCAATTCAGCAAAACTCAACTGTTTCATGAAGAAGTCCCATTGTCAGAAGGCTGTGCATGCAGAATAACAACAGAAGTAATTATTCGACTCGAAAGTGAGGGGAACAGACAGGAGATTCTGTGGCTGCAAATGGGAATCCGGAATGGTGTGTAGCCTCCCACATGCCCAGGGTCCAGGATGTATCAGAGTGGCTGCAGAACGTTCTCACTGGGGGTTGGGGGGGGGGGAGAATTGGGGGAAGCAGTCAGAAGTCATTGCGCTCATTGGTACAAAGGACAGAATGACACAGGTAGAAATAGTGATGGCATCCTGCAGAGTGATTGTGGAGAGCTAGGGAAAAGGATAAAAGACAGTACTAATATCCAGTTTACTTCCAGTTCTCCGTGCTAGTGAGGGTAAGAATAGGATGATATGGCAGATGAAGGGGTGGCTAAAGAATTGGTGCAGGGGGCAGAGATTTTTGGATTACTGGGATCTTTTGTGGGGCAAGGTGACGTGTTCAGGAAGGACAGGTTGTACCTCAGCTGGAAGGGGACCAATATCCTGGCAGGCATGTTTGCAACTGCTGCAAGGGAGGGTTTCAACTAGATTGGCTGGGGTTGGGGAGTGGTGGGATCCTCAACAGCAGGGAGACAAGTGCGAGGCTGGAAGGAGATACAGTAATCAGAAACAGTAAAATGAAGAGACAGGTCAGGCTAGACAATGACGGGGAGCACGGAATGCCTGTTGGATTAAATTGCAACTGTTTCAATGCAAGATGGCTGACAGGTAAAGCCGATGAACTCAGGGCATGGATCGGTGCGTGGGACTGGGATATTATAGCCATTACTGAAACATGGCTAAGGGAGGGACAGCACCGGCAGCTTAATGTACCCGGGTACAGGTGCTTTATGCGGGACAGAGATGGTGGAAAGAGGGGACGGGGAGTTTCATTTTTGATTAAGGCGAGTAACACAGCAGTAAACAGAGATAAAATAACTGGTGGATCATCCTGAGAGGATTTTTCTGGGGAGCTAATAAATAAGAAGGGAATGGTGATAGGATTTGGGTTGTACTATAGGCCCCCAAATAATAAACGAGGAATTAGGGGAGCAAAAGTATGTAGACAGACTGGGGAGACTTGCAGGCCTAATAGGATTGCATTAGTAGGAGATTTTAATTTTCCTAACATAGTCTGGGAATGACATAGAATTAAAGACTGGGATGGGGTGTATCTATTAAGTGTGTTCAGAATAGTTTCCTCAAGCAGTAAGTAGAGGGTGCAAATCGGGAAGGGACAAAACTTGACCTACTCTAACATCTCGGGCAGGACAGGTGACTGAGGTGACACTGGGGCGCCCTCTAGGACCCGTGAACATAGTTCTATTAATTTTTAAATAGTAATGGAGAAGGACAAAACTGGTCCACATGTTCAAGTTCAAACTTGGCGCAAGGCGAATTTTGATGGAATTAGACAGGAGCTTGTAGGGGTTGGTTGGAGGAGTTTGTTTGCAGGCGAAGGGACCTCCTGCAAGTGGGAGGACTTTAAAAGTGAAATGTCTACAGTTCAAGGTCTATATGTTCCTGTGAAGGTAAAGGCAAGGTTGGTAGGAAGGGGGAACCTCGGATGTCAGGAGATAATGAGACTTTGACCAGCAAAAAACAGGCGTGGCTCAGTTCCAGGCAGCCGAGATCGAGGGAATACCCGGAGGTATACAGGGGATACAGTAGTTCACTGAAGAAGGAAATCAGGAGGGCTAAAAGGGGGCACAAGGTAGCTTTGGCCGAGAAGATTAAGGTGAATGCAAAGAGGTTCATTAAGTATATTAAAATAAAAGGAATAACTAAATGAGAATATGACCCCTCAAGTCCCAAAGTGGACATGCATGTCTAGAACCGTAGGAGATTTGCGAGATTCTCAATGGATATTTCTCCTCTGTCTTTACCGTGGAGAAATACATGAAACTTGGGAGGTTAACAAAAGTCGTAGTGTTTTCTTGGGGTGAGTCAACATCACAGGAGAAGATGTGTTGGATGCATTAGAATGTATGAAGGTGGGTAAATCTCCTGGTCCTAAACAGATGCATCCAAGAATACTGCAAGATGCTACAGAAGAAACTACGGGGACCCTGGTTGATATTTTTGCATCATCGTTAGCGACAGGTTAGGTTCCAGAATATTGGAGATTAGCAAATGTTGTTCCATTATTCAAAAAGGGAAGCAAAGAAAAATCTGGGATCTATAGACCAGGATGTCTAACATCTGTGGTACGTAGGCTGCTTGAGAAGAGTCTGAGGGATGAGATATGCATGCATTTGGAAAGATAAGGTTTGTTTAGAAATAGTTTTTTTGAAAGATTCCCTACAGTATGGAAACAGGCCATCTGTCACAACAAGACCACACCGACCCTCCAAACAGTAACCCACCCAGTCCCATTCCCTTACTCTATATTACCCCTGACGAATGCACATAACACGATAGGTAACTTAGCATGGCCAATTCACCCGACCTATAGATCTTTGGATTGTGGAAGGAAAATGGAGCACCCAGAGGAAACATACACAAACACAGTGAGAATGTGCAGTCTCCACGCAGAGAGTCACCGGAAGCTGGAACCAAACCCGGATCCATGGCACTGTGAGGCAGCAGTACTAGCCACTGAACTACCATGTCACCCTTGCTTTTTTTCAACACAGTTCAATGACACAGGTACGAAATCTATTCTGCCCTTCACCCATGATGCACGTTCGAATATCACATACCATGAATAATGTATTCTCCACTGAAAGTGTCATATTATTATTATTTATTAGTTTTATATTATTAATTTTAATAATTATTATTAATAGTTGTTTTAGACTGGAAAGATTGCATGGCTTTGTGAGTGGGAGATCATGCCTCTCAAATTTGTTTGAGTTCATTGATGAAGTGACCAGGAATGTTGATGAGGGTAGGGCGGTAGACTGTGTGGTTTTCAGTAAGGCCTTTGACAAGGTTGCCACTGATAGGCTGGTCTGGAAGGTTAGAATCGCATGGAATCCAGAGGGAGCTAGCAAATTGGACACACAATTGGCTTGATGGTACTAAGCAGAGGTTAATAGTGGAAGGATGCTCTCGGACTGGAGGCCTGTGACACATGAAGTGCCTCAGGGGTCTCTGCTGGGCCCGGTGCTGTTTGTAATCTGAATCAATGATATTCTTGCGAATGTACAAGGTATGTACAAGGTTAGGAAGCTTGAAGATGACACTAAGATAGGTTAAAAATCACACAACACCAGGTTATAGTCCTACAGGTTTAATTGGAAGCACACTAGATTTAGGAGCGACGCTCCTTCATCAGGTGATTGACAATCACCTGATGAAGGAGCGTCGCTCCGAAAGCGAGTGTGCTTCCAATTAAACCTGTTGGACTATAACCTGGTGTTGTGTGATTTTTAACTTTGTACACCCCAGTCCAACACCGGCATCTCCGATTCATGACTAAAATAGGTGGTATCGTGGACAGTGAGAAAGTATATCAGAAATTGCAGCAGGACCTTGATCAAACTGGAGAAGTGGACTGAGAAATATTTTGGCAACGTTAGATCAAGGTAGGAGTTTCATGGTGATTGGTAGGACCTTAAGGAGTGTAGTTGAGCAGAGGGACCATGGAGTTTAGGTCCTCCGTTCTCTGAAAGTGGGGTCATAGTTAGACATGGTAGTGAAGTAGGCTTTTGCCACAGGAGCAAGCATTGGTCAGGACATGGAGGAGAGCAGTTGGGAAGTTATGTTGCAATTATACAGGATGTTGGTGAGGCTGCACTTGTAGTGTTGTGTTCAGTTTTAGTCACATTGCGATCGGAAGGATGTTTTTAATTTGGAATGTGTGCAGACGGATTTTACAAAAATGTTGCCTGGACCCAACAGTATGAATTATAGGGAGAGGTTGGACAAGCGAGGACTTTTTTCTTTAGAGCACAGGAGAGGGGTCTTATAGAAGTTTACATGGTTAGGGTGAATGGACCCAACCTTTGTTTCCTAGAGTTGGGGAATCAAGGATGGGACAGCCTCAGTTTAAGGTGAGAGGGGAAAGAATAAAAGGGAAACTAATGGAAACTGTTTTACACAGAGAGTGGCACACAAGGAGTTGAATCATTTATATTAACGATATTTAAATGGCATTTGGGCAAGTACATGGACAGGAAAGGTCGAGAATGCTATGAGCCAAGTGCTGGGAAATGAGTTTTGTGTGGTTTGATATTTGGGTCAGCATGGACGAGTGTGGGCCAAAGGGCCTCTCTGCCTCTCTCCGTGCTGTCGGACTTGATGGCTGTACAAATAGAACAGCATTTGGGTCAAACTCTCATTTTTCCTTAGGTCATAAGTTCGAATCAGATTTGGACAATGTTCTTTCAAGTTAACTTTGCAGATATTTTGCTTTTCAGTTTGTTATCAACAATACGTATGTGTGTGCGCATGCGTGTGTGTGTGTCTGTCTGTGTGTGTGTGTGTGTGTTTGTCAGTATTTTTCAAAGGGAAATATCACTGTACATATTTGCAATATCGTCTCGTCATTCCTCTTTGCATCTTAGTTTGTTTTGGTCATAGACATGTTGTTTTAGTAAATTAAAGAAATCTGCCTGACTTGTTCCTAACACTGACCCTGACACACTCTGAGAACGATATCATTGGCCATATCACCAACATAGTTATAATTATATTTTGTGGGCAGTGGAGGAGTGGGGCTAGAAAAGGGAGAAGTGAGCCAAAACAACACAGGGAATTATCGACTCAATCAGCCAAGGTCAGAGACGAGGAGTTCCTTGGAGGGGATTCTGAGGGATAGAATTTTCATTTATTTAGAAAGGCAAGGAATAATTAGAGATAGTCAATATGGATTTGTGAGATGGAAATCATGTCTAATTAAAGTGATTGATTATTATGAAGAGATGACAAAGAAGATTGAAGAATACACTGTGGTGTACAATTTTTACGCAAACTTCAGCAAGGCATTTAATAAGGTTCCCCATCGTAGGCAGATTACTAAAATTAGGTTATATGTAATCGAGGTAAAGCTAACCAATTGGATACAAAATTGGATTGAAGGTAATGCATTGTTTTCCAAACTGAAGACCTGTGGCCAGCGGTGTTCTGAAAGAATCAGTGCTCAGCTCACTGCTTTTCATAACGGATAGAAACAACTTTGATGTGATTATCGGAGGCATCGTTAGTAAGTTTACAGATAACATCACCAACGCGGTGCAGTGGACAGTGAAGAAGATTATCTCGGAATATAACGGGATCCTTGAACATCAATGAGCCAAGGATTGGCAGATGGTGTTTAGTTTAGATATTTGTGAGGTTTTACATTTTGGCAAGTTAAAGTGGGGTAGTGCCCTGGGAAATATTGCTTAACTAAGAGACCTACGGGTGAAGATTCATAGTTCCTTGTAAGTGGAGTTTAGGTCGGTAGAGTAGTAAGGAACATGGTTGCCATGCTTGCCTTAATTGGCTCGAACTTTGAGAATAGGAGTTGGAGTAACGTGTTGCGATTGTACAGGACGTAGGTGAGGCCGCATTAAGAAAACTGCGTACATATCTGTTGACTCTTTTCAAGGATTGATGTTGTTAAGCTTGAAAGGGTGCAGAAAAGATTTACAAGGATTTTCTGGAACCTGAGGGTTTGAGCTACAGGGAGATTATGAACAGGATGAGGCTTTTTCCTCTGGACTGTCAGAGACTGAATGGTGACATGACAGAGGTTTAATAAAGTCCTGAGGGGCATGGATAGTCTGATTGGACAAGATCTTTTTCCCAGTGTAGGGCTGTCCAGAATTAGATGGCATAGGGTGAAGGTGACAGGGCAAAGACTTAGAAGGGACCTGAGGGGAAAACTTTTCATACAGAGGCTGGTGGGTGTACTGTCAGAGAAAGTAGTGAAAGCGTGTACAATTAAATGTTTACAATGTAACTGGATAGGTACATAATAGGAATGGATCATGTGATGTGGGCCAAATGCTGGCAAGTGGGACGAGATCTGATTAAGATGCCTGATTGGCATGGACAAATTGGACAAAAGGATCTTTTTCCACGCTGTATGATTCTCTTATTCTCACAGCGGGATGAGGAAGAATTCTAAAAGGGCCATTCGAATGGGAATTCTCTTCCCCGGAAGTTTATGGTGCCTCTCTGATTACAAGTATTCACAGCTGAGTTAGTTAAAGGTTTGACAGAAAAGTGAGTCACGGAAAATGGGACATAGACAGGACAATGAGGCTGAGACCACAATCTGATCAGCCACAATCTTAATGCCTGGTGGAGAAGGCTCAAATTCTCTAATGACCCACTCCTGCTCCTCAGTCCCATGTTTCTGTGTTCCATTCAACCCCTCTAACCGGCTAGACAGGAGCAGTTAGAGTCCACTTATTGTTATAGCATGGTGCATAGAAATAGAGGAAACAGTTCGATCCCTCGAGACTGTCCCACTCGGTTTGGGAGATTGGAAAATGTAATTGGAAGACCCAGGCTGGATATGGAAGAGGTTGCTCATTTCTCTTTCCAAAACCTCCCCTCTCTGTGTCTAGTGCTTCATTTGTTGAACATGTTGCAGACCCAGATTCACTGTGAATACAGCCCCCAAATCTCACCCAGTGATGGCTCACAAAATCCACGGGTCTCCCTGATTGCAACATTCCATAAAAGACCTTCCAGGAAAATAACACATACTAACTTTCCAATAACAGAATGGGAGAGCATCAGAAACAGGGGCAGGTCATTCACATCCCAAGCCTGCCTTGCCCTTCACTAAGATCAAGGCTGACCTGCTCCAGTCTCAAATCTTCTTAATGTCCAAGTCTTCTTGAGCACTTCCATAGAACACAGAACAAAGAACAGTATTGATTTGGAGATGTCGGTGTTCGACTGGGGTGTACAAAGTTAGAAATCACGTAGCACCAGCTTATAGTACAACAGGTGTAATTGGAAGCACAGTAGCTTTTGGAGCATCGCTCCTTCATCAGGTGATAGTGGAGGGCTAGATTGTAAAACAGAATTTATAGCAAAAAGTTACAGTGTGATGTAACTGAAATTATACATGGAAAAATTGATTGTCTGTTAAGCCTTTCATCTGTTAGAATACCATGATAGTTTCACTTCTTTCATGTGTAAATCATAATTTTTTTTTAAAAGTTGCATTCTCAGGTGAGCTGTGAACAATGGTGATAGCAAGATAAAATGTTGAAGGTTTTGCCCACCTGTGTTCTCTAACAATGCTATAATGTTTAGATTGATTCTAAGCTAAAAAGTGAGATAACGGAGTTTTACATGAATTCATGCAGATTTTGAGTTCAAGGTTCTACATGAATGCATGCAATTAGGACCTTCAGTCCTCGACGTTGTGTTGTTTGTCCTACTCTAACCTACATGCTTCAGTTGTCTTTGTTCCATTTGCCTATCCAAGAGTCTCTTAAGTTTCCCTCACGTATTTGACTCTACTACCACTGATGGTAGTGCATTAAACCCTCCACTCTCTGTGTAAAGAATCTACCTCTGATATCTCCCCTAAAACTTCCCCCAATTACCTTAAAATTATGCCACCTAGTGATAGACATTTTTGCCATGGGAAAATGTCTCTGGCTATTCACTCTCTCTCCGCCTCTCATCATCTTGTACACCTCTATCAAGTCACCTCTCATCTATTTTTCCTCCAATGAGAAAAGCCCTCACTCCCTCACGGTTTCTTCGTAAGACTTCTAGTCCAGGCAGCATCCTGATAAATCTCCTCTTTACACTCTCAAAATCTTCATTATCCTTCCTATAATGAGGAGACCAGAACTGAACACAATATTCCCTGTGCGGTCTGAGCGGGGCTCTATCGAGCTGCAGCATAACCTCGCGGCTCTTAAAACTCAATCCCCTTGCAACTGAAAGCCAACATGCCATACGCCTTCTTAACAACCCGATCAACTTGGGTGGCAGCTTTGAGGGATCTGTGGACACGGACGTCAGGATCCCTCTGTTTCTCCACACTGTCAAGAATCCTGCCTTTAACCATGTATTCTGCATTCACATTCCAGCTTGCAAAGTGAATTACTTCAGTTTGAACTCCATGTGCCACTTCTCAGCCAAGCTCTGCATCCTGTCGATGTCCCATTGCAACCTACAATAGCCCTACACATTCTGCACTACTCCAACCACCTTTGTGTCATCGGCAAACTTACTAGCCAACTCTTCAACACCCACATCCAAGTCATTTTTGAAGATAACAGAGAGCAGAGGTCACTGAACTGATCCCAGCGGGACACCACTGGTCCCTTTCAGTGATCTAGCTCCCCTAACTCTCTGTGTAAGCGAGTTCCTGACATTCACTACCCTCTGTTTTAAGAAAACCTTCTCTGCTTCTACACCATGACCGACTGATATGAACAAAAGAGGTAACGCAGCGGCTCATGTAAGAGAGAATGACCCTGAATTCAAGGCAGTATTTGACTGAGGATGACATCAAGGAACCTGAACGAAATCACACTTACTGAGAATTAATTATGACCTTTACACTGCTTGGAGTCATTCACGGCACAAGGGAAGATGATTATCATTGGTGGGCATCAATCATCTCAGCCGTGGTGCACAACTGCAGGAGATCCTCAGCGTAGCTTCCTCAGCTCAGGCATCTCCAGCTTGTCATCATAGAATCCCTACAGTGTGGAAGAAGGCTATTCATCCCATTGAGTCCAAACTGAGCAGATTAGATTCCCTACAATGTGTAAACAGGCACTTCGGCCCAACCAGTCCACACCGACCCTCCGAAGAGTAACCCACCCAAACACATTTCCGTCTGACTAATGCACCTAACATGATGGACAATTTAGTATGGCCAATTCACCCTGCGTGCACATATTCGGACTGTGAGAGGAAACCGGAGCACCCGAAGGAAACTCATGCAGACAAGTGGGGAATGTGCAAACTCCACACAGACAGTTGCCCAAGGCTGGAATCGAACCTGGGACCCTGGTGCTGTGAGGCAGCAGTGTTAGCTACTGCTTCACCGTGGCAGCAGAAGAGGGGGCATTCACTGAAGTCTACAAAATTTTCAGGACAGGTTGTCCCTCTTCAGCTCTTGAAACAATTTGTGACCATGTATAGCAAGACTCGAACAACATTCAAGAGCGTGTTGTTAAAGTCTGGGTAACATTATGTAACAGCACAGTACATTTCCACAGTAAAAGGACAGGTTCATTCAGCAGCTCAATCAGGAAGAGGTTATTCAGCTTGTCAAGCCACTAACTCAGGAACAGGAAAGTGTCAGAGATGCTCCAACATCACAAACAAATGAAGCAGGGGCTGCACAGACAGACTGCTCCAAATTGATACACATGGCTCAATTACCCATGGTACATATGTGTTACTTTAACATGGGTTTCTGGTAGTTGGAATGAAGCCAACATTTTTTAGCCATTCTCCAAGTTACATTCCATCTCCAAGAAGGCAGACCCATGGTCTCCGTGGAGTCAGAAACCGGTGGGGGAATAACTAACTGTTTCAGAATGATGGTATTTTGGCTGCTGACAGTATTCTGTACAAAATGACACTCAATGTAGCGTCACACAGTAACTGTGCATTAAAGTGTTCAGAGTTCATTCAGAGCCCGTACCTCGCGGTCAATTGACGTGAGGCTTCTGCAGATGCATGTGAACTGTCGTGAATTAAACATTCAATGAGAAGTATGACATTGCCACCCCATTCAGCTGTTTGGGAGATAATGAGTTTCTGTCCATACCCATCAAGCTTCAACTTCTTATTCTCTCACAGCGCTACAGATTAAGCACATCGTTACTTCACTCTCTCCTCATGGTAACATCGTGCTAGTGTTTAGTCTGGTCAAACTCCCGTACACTCTCTCAGTGACAAAGGGATCATTGATTATAATGCAGACCAAACCTTTACACATAGCACCAAATACTTTCTCAACAAAACATGATCATTGGGAAAGATATTCTAACTTTGGTACTTCAATCATTTTGCATGAAGAACCACATATCATTTACTTCCTGCCCCTGTATGAATTCTGTCAGTGACTTATGACCAAGGACATCCAGGTCTTTTTCAACAAAAGCACTCGCCAACCTCCCTACTATTTAATAAATATAAATGTGCATTTGTTGTTCACATCTGAATAATTGTTATACCTTGTCTCCATCCTGTTTTAAATATTTAGATTGACAATAGCTGCTGTCCAGTCTGCAGGAGCCTTTTCAGAATCTAATTAGCTTTGAAGAATAATCAGTAATTATTTCACTAGTTTGTTCTCACCTCAATCACTCTGAGATGTAACTCATCAGATGCAGCAACTTATGAAACTTCAATTCAATTAGATTTTCAATAACATACACTTCATTAATTCTGATTTCCTGCAGTTTCCAATTTTTACCAGTCCCTCTGTTCCCTAATATTTGTGGAAAGTAGTTTCTGTACCTTCCCCTGTGGAGATGGAACCAATGCATTCCTCTCAGCAGGCAGATGGTTTCAGTCAACTCGTGAATACACTGGCGGACTGCACTTCATTCATGGTGGATATATTACCCACTGCTGCCTGCAAAGTTCCAGAATCAATCCAGTTTAATTCATCGTGAGTGTCAGCGCAGTCTTGCTACTGGTGTGAGAACACAGGTTATACTGAAGGAGGGGATACAGCTCAGTGATCACCTCAATTTTGAGACAAGCTGGTTTTACACTTTACACCTGAATGGCTGCAGCTTAGACAAATCTTCCTGGAAATCCCAGAGATGAAAATATAATGCCTCACTCCTCCCTGTTTATACACCTTCCCTTCTTTGTAGTCTCAGCCTCATTTGTTTACTATGGACCCAGACACACTGTAAATGCAGTATACAGAGTGGGGTTCCCAGACCACCGAGGCTCCCTGAATGAACCCAGTAGCTGACATCACTATCCTGAGAACACCATCCACAGACCCTCCACTGACTTTCCAGATGACAGCAGCAAGTGAATTCCCCACAGCGACAATGCATCCATTCACTACTGAAAATGCCTCGGACTCCTCAGTTTCTCTTGGAGACAGTGAGGAACGCAGATACTGGAGATCAGAGCTGAAAAATGTATTGCTGGAAAAGTACAGCAGGTCAGGCAGCATCCAAAGATCTGGAGAATCGACGTTTCGGGCATGAGCCCTTCTTTAGGAATGAGGAGGAAGAGCTCCTCATCTTCCGCCTACGAACCCTCCAACCACAAGGGATGAATTCAGATGTCTCCAGCTTCCTCATTTCCCCTCCCCCCACCTTGTCTCAATGCCAATCCACCACCTTCCTGACCTGCAATTTTCTTCCTGACCTCTCCGCCCTGACTCCCACTCCGGCCTAATACCCTCACTTTAACCTCTTTCCACCTCTCGCAATTTCCAACGCCCCTCCCCTAATTCCCTCCTCCCAACCTTTTATCTTAGCCTGCTTGGCACACTTTCCTCATTCCTGAAGAAGGGCATGCCCCGAAACATCGATTCTACTGATCTTTGGATGCTGCCTGACCTGCTGTGCTTTTCCAGCAATACATTTTTTAGCTCCTCAGTTTCTCTTCCTGGCTGAGAAAGCTCATACATCTCCACACAGTCGCACAGTAACAGTTCCTGTCTCCAAATAAACAGTTGACCATGGAACATTACGTTTCTCTATATCTCACGACTATAAGTATTGCTGATGGAGTTGATCACCACACTCAGAGACGAGAGATAGAGTGAAAATAACTCACGGTAAGCAAGGAGATCCCATAATAAATATGATATTCAGGAATATGTGAAAAGGGGAAATGGCAGAATAACTTCCCATTCTGTTTTCCTTCCAGTCCATCATCAGCAATCCTTTTGCTTGCTTTTCCTTTCTCTCTCTCTCTCTCACTCTCCATCTCTCTCTCTTTCTCTCTCACTTTCTCTCTCTTGAAGTACATCACCCACTCAACACAAACCTCCCGCTCACCCTTCCTGCCATCCCTGATATAATAATATCATTTCTCAGCTGCATTCAGTTTTGATAGGTTCACTGAACTCGAAACATGATTTTTTTTTCCGACAGACTGCCATACCTGCTGAGATTCTCCAACATTCTTTCAGACGGTGGAGGATTTTATTTCAGATCGCCAGCATCCGCATTTCCTTCATTATTTCACCTTTAATGTTGTTGTTTCGCGGGATGCCAGCATCACTGGCAAGGGCAGTATTTATTGTCCATCCTAACTGCCCTTGACCACGCGGCCATTTTTCAAGGCAATATGGAGGCAACTAAATTGTTGTGGATCTGAGGTGACACTTAGTTCAGACAGGGCAAACATGTTCGGCTTCTTTACCAAAGGTTATCAATAAAATAAGAAAAGAAATCCCAGTGGTTTATGCTTGCCATGAGTGAAATTAGGTTTCATTCCAATTTTTTATATTTGAATTTAACTTTAGTCATCGGCTGTGGTAGGATTTCAGACAATGATTTTAAAGTCATGACTTGCGCCTCTGAAGTACACAGTCAGTGACATTATTACTCTGTTTAAGAGTCCCTGTTGTGAAGTAACTGTAGAGACAAGAACAAGTTTGTCGTCAAACTATTTGTAACTGGAAGAGAGTTCAGAAGGGAACTGGAGCCATAAAATCTGTCGTTAACGAAGGGGTAGGTGATGGCGAAGTCAGCAACAGAACTCAGGCAGAGCTGGAAATTGGGGATATTACGAAGGGGGTGTCAGCAGGTTTGATCACACGGAGAGAATATGGAGATATAAAAACATTCACAGTAAAAAGGAAGCTCAAGGTTGCGAACAGTCTTATTCCTTCTCAGATATTTATGAGTAAGTTGTTTAGAAATGCATAAGATGGAAGTGGGGTTTGTGACTGAAAGTTTATGTATTTGTTAAATATAATCAACCAGAATAGCAATAACATTCAGCATCATTTATGGAATTGACAGAGATAGACTTAACAGGAACACCAATAATAGCGAGGATGGGATAGTACCCAGCTTGAATTATCATCAGTACGGCTCGTATCCGCACCTCTAACCATGGCCAATCCCGAGAAAGATAGTAAAGACCCAAGGATAAACTCCTGTCCATTGTTGCAACGTTCATGTCTAATGTTCTCAGATTCGGATCCATTGTTGGAACATTCTAGTCTAATATTCTCAAATTAAATCCATTGTTGGACCATTCTAATGTTCTCAGATTCTGATTTCTCTCTCTTCGTCTGTAGCTGCTGATCCCAATCTTGTTGAGGTTGACGCTGCGCCGAATACTATGGCAAAACAAGTTAAAAGAAGGCCCTAATTATGGAAGAGGGAAATCCTCCAGTGACCCAGGTGGGTCCAGAAAGAATGATATTAATCACAGTCACTGAACAAACAGCTCCAGTTAACCATTTCACGGCAACTCTGATATATCACAATAATTGGTGTGTGTGGGATTTTGATATCGATGATTATTGGGCTCATGACACATCTCCAGTTGTAAACATCGAGGAGAGGGAGAGACATAATTCTTTCTCTTCACAAGCTCGATTATTCTGCTGTGTTTTGGCAATATAGGAATTGCTGGGCTCCCGAGGCCGTCTGTGTCTGATCACCAGGCCCGCTGCATCTTTTTGTTTTATTTATTTATGTTTAACTTTGACTTTTGTCTGTCCAGCATTTAACGGCTTAGGTGGGTTTAGGCATTTTTGAGAGAACGCCTACAGAGCCATAGACGGTGTAGATACAGTCCATTCCTTGTGTTCTTGCAGCCACGGCCTGGTCCTGTGAAGTGATGGTCAAACTCTCACAGAACCAGGACTCTTAATTTTACCTTTCACCAGTTATTGCTGGTATCTCAGCAGGGTTGGAAGGCAGGAAATCTCTCCCGGGTGCTACACACTCTCTCTGTGATTTCTCTCTGAACTGTCTTTGAATGTTCTTTCCTCCTGGATTGGAGAACTGCATGTCAGACAATCTGTTTCTTGCATTTGTTTTTTGACCTTTGTGTGCTTATTGGATGATACCATATTGGAGCAGTTAGTGTATAGTAGTTAAATAAACTATTATTCTGCTCTGTTTTCGAACAGAATTAAGTTATTGCAAGTTCGTCTTCCTTTTGTTGTATTTTACCGAGAGTCTTCGAATAAATTGTGTTTTGCTTAATGACGAATATATTGACCAAGTCAATTCTATCTCAAACACAGCACCTTACATTTATCAGCGGAATGGGCCGAGCTGGAGGAGTGATAATCATGTCAAGAATTATATCGGTTACCCAATCCACCTCTCAGAACCAGCCCAGATACGTATAAGCCCAGATGAGGTACCTCCTCAACATGAAGCGCTGCGTAGACCAGGCTAATGCACTGCTCACCAATCCGTTCAGATTCGAATACTGTTTAGAGCTCACAAGTTCACTACTTATGTGTCCAACAGTGCACTGATCTATAAATTTGGACGAAAAGATCTGTTCAACACAGGGCGCTGTGCAGAACACACAAAGGCATTGTTCTATTCACGCAGACTGGATATCTGTGCAGCATGGGGAGCTGTGCAGTAAATAGCAGTGAATTTATCTTTTAATGTGGAGCAGTTACCTTCCCAGCATATGCAGCTGTGTGCACCAATCACTGCATTACTGTGTAAAACTGTGTTAGAACACTGCCCAGCGTGGGGAACCTTGCGGCTCATGCTGGAAGCGACAGGATGTGCAGCACCTCTCCATTTACAGCTCCATATCTCCATTGTGGCATGACACAGGAGTGCTGTGGGTGTGAAACTCATTGCCAGAGAGAGATGGCGGGGGAATCAGTTTAAATACCAACAAATGGGAGGAACTTGGTTAAAAGACAGGGGGAGATTAAGAGAGAATTTCAGAGAATGATCTGATGATAGGTTTAAAAATTGTGAAATGAGAATATTTCGATAGCGTCTTGCAATATAAGCCACTGCTTCTCGGAATGATGGGTGAGCAGGATATTTGTGTAAGTTATGATGATTTAGAATTTTGGATAAGCATTTGTCCTGCAGCGTTGTAACTGGGAGTAGGATCAGCAGAGTTTTCGACTCACTGGGCTGAATCGTACAATAATTTGTCTCAGTGCTATTTTCATTGAATGTGACAGAAGGAATATCTACACGAGGCAGAGCTAGTTTCCTGGTGTTATCTTATCGAACTCACCTCATTAACTACCCACCCTACCTCATGGTGTCCCTCTCATTCAACGCCAGCACGATTTTCCCACCCATTAGGGCTGGAGGCGCTCACCATCGCCCGGATGCCCCTGGATATTCAGTGATCCCTGGTACTGCTGCCATCATGAAAAGGCCAGTGGGCACACGGTTGAGTTTTCTTAGTTTGGAGCTGCCCTGCACAGTTTACCCGAGCATGGCAGATAAAGGGAAATTACACCACAGCTTGACGACAGAGGCACAGAGGTCATGGTGAATGGTCTAGTACAGAGGGGGACCATTCTCTTCCCAGACCATTGTCTGAGCACACCACCTAGCTCAGTGCAGTATCTGTGGTCCGAAGAAAAGTCCAGCAATACAGGAAAAGCATCAATAATCTTCCCCGTTCTGTCAGGATAAGGGTCAACGTATTCTCTCTACTCTCTCACACTCATTGCATATCTGTTAGTGCCTTCCCCAGAATAAAGCTCCATTACTCTTACCACTGCAATACAGCACCTTCTCTCACTCTCTCTCTCTCTCTCTCTCACCTACGCAATACCCCCACATAGTGAGAAAATGTTCTTATGAGTGCAGTTTCTAGAATTCTCTGGTTGATGTCATTCGTACAATGTTCCAGATAATTTTCAAAATAATTCAATGTCAGCAAAATGTTCATACCCCAGTATGTAACCCATCAGAGGAAGGAGCAGAGTTTTACTTTTATTTTAAATCACTCAGATTAATGGGGCCATTAATCCTCTCAAATATGCTCCACTATTCAGGCAAAGGAAGCACCTAAACACTTGAAGACTCACTCTCTTCTTGACGAGAGGCGCCACTTTGGAGTTTCGCCAGTTTCACTGAAACACTCCTGTAATCCCGAGAGTTATGGAATATTTCACACAGTGCCACCAGTCACTCTGTAACCATTTCTATCAAAACCAGCTATGAATTGCTGATGAGCTGTTTACCTTTGGTCTTTTCTGTTTGAGAAAAGCCTTGTACATTTTGTGAGAGACAATGCAAAACTTTCATCTGACTTCAATTTTGTTTATAATATTGAAACTCTTTGTGCCTTCCCCTGCGAGAAACAATGTAAAATAATGTTTTAACTTCTCTGCATGTTCCCTGAAATCAGTTCCCCAATCACATCCTACAGGTGTCCCACATATTCTTTCCTGCCTTCCTTCCAAGGTTCACACACACTTCATGAATGATTTTTATTCGATATGGGAAAACTCTTGCGGTTAGTTTCTTTTCATATTTCTTGCCAGTTTTGAAATGTTTTTTCTTTGTATTTTGTTTTGTACAATCTGCTTCTTGTTCCAAAAGTAAACTTCCCAAATGTGGCCAATGCTAGAGCTCAACAATCTGAATTCTTTAGTTTGTGATTGATTAACATACTTCACAGCATTTGTGCATCATGGATGGTTCATCTTCACATCTTCATATCATCTTCTTTTTCACCAGAGCCAAACATTACTGAGAGTTATTAATCAGTACCTGCTTTAATGTTCCCACACCCCTTCCCCCCACACCCACCCCCGCCACACACATATCTGCTGACCTTCATCTGTGTCTATTTTCACACTCCGTATTTGACCAGATATATGACATGTATCTGCATTTGAAATGCCTGGCTCTTTTCAATCAATCAGGGGGAACCTCCGTATGTGGCTGAACACATGATCAGCTGAGGGTAACTCCATTCTCCCAGTTTCCCTGGCTCTGTCATTTCTGTTCGATGATGTCACATTCCAGTGGGAAGCTTCCTACATGTCATCCTTTTCTCTCAAATGAGAAATCCCCTAAATCTGATGGACTGAGCTTTCAGCTGTGTCTGGCCCATCTCCCTCACTTCTGCCCTCACTCCGTCCTTCCTCCCCAGAACAATGATAGATCTCCCCTTGTCCACACTTCTTTCTGCACTAGAATCTGCATTCACAGAATCATCCTCCGCCACTTCCACCACCTCCAGCAGGACAGCACCAGCAAACACATCTTCCCCTCCCGTCCACTGTCAGAAATTCACAGGGACCATTCCTTCTGTGGCAAGCTCCATTACCTCGAACAGGTCCCCACTCCCCCATGGCACCTTCCCATGTAAAGCTGCAACTTTTGCCCATTTATCTCTTCCCTCTTCACTGTCCAAGGCTCTAAACACACCTTCCAGGTGAAGCAGCATTTCACTTGTACGCTTTCAATCCAATCTCCTGTCATTGCTGCTGACAATGCAGTCTCCTTTACATTACTGAGCTAAACAGAAACTGATTTGATGAACATCTCCACTCTATCTGTAGGAATGACACTGACATTCTGATTGCTCCCCATTTCAAGAACCTACATTGCTCTCAAGATAATGAGAATTCTTTAATATCTTAACTTCCAGAAGGCCTCTGACATGGTACCCCACAGGAGGCTGCAGAGTAAGATAAGGACCCATGGTTCTCAGAGGACAGGTACTAGCATGGATAAAAAATTGCCTCTCTTACAGGATGCAGAGTGAGGATAAAATTGTCACTCTCAGGATGGCAGCCGGTGATTAGCAGTGTTCCACAAGAGTCATTGTTGTGACCACAACATTTTACTTTATAGGTTAACGATCTGAGTGGCGGGACAGAAGACATTCTGGCTACGTTTGCAGATGAAGCAAAGATAGGTAGAGATGCATGTAATAGTGAGGAGGCAGGGACTCTGCAGAAAGAATTCAACAGTTTAGGAGAGTGGGAAAAGGAATAGCAGATGGAATACAATGTGGGGCAGTGTGAGGTCATGCACTTTGGTATGAAGAATACAGGCATGGACTATTTACTAAATGGGAAAAAAATCAGAAATCTGAGGAACAAAGGGACTTGGGAGTCCAAGCGCAGGATTTGCCTTAGATAAACTTGCAGGTTCAGTCAGTAGTTAAGAAGGCAGATTCAATGTTGTCATTCATCTCGAGAGGAGTAGGATATAATGGTGGGGATTCTGAGGCTTTCTAAGGCTCTGGTCAGACCATATTTCCAGTATTTTATGCCTCATACCTCAGGGAGGATGTATTAGCCTTGGTGTGTGTCAAGAGTAGGTGCACCAGAAATGAAAAACTTAACACATGAGGAACGTTGGAGAACTCTGGGTTTATATTCGATGGAGATTAGAAGGATGGGTGGGGGGGGGGGGGGGGGGGGAGGGATCATATTGAAACTTACTGAATACTGAATGACCTGGATACAGACAAAATTGGGAGGACGTTGGCATTGGCAGGAGGACACAGGCTTAGAGCAAAGGGAATATCCATTAGAATGAAGATAAGATGAAACGTCTTTAGACAGAGAGTGGTGAAATTTTGGAATTCCTTACCACAGAATGCTGTGGAAATCAAATTATTTGGCACCAACGATATAGCCAGGAAAGGGACTGAGGATCTGAAAAGTGACAACAGAGAGTTAGTTTGGAAGCTGAAGAGCAGGACGAGTAGAGTAGTGATCTCAGGTTTGCTACCAGTGCCACGAGCTAGTTAGATGAGGAACAGTCAGCGAATGCAGATTTACACGTGGTTGTGGGGCTGGTGCAGGAGGGAGGGCTTCAGATACCTAGACCATCGGGATACCTTCTGGGTAAGGTGGGACCTGTACATGAAGGACGGGCTGCACCTGAACTGGAGGAGCACAAATGGCCTGTTTGGGAGGTTTGCTCGTGTGATTCTGGCATGTTTAAAACGCGTTTGGCAGGGGGTAGGAATAAGACCACATGTCTGAGACGGGGTTAGTTGCAGATGGGACAGTGACAGGATATATTGAATCTATCAGGAAGGTTTCTCACGCTATGAAACAAAGGAATCAGTTAAAGTGCATCTGCTTTAATGCAAGGAATGTCTGATCTAAGAGTGACAAACTTAGATTATGGATCAGTACTTGGGGCTACGATATCGTGGCCATAACAGAGACGTAGGTTTCACGGGGCAGGGATGGTTGCTTGATGTTCCAGGGTTTAAAACGTTTAAAAATGTTTCAGGGCAGCACAAAGTCTCAATGATTAGTACTGCTGCCTCACAGCGCCAGAGACCTGGGTTCAACGCCCAACTCAGGGAACTGTCTGTGTGGAGTTTGCACATTTTTCCCATGGGTGTGCTCCGGTTTCCCTCCATAATCCAAAAATGTGCAGATTAGGTGAACTGGCACATGCTTAATTGCCCGAAATGTTTGATGAAGGGGTAAATGTAGGGGAATGGTTCTGGGTGGGTTGTTCTGTGGAGGGTTGGTGTGGACTTGTTGGGCCGAAGGGCCTGTTTCCACACTGTAAGTAATCTAATCTTATCTAAAAAAGAACAGGGTGGGTGAAAATGAGGAGAGGGTGTAACATTGCTAATCAGAGAGTCCATCACAGCTACAGAAATGAAGGTTGTTGAGGAAGGTTTGTCTACTGAGTCAGTATGGGTGGAAGTTAGGAATAGCAAGGGAACAGTCGCCGGATTTGGGGGTTTTCTACAGACCATCTAATAGCAGAAGAGAGATTGAAGATCTCATAGGCGGGCAGATTCCAGAAAAATGCAAAAGTAGCAGGGTTAATGTTATGGGCGATTTCAACTTTCCCAATATCGACTGGAACCTCCTAAGTGCAGATGGTGTGGATGAAGCCGTTTTTGTCAGGTGTGTTCAAAATGGTTTCCTTGCTCAGTATAGAGACAGACCGACAAGGGGAGAGGCCATTTTGGATTTGGTGTTCGGCAACGAGCCAGGACAGGTGTCAGAACTAATGGTGGGAGAGCACTTTGGTGAAAGTGATCACAACTGCCTCACATGTAGCATAGTCTGGGAGAGTGAAAGGAGCAGTTTCCGAGGGAAGATATTTAATTAGGGAAAAGGAAATTAAGATGCTATCAGACAGGAGTTGGGAAGTACAGACTGGGAGCAATTGTTCCACAGAAAGGGCACAGTGGGCATGTGGAGACTGTTTAAGGAGCAGTTGTTGCGAGTGATACACAAATTTGTTCCTCTGAGACAGGTAAGAAGGGGTAAGATTAAGGAACCTTGGATAACGAGAACAGAGAAACTTCTCGTCAAAAGGAAGCAGGCAGCTTACGGAAGATGGAGGAAGCAAGAATCTAACACAGCTTTAGAGGATTACAGGCTTGCTAGAAAGGAGCTCAGAAATGGACCGAGGGGCGCCATGATGGGGCATGAAAAAGGCTTGGCAAGAAAGATTAGGGAGAATCCAAAAGCATTTTTCTCATACGTGAGGAATAAAGGAATAATTAGGTAGGAGGTAGGGCCAATCAGGGATAGTGTAGGGAACTTATGCGTGGAGTCTGAGCAGATAGGGGAAGCCCTAAATGAGTTTTTTGCTTCGATTTTCACCAGGGAAAGGGAACTTGCTGTAAATGAAAACTTAGAGGAGCTGGTTCAGATCAAGATTTCAAGATTGATGAAATTGATGTGCTAGAAATTTTGAAAAACATTAAGATAGATACGTCCCCAGTGCCAGATTTATCCTAGACAGCTCCGAGAAGCGAGAAAGGCGTTTGCTAAGCCGCTGGTGAGGATATTTGCTTCCTCAGTCTTCACAGGAGTCATACCGGAGGATTGGAAGGAGGCGAATGTTGTTCCTTATTTCAACAAGGGTAATAGGGAAATCCCTGGTAATTACAGACCAGTCAGTCTTACGTCAGCGGTCAGCAAAGTTTGGAAAAAAATTCTGAGGGATAGAATTTTTGACTATTTGGCAAAGCATTGTGTGATTAAAGCAGTCAGCATGGCTTTGTGAGGGGCAGGTTATGCCTCACAAATCTGATTGATTTCTTTGAGGAGGTGTCAAGACAGGTCGACGACGGTCGAGCAGTGGACGTGGTGCATGTGAACTTCAGGAAGGCATTTGAGAGGGTTCCCCATGGAAGGCTCAGTCATAAAGTCAGGAAGTATGGGATACAGGGAGATTTGGTTATCTGGATTCAGAATTGGCTGGCTAGCAGAGGGTAGACAGTGGTTGTAGATGGAAAATATACTGCTTGGAGGACAGTGTTGAGAGGGATCCCACAGGGCTATGTCCTTGGGCCTCTGCTATTTGTAGTTTTTATAAATGACTTGGATGAGGAGGTTATGGGGTGGGTTAGTAAATTTGCTTATGACACAAAGATTGGAAGCGTCGTCGATAGTATAGAGGGCTACTGTAGGCTGCAGTGCGATATAGACAGGATGCAGAGCTGGGCTGAGAAATGGCAGATGGAGTTCAACCTGGGTAAATGCGAAGTGATTCATTTTGGAAGGTCAAATTCGAATCCTGAATATAGCATTAAATACAGGATTCTTGGCAGTGTGGAGGAATAAAGGGATCTGGGTGCGCAAGTGCATAGATCCCTCAAAGTTGCCACGCAAGTGGATAGGGTGTCAAGAAAGCATATGTTGTTTTGGCTTTCATTAACAGGGGGATTGAGCTTAAGAGCTGCAAAGATTTTCTGCAGCTCTACAAGTCCCTGGTGAGACCACACTTGGAATATTGTGTCCAGTTGTGGACCCCCTACTATAGGAAAGATCCAGGGGCTTTAGAGAGGGTGCAAAGAAAGTTTATCAGGATGCTGCCTGGACTGGAGGGCTTGCTTTATGAAGTAAGGTTGAACAAGCTTGGACATTTCTCTTTGGAGACAAGGAGGTGAGAGGAGAGCTGATCAAGGTGTACAAAATAATGAGAGGAATAGATAGTGTCAATACCCTTTTCCCCAGGGCAGGATTGACTAGTACAAGAAATCATAGTTTGAAGATATTAGGAGGAAGGTAAAAGGGAGACGTCAGAGGTAGGTTCTTTATGCAGAGAGTTGTGAATGTATGGAATGCATTGCTAGCTCTGTTGGTGGAAGCAGAGTCATTGGGAACATTTAAGCGACTGATGGACATGCACGTGGATAGCAGTGAGTTGAGGGGTGCGTAGGTTAAATTACTATATTTTACATTAAGATTAAATCTCAGGACAACATCGTGGCCCAAAGGGCCTGTTCTGTGCTGTCCTGTTCTATGTTCTATTTAGTATAGTTAAAAGAGACTCAGATAAGTTCTTGATTGACATGGGATCAAAGGTAACTGGCAGGAAGCAGGGAAATGGGGTTGAAAATCTATAATTCGCGATCGAATGCTGGAGCTGACTTGATGGTCCGAATGGCTTCATTTCTGCTCGGAAAGAGTTGTGGCCTTATAATATTTCGGTCCTGGATGGCACGGTGTCTCAGTGGTTTGCACTGGTGCCTCACAGCATCAGGGAACTGGGTTCGATTTCCTCTGGGTGTTCTAGTTTCCTGCCACAGTTCAAAGTTGTGCAGATTAGGTGAACTGGCTATGCTGAATTGCCGATTGTGTTCAGGGATGTTGATGTTTGGTGCAATAGTCAAGGGTCTACGTATAGTATTAGGGTAGAGAATAGGATTGGTTCGCATACTCTTTGGAGGGTCAGTATAGACCTGTTGGGCTGAAGGGCCTGTTTTCACACTGTAGGGATTCTAAGAAAATGCAGGCTGCTGCAATGTTCCAATGAAGCACAACCCACGCTCGAGTAACACCTCACTTTACACTTTGTTACGTTACAGTCTGTAGGAGTTAATATTCAATTCCATAAATTCACAGCCTGAACCCACTATGGCTGTTCTCCATTTTCCGTACACGCTCCCTCCTGGGCTCCCTAAGTTCGTGTCTTGTTTATTTCCATTCAACAGAGAAAATCAACTTCTAATATTTACACATTAATTTACACACATTATATACCTGTGTCTCTTTCACCACAATTTCAAGCCCATTTGTCTTTCACACTGGGCCTCCAAACACTCTTTCCCACTTCTGCCAAGATACTAAAGCGCTCACTTTCCAATCCTTTACACGTCTGAAGAAGATTTACACTGGACTTGAAACATTACCATTGTTTCCCTGTCTCTGCAGATGTTGCCAGACCCCTAAGTTCCTTCAAAAATGAAAAGTTACAGAACACATTTTCAATATAGAAAAGATCATTGGATACAGAAAATCTGAAACAAAAACAAAAATTGTTGGACTTACTGGGTGCTTTGAGGAACAGTCACAGAACCCGAAAGATTAACTCTGCTTTCACTCCACAGATGCTGTCAGACTGGTCAGTGTCTTCAGCACTTTCTGTTTTTGAATAAGTTTCAAACATGTGTGTCAAAGCTGCTCACACGCCCTGTCCAAAATGGAGCACCATACACCGGGAAGTGAATGATAATGCACGTATACAAATTCACTTGTTCTGAAACTACATAAGGCTGTCATCACCGACACTACAGAGCTCTTAACCATGGTCATGGAGAGAAACAGCGGGAAACACATTCGCTTTAAACAGAAGATGGCATTACTGGAGGGGAAAATATTCAGGTGAAAACGTTAAATGCTTTTGAGGAATGCGACAATTGGAGGCATGGCATCATGAAGATACCCAAACAGGATGAGAATTTTTAAAAAAGGAAGTGTTCCCACATGAGATACTGGGATAGAGCATTGTGTACAGGGGGGAGGGGGGGGGAAGGACGACCGTGCCCCATGCGAATGAGGACAGGCAGCAGAATTGTATTGCAGATAATGCATCTGAAACTGGGCATTCATGTGATGCTGTAAATCATAGCAGCTGTCGTAGCAGCAGCAGCAGCAGAATTATATTCAACCACAATATAATCTCTCAGTCTACCATGAACATGAAGCCAATCTCCGGTTCAGTGATGAGTGTGGGTGAACATGCCACGGTCAGAACCGTGTGTACCTAAACCTGATGACAACCCATTCAAGCGACCGCACTTACTGCTTAAATTAACAAACAGCAGAACTAACATCTGATAGAGAGGGCGCCATGACCACAAGACTGTGACCACTTCTTTTAAAACCAGCTATGAATTACTGCTGGCCTGTCTACTCTTACTCTTATCTGTTAGAAAATCCTTGTTCCTTTTGTTAGAGACAGTTCAAGAATTTCCCTCCTATTACCGTTTTGTTTACATCTTTGAAATACTTACTGTACCTTCCCCTGTGAGGAAAGATGTAGAACACGGGTGTAAATTATCTGTCTGCTCCCTGTAGCCAATTCTTCAGTCACACCCTCCAATTATCCTCAGTATGCTTTCCTAATTAATTTCACCTAAGATCACACACTCATCTTGAACTTTTTTTATATGCTCGGAAAAGATCGTGCTGCTTGTTTTTTGTATTTCTTGCCAATTTACTACATCATGTCTTTTCTCCCCTTTTCCTCGCTTTCTAGATTGATACAGTCATATAGCGCACAAACAGACCATTTGGTCCAACTTGTCCATGCTGACCAGGTTTTTCAAACTAAACTAGTCCCATCTGATTGCATTTTCTCCATATGCCTCTCAACTTTTCCCATTCATAATGTCCTAATGAGTTTTAAATGTTGTAGCTGTACTTGCAGCTCCCACTCTTCCTCTGACAGCTCATTCCACATACACACATCAGCCGCTGTGTGAAAATATTGACCCTTCGTCCATTTCAAATCTCCCCTCTTTCACCTTAAACCTCTGCCTTCTATGGTTGAACTCCCCCATCCCGTGGGAAAGACATTGGCTGGTCACTCTATTCATACCTCTCATGATTTTATAAACTTCTACAATGTCACCCCTCAACCTCCTACATTCTATCTGACACTAACTTTACGAACAAGCATTTCAAGATAAAGCACTGCAAATTTGAAACAGTATTCATATGACAGGTAAATAACCTTCAGCCCAAACTTCATACTGTGATTTATTTTTCTCCATGTTATAATACTAAGGCAGCAGGAAACTGTTACGAGTACCAATAAGAGATCAAACATCTGAATTGCTTTGTCCAAATGAGGTGATGATCTCTACAGTGAAAGCGCATCACTGGCCTGAACCATATAAGAAGGGGAATTCTTGTACCACACGGTCAGCGTCAACCTTTAGCAGAGTGAGATGAAGGCTGAGTATACTTTTGAAATTTGGATCACAGTGTGAATTCAGTGCAAAGGGGGAGAGGGGTTTTCAATAAGTTTTACTCAAAGAAGGAAACTTTCCGGAGTGAGATGTGAGTGGGAGGTGTAAAACAGCATGAATGGAGAGGTCGAGCCACACTGAGACCAGAGGCAAAGTGGCAGCACAAAACGCAGCTTGATG
Source organism: Chiloscyllium punctatum (assembly GCF_047496795.1). NCBI lineage: Eukaryota > Metazoa > Chordata > Chondrichthyes > Orectolobiformes > Hemiscylliidae > Chiloscyllium > Chiloscyllium punctatum. Next base: position 22,730,757 of record NC_092755.1, read on the forward strand.
CTACTGCAGAGTAGGTAGACTTGAACAAAGAGTTTCAGGTGAATTGGGGAGGGACCATAATGTAAGAGAATGTACTCTGTAATTTGACAGGGAGAACCTGGAATCAGGAAGGGGACACGAGCAGGGAAGAAGATGAAACAGCAATGGCAGCAGTTTCTGGGGGGAATTCAGGAAGCACAGCTGAAATTCATACCCAGCATCTGGTTCTGGTCCCTGAAATAAACATCCTAAATCTGGCCCTCCACTCATGCTCATCCATAGTATCCTTGAGAGCCTTTGTCAACCATGGGTGCTTCACCTGCTTATCGAGTTCTTCTTTTTGAACAGAAACAATAATTACTGAGCGGTTTGGGATATCTGCTTGAATGTCTGCTCACGTATACTCACTGACCTTCCTCTGGGTCTATTTTCACATTCCGCTTCAGACCAGATGAGAGACAGAAATCCTCAAATTAGATGCCTGGTTCTTTTCTATCATTCAGAAGGAACTTCTGCCTGTGGCTGAACACAAGATCAGCGGAGGCTGACTCAATTCTCCAAGTTTCTCCATCTCTGTTGTTTCTGTTTGACGATACCACATTCCTGTGAGCTGTGTCTAACGTGACTTCCTTTTCCATCAAACCAGAAATCCCCGAATTCTGGTGGACAGGGCCTTCAGCTATGACTGTCCCATCTCCCACAGTGTTGCCCTCAATCCGTCCCCTCCACCCCAGAACAATGATAGATTCCTCCTTGTCCACACTTCCTCCTGCACGAGGATCCACATTCACATATTCATCCTACACCATTTCCTCCATCTCCAGCAGGACAGCATCATCAAACACATCTTCCCCTCCCGTCCTCGGTCAGTATTTCACAGCGACCGTTCCCTCTGTGTCACCGTCCATCACCCCGAACGTTTCCCCACTCCTCCATCGCACCATCCCATGCATTTGTAGAAGCTGCAACACTTGTCCATTCATCTCTTCCCTCCTCACTGTCCAATGCCCCAAACATAGCTTCCAGGTGAAGCAGCATTTCACTTGTAACCTTTCAATCTGATCTACTGCCATTGCTGCTCACAATGCAGTCTCTTTATATTGGCGAGACCAAATAGAGGTTGCTTTGAGGAACACACCCACTCTGTCTGTTGAAATAACCCTGACCTTCTCATTGCTTCCCATTTCAATAACTTACCTTGCTCTAATGCTAACATTTCAGCCCTGGGCTGCTGCAATGTTCCAAGGCAGCACAACCCAAGCTCGAGTAACGCACTTTACACTTTGGTACATTACAGCCTTTAGAAGTTAATGTACAATTTCATAATTTCACAGTCTGACCCCATTATAACTGTTCTCCAATTTCCGTACAATCTCCCTCCTGGCCTCCCTATGACCTTGTGTGGTTGTATCTTCTTTATCTTTCACTCAATAGAGAGAAACCCTTTTCCCTATTCACATCTTAATTTAAAGCTATTTCACATGGTCTTCTCGTTCACCACTACTAAAAGCATGTTTATCTTTTGCCACACCCTCTTTTACCTGTCAACCTACTCCCCACATCTGTCAAGGTATTATAAAGCTCATTTTCCAATCCTTTTTCAGTTCTGAAGAAGTGTCATACTGGAATTGAAAGGCTAACTCTGTTTCTCTGTCTCTGCAGATGATGCCAGACCTGTTGAGTTTCTCTAGAAATGAATAGGCTCAGAACAAGTTTTCAATTAAACAAATAACTATGGATACTGGAAATGAAAATGCATAAATTGCTGGAAAAAATGGGAGTTTTGTAGAATGTTCACTGGTCCTGAAACATTAACTCTGCTTTCACACCACAAGATGCTGCCAGACCTGCTGAGTTTCATCAGCAATTTCTGTTTTTGAACAAGTTCCATAGACGTGTGTTAAAGCTGCTCAAACGCTCTGTCTCACACAGAATACACTGGGATGTAACCGATAATGCAAGGTGCACAAATTCCTTGATCTGAAACTACATAAAGCTGGCATCACTGACACTGCAGAGCTCTTAATCTTGGTCATGGAGAGAAACAGAGGGGAACACATTCACAACAAACACAGAAGATGGCATTGGGGGGGAATGGAAAAGATTCAGATGCATATGTTAAGGGATTTGAGTAAAGTAACAAATTGGAGGCGTGACACCAGAAAGAGACCCTCAGCACAATGAGAATAGGAAAATGGAAGTGTTACCACATCAGACACCAGGTTAAGACACTGAGTACAGGACTGATGGGTGAATGGGTCTTAGTGTAAACTGGGGGATAGTCAGTAGAATTGAATTGAACATATTGGAGCTCAAAGTGGGCATTCATGTGGTGCGGTAAAATCACAGCTGCAGCAGAATTGTATTCAACTACAATCTGTAACATTTTCCACAGGATAATCCCTCAGCTTACCATTACCATCAAGCTGATCTATGGTTCAGCGATGAGTGCGGGTGAACATGATAGGGTCGGAACCATGTGTACCTAAACCTGAGGACAATCCATTAGAGCTATCGCACTTGACCGGTTATATTCGCAACAGCAGGACTAACATCTGATACAGAGGGCGAAATGATCCCAAGATTAACAGATCAGATCGAAGTTCTGCAGTGCTGCCACATCCAGACATAAATGTCGATGGACTATTAAACAACTCACTGGAGGAGAGGACTCCATAAATATCACCATCCTAAATAACAGGACAGCCCTGTCCATCAGTGTAAAAGACATGGTTGTATTATCTGCACCATCCTCAGCCAGAAGTGTTGAGTTGATGATCCACCTCACCCTCGCCATGCTGCCCGCAGAATCACAGATGTCAGTTTTTAGTCAATCTGATTCACTGCATGTGACATGAAGAAACAGCTGAACACAGTTAATACGACAAAGGCAATGGGCCCAGACACCATTCCTGCATTCGGACTGAAGACTTGTGCTGCCCAACAAGCCGTGACCCTGGGGAAACTGTTTCATTTCAGCTCCAATTCTGACATCACCCTGGCCACATGGAAAATAACTCAGCTTTGTCCAATCCCATAACAAGGGAATGACTACAGTCTGACCATTTACCACGCCCTGAGTCCTGTCATGATACTCACATTGGTGGGAGTTCTTTTTGACAGAGATGTCAAGTAGCACAGAAATAACCTGCTCAGTGTGGTTTCTGATAGGTCCCCATGTGGAGATGGTGCTATTGTAGAAATATCACTGGATTAATAATCCAGACCAGGCTAATGCTCTGGCAGCCGGTGGAAATTATAATTAATAAAATATCGAGATGTGAAACCTGGAGTCATTAACAGTGACATTGAAACCAATGTCGATTGTAAACACCAGTTTCCTTCCTCAATGTCCTTTCAGGAAGTGAATCTCCCGTGCTTTCCTGGTCTGGCCTAAAAGTGACTCCAGGCAAACAGACATGTGATAAACTCTTCAATGGTCTCGGAAACGGCCAAGCAAGACACTCTATTGTATCAAACTGCTCTGAGGCCTTGAAGAATAAAACAACACAGATCACCCAGCACCAGCCTCAGTATTGGATCTGGAAACACTATCCTATTGACCCTGCAGAGACCTCCTTCCTAACATCTCGGAGCTGGTGGCAACATTTACAGAGCTTTCCCACAGACTGCACAGAAACATCGGGAAAGGAGTAGGTCATTCAACACACTGAGCATCCTCCATTCTAGTTCATGGTGAAAATCTCCTCAATTCAGTTTTCCCCACACAGTGTTCATATCCTTTAGTATGGTTAATCATCGGAACATATAAAATAGGAACTACTGTATTCGCTTTGGTCCATCAATTTTGATCCTCCATTCGATATACAGGCAGTTATCCAATAAAGGTGTGTTTATTAAACGCAATTTCGCTGCAACACAATTAGTGAATTGAACACCTTTCTTTATACAGTGTGTTCCCGTTCACTGTTGTGGGAGTCAGTCTCTGGCACCAGCTGAACAGCTAATGCCAGCCTCAGGATCCCTCTGTCTGCCAAATGCACCCTCAGTGTGTTCAGATAAAGCTGGTCTGTAATCCGCTCTGCAAGCCTTGAAACTGCGCCTGAATATGGGATTTGTGGTCTACATTTAGAAGGAACTTTATTTCAAACCGGGACGGGAATATTTTGGAGAGAACTGGAATTCTGCATCACGTGGACAGTCAGCCCACGCAATTTCTGGGGAAGATCTTGGTGAAAGATACAATGCTGTAGTCAGTGGCTGTAGTGTTAAAGTGTGACATTTACTGCACTAACTCATTACAATATACGGTTTAAAGATTTATGTAGCCTGTGCTATTGTTTGTGTTAGGCTGACTATTATTTTTGTTTTGATTTTTACTGGTAATTTTGGGGGTTCGCACGGAAGCCTCTTTTTCCCATTGTCCCCATTATTGATATTGCACCGTTTTCTGTAACACGGTGTTCCACAGGAACACAGCTGCCACATTATTGGATAACTGCCTGTAAGTATTGCTGATTCTATATCTCCACACCAAACTCCTGCACTCTCCCCATCCCTTCTGTGTCTTGAAATCCTTATTTATATTCAGTACTTTAGCTTTCACAGCCTGATCAGGGAAATAATTCCCCAGGTTCACTAGTTTCTGAGTGCAGACATTTAGTCTCATCTCAACACAATTTGGCCTGGCTGTACCCAACACTGTGAGCCCATGTTTTGGACATCCCTCCCAGGGGAATTATCATCCCTGCTTCCAATCTGTCTCGCCATGTCAGAGTTTTATATAGTTCACCCATTCTCCTAAACCTCATGGAATACAGGCACAGTTGTCCCAAACTCTGCTCCCACATCAAGCCTGTCATCCCAGAGACCAGTCTGGTCCTCCTTCGCTGCTCTCCCGCAATGTCAGGTTTGTCTGTTATTAGGTAGGGAGAGCAAAACTGCACACAATACCGCACAATGTTCGAGGTGGGGTCTCACTAACGCCCTGTACAGCTGCAGTAAGACACCCTTACTCCTGGACTCAAAACATCCTGAAGGTCAGCACACCACTCATCATCAACAAAATTGTGTATTCCCGTGACAGCTGAGCCTGCTCTAACCTGAGTAGGATCCTTACAACAGGCTGGTAAATTGTGGCTGCGGCTGTACAGGGTCTTAGTGAGATCACATCTGTAGTAATGTGCACAGATTTAATCTCCTCACTAATAAAGGGTATTGGTATTAACTCAGATATTATTCCCTCAACTGATTCCTGCAATGAAAGTGACCATTTGACCCATCGACTCCACGCTGATCCTCTGAAGGCCATCCCATACAAACCCCACTCTCCAACCCCCATCCCAACCCAATCTCTGCAACCTAGCATTTTCCATGACTACTGCACCTAACTGGCACATCTTGGGACTGTGGGAGGAAACTGCAGTACACGATAGACACCCTTGCAAGCACAGGGAAAATGTGCAAACTCCACACATTCAGTGACCCGAGATTGAAACAGAACCAGATCTCTGGTCCTGGGAGGCAGCAGTGCTAACCACTGAGCTACCCACTGTGGGCAACGCAACCTGCCTGCACAATTCAACACTCGAAATGTGGCATAACAGCAGGGAGATTCCATAAGTCCCCAAACTTGTCATAGTGCAACAGGATGAGGACAATGATATCTTGAGGGGCTTGGTCAGGAACAGGCGCAGGACATGCAAGACATCGAAGCTATAGTGTAGGAACACCAGGAGGACATTCAGCCCATCGTGTATGCAAAGCAGGAACAGAATGAGTCCAATCAGCCACCCATGCCTCTTACACAGCAATTGGAGCCGATCTTTTACAGCCTCGTGCCTATTTCACAGGAATTGAAACGGACTGTCGAGGTTATGGAAAGGGAAGAACTTCGAATAACCAACTTCAATCGGGAATGAAAAGTTATGAGCAAATGATTGAAGACAAATTGTTCGAATCTGTTATTAAGGAATTAACAACAGGAGACTTTGAAAGTCAAACCATAACCCATCAAAGTCGACATGATTGTATTCAGGATAAATCATGTTTGAATGATTTTCCGAACTTTTTTTAAATTAAAACGTGTGACAAACAAGTTGAATAACTGGGATCTGAAAGATGTATTATATCTTGACTTCAAGAAGGCAATGCTTGACGCAAGATTAATAGGCAAGAGAAGAGCACATGAGTTAGGACAATTTATTTGCTTGGAGAGAAAATTGGCTAACCAATAAAAAACCATGATCTGGAGGTGCTAGCTTTGGACTAGGTTGAGTAAGGTCAATAATCATATGGCACCAGGTTATAGTCTGACGGGTTAATTTGAAAACACAAGCTTTCATTGTCCTGCTCCTTCGTCAGGTCTTAGAGAGAGAAGACCTTAGGCACAAAATTTATTAGGAAAAGATGAAAGGGTTGTACAACACATGCACATGAATTGATCACATCTAAGATGGCTGCTAAATCTCTAATCGGTTCGAATGGAGATGCAGATTTTGATTGATGAATATGCAAATCCAGAGTTCCTTTCAAGTCCTGCCTGGAGATACCTTCTGGTATTATCGATGTAAAGGAGGTGACTCCTCCAGTCAGACATCGTATTTTAGGCATGTGGTCATGTTTGGGGTCTGTATGTATCTTCACCCGGAATCAGACTGGGTTTATTTCCAAAGTAGGAGTTAACAAAATATCGTATTGACTGACTCTCTACAAATTGTATTTTTGTTGAGAAAATATAATGCATCTGGAAATACAAACCGGCAAATGTAAATTCATCTTACAGATTAGATGTGTGTGATTGAAAACAAGGTGGAGTGTCTGTGGGAAGGAGAGAGAGTGTGTGTGTTTGTGAGAGTGTGAGGGAGAGTATGTGTGTCTTTGGGAGGGAGATTGAGGGTATGCATGCGTGTGAGAGAGGGGAGAGTGTGTGTGTGTGCATGTGAGAGAGGGGAATGTGTTTGCGTGTGGGAAGGAGACGGTGAATTTGAATGGGTGTATTTAAAGGGGAGAGGGAAAGGATGTGTTTATCCTCGTTAAAACACAGCAGATTTGGCAGATCCCTTTCCCCACAAACACTCTGTGGTTTCAGAGCTCCCCCTCTCTGCAGCCTCTGCTCCATTTGTTGTTCATGTTGCAGACCCAGATGCTGTAACTACACTCCCCATGCTCCATCCAGAGTTGGGTCACCAAAACCTCAGGTCTCCCTGAATGTCTGAGGCAGCTCTCAGCACAACCTCCAGTAAACCATCTCCATCACCTCCACTAACCTTTCCATGACAGGAGGCAGTCAGATGCTCCTCAGTTCCTGTTCCTTGACAATAATACTCGAGGGGTTTCCTCATGGTATGGACTGCACAATCAACTGAGAGGGACAAACACAGGCCTTCAGAGGTCAGGCACAGGCCAAGTTTCAAAGACGTGTCTCAAAGCTGCTGGAACCCAACTTGGACCAACAGCCCGCCACATACCATTGCATCTTTTCTGAGCTTCACAATTCTAGCACTCGATACACTCGGGAGTGAAAAAACAACACCAGGGAAAGGTACAGAAAAAAAACAATTAATTAACTGATAACAAGTTGTGAAAACATGAATGAGGAGACAGGGGAGTGGGAGTAACTGGAGAAGTGAGACAATGGTGTTTCCAATCACAAGAATGAGAGCATTCAATAAAATTATTGCCAGATCAGTTGAAATGGTTAGTTACATCAAATTGTGAATCTGCCTCACAGAACCATCCCAGACACCATAAACTGGGACAAGGTACTAGCCAGAATGGAGGTCTGTGCAGCCCACGCTAGTGGACTACTCTATAACTGGACTACCTGCCCAGCATTGGGACCATTGCAAACCTTTGCCAGTATATTGCTACTATACTTGGACTACAGAAATGTCTTGCACGGGAAGATGCGTAACCCATGCAGTAAGTGACAGTAAATGGACTCCCACAAATGTATGGCTCTGTATCTCCACTGCTGAATATAAGATAAGAGATTGTGTGCGTGTGTGTGTGTGTGTATGTGTCTGTGTCTGTGTGTGTTGGTGGCAGTAGATATGAAAATTGTTATTTGAGAGAGAATAGACATAGAGGTAATCAGTTTAAATGTGAACAAATGACAGGGTTTTGTGCCATTAACAGAGAGAGACTGAGGACCGTGTTATAGACAGAGGTGACGATGTGTTTGTGAATACTAAAGTAAAGGCATTCCCAGACCCAACAACAATATAAAGCAATCCATACAGGAATGATGGGATTTTGTTCTGCCTTTAGATACAAGCCATGGAATACCGAGTCAGATTTGGTTAAGCAACAGCAGATTATTGGCTTTATTAAGATTGTGTTTCATAGCTGAAGGTTCACACAGCAGATGGCATGAACCAGTGAAATATATTCTGCAGTTGACAATAGTTAAAATTAGGAATGGTCAGGGTATGGTGTCAGTAATCAGCTTGTAGCCAAAAGGATCACCGTAGTTGTGACTGGCCTGTTTCAGCCTCAGTTATTGGCCAGGGATGAGATGGAGTAGAGGAAAGAAATGGAGTTTGCATCCAGAACAGAAGACAGTGACCTCCAAGCTCCCAATATTTAAATAGCAAGGGCAGTGATGCAATGAATCCTGGTCCATACCAGAAAGTGCATAGGTCAATCAACAAGGCCTAGTGCCAGAACGAAAGAAGGAGAGAAAGAATGAACAAGTTCACTGTTGTTTGACGTGGTTTGGAGCGTGAATACTTACAGAGCAAATGAAAAGAACAGTAATACAGTCGCACATGGTTAATGCAAATAACAAATCGACAATGAAACTTACCAGGGACACCAACATTAGCCAGGATAGGATAATTAAAAAAATGAATAATGTAAAGTACATATTTGATCCGCGATGTTAACAGCAAAGAATATGTAGAAAGAATCCAAATATAAGAGGATAAACTCCTGTCCATTGTTGGAACATTCCAGTCTATTGTTCTCAGATTCTGATCCACTGTTGGAACTGTCCAGTCTAATGTTCTCAGCTTCTGATCTCTCCCTCTCTCTGGAGCAGCCGATCCCTGTTAGTGCTATCGGTGGTGTTCCCTCCCATACTATGGGATAACGTATTGAATCGAGCCCTTTTGTCATTAAGATGGAAACTCTCCACTGGGATAATTAGAATCCATGGAGACTGACATTAGTCACAGTCACCAAACAAACAGGTTCAGTTAACCAGTTCCTTGCATCATTTTACATAACACAATAAAAGGGAACATTTACTAGGTTTAGATGGAATGAATGAGAGTTGCTGAGGGATAGGTCATAAATCTTTCAATCTTTTTAATGTCTTCCCTATATATGGGAGTATTGTCAGAACACTGCACTGTTGTATATGATTCACCCTGTTTATAAAAGGAGACAGGAATAAAATAACAGACGAGCTGCATAAAATGTTTGGTGGAGACGTTTCGAGATACCTTTGTGTAATGCTGCTCCAAGTTTGAAATTCCCTGTTATCAAGTCCTTTCTTAACCTTGTGACATCATTCAGAGCATTGAAACTGCTGCTCAGGAACAGGGAGAAACAGGAGGTAGTCCCCAGGACGTGAGCATGAAGTGTACATGTCCTGCCCTGATTTGCATTTCCAAAATGCAGCACCTCCCATTTATCTAGATTAAAAACCACCTTCCCATTGTCAGCCTATCTGCCCATCTGATCAAGATTCCATTGTACTCTGAGGTAAACCTTCTTTGCTGTCCACTACACCATCATTTTTGGTTTCATCTGCAAACTTCGCAACTATTGCTGCAATGTTCACATCCAAATTATTTCTGTGAATAGTAAAAAGCAGTGGAACCAGTACTAACCCTTGTAGCACACTACTGGTCACAACCCTCCTTTTCGAAAAACAATCCTTCACCACCACCCTCTGTCTCCTGCCTTCGGGCTAATTCTGTATACATATGGCTAGTTTTCCCTGTATTCCATATGAACTAAACTTGTTAACCAATCTACCATGCAGGAAGTTGGCAAATGCCTTACTGAAGTCCATACCAACAATACACACCTCTGCGTCAATGAATCCTCTTAGTCACTTCTTCAAACATACTCAGTCAATTTAGTGCTTCGATCCATGTGGCCTATCACTTATCAGTCCTTGCTTTTCAAAATCCATGCAAACCTTGTGCCTCATAATCCTTACCAACACCTTGCCCTCCACTGAAGTCTGGCTCACTAGCTTTTCCTTACCATCCTTCTTAAATGTTGTCAATAATCGCACCAAGTTCGCAAGCCTCCTATCTTCCGGTAGCTCATCTGTGACAATTGACGATACAAATATCTCAGCAAGGGGCCCAGCAATCACTTCACTCGCTTCCCACAGAGTTCTCGGGTACATCTGATCAGGTGCTGAAGGTTTTCCCACCTTAACGGGTTTACAAACTCCAGCATCTCCTTCTCTGCAATACAGGCACTTTTCAACATGTCACGGTTTATTTCCAAAGTTCTTTAGCTTCCATATCCTTCTGCACAGCCAATACTGACGCACGATGTTTATTTAGTATCGCCTCCATCTCCTGCGGTTTTGCATATCGGCAACCTTGCTGATCTTTCAGTGGCCCAACTCTCCTGGGTTATTCTTTTGTTCCTAATGTATGTGTAGTGTCCCTTTGGATTCTCCTTAACCCTACTTGCCAGAACTATTTCATGTACCCTTTATGGCCTCCGGATTTCCCTCTTATGTATACTCCTACTGTCTTTAGACCCTTCTCAATAGTCACTTTGAAACTGGAAATAAGAGCCAAATGACGATGATGAATCCATTTTCGATTTTTGGAAAAACCCATCATGTTCGCTGATGGCCTTGAAGGAAGCAAACTGCCTGAGTTACATGTGACTCCAGACCGACAACAATGTGTGTGACTCGTAACTGGATTAGTGGTGCTGGAAGAGCACAGCAGTTCAGGCAGCATCCGAGGAGCAGTAAAATCGACGTTTCGGGCAAAAGCCCTTCATCAGGAATAAAGGCAGAGAGATAAGCTCGAGGAGGGTGCGGGTGGGGAGAAAGTAGCATAGAGTACAATAGGTGAGTGGGGGAGGGGATGAAGGTGATAGGTCGGGGGCGGGGGGAGGGTGAAGTGGATAGGTGGAAAAGAAGATAGGCAGATAGGATAACTCAGGACAAGTCACGGTGTCAGTGCTGAGCTGGAAGTTTGGAACTGGGGTGAGATGGGGGAAGGGGAAATGAGGAAATTGTTGAAGTCCACATTGATGCCCTGGGGTTGAAGTGTTCCGAGGAGGAAGATGAGGCTTTCTTCCTCCAGGCGTCTAGTGGTGAGGGAGCGGCGGTGAAGGAGGCCCAGGACCTCCATGTCCTCGACAGAGTGGGAGGGAGAGTTGAAATGTGACTCGTAACTGCCCGCTGGGCAATTAGTAATGGGTAATGAATGCAGGTCCAACCAGTGATACCCTCAACCCGTGAATGAGTACTGAAAAAAACCTTCACTCCTGCTCTCCCTACCTGACATATGCGTCCCTCTTATCCATGACCAGACACTCAATTTCTCCCGTCCTCCAGCATTCCTTACACCTATCAGCCTTACCCTTCACCCTAACAGGGACAGACTGTCTCTGTGATTTTGACATCTCCTTTTTGAAGGCTTCCCTCTTCTCAGCTGGCCCCGTAACTGCGAATATCTGTTCCAATCCAGTTTGGAAATTCTTGCTAATATCATCAAAATTGGCCTTTCTCCAACTTAGAGCGTTAACTTTTAGACCCAGTTCATCCTTTACCATCTCTATTTTGAAACTAATAGAATTATGATTATGTGTCTCAAAGTGGCTCCCCACTGATAGCTCAGTCTCCTGCCCTGCCATATTTCCCAAGGGGAAGATGACGTTGAGATCCTTCTCTGTGATGGACAGCATTGATCAAGCAGCTGCAACGTTGTAACTGGGATTGGGGTCAACATTGTCTTCGTCTCATTGGGCTGGATCGAATCATAATTTATCTCAGGGCCATTTTCATTGAGTGTGACAGAGGGATTGTCTGCACAAAGTCGAGCTAATTTCCTGGTGCTACCTTATCGAACTCACCTCATTAACTACCTACCCCAGCTCATAGTGTCCCTCTCATTCAATGCCAGCCCTATTCTCCCACCCATCATGGCTGGAGGCACTCACCATCGCACTGATGCCCCTGGGTATTCCGTGATCCCTGGCACTGGTGCCATCTTTAAAAGGCCAGTTGAGCTTTTTTGATGTCGGAGCTGGTTTGTACAGTTTACCCCGAGCATGGCAGATAAGGGGCAATTACACCACAGTTTGTCGACAGGGGTACAGAGGTCCTGGTAGATGGGCTAGTACAGAGGGGGACCATTCTCTTCCAAGAAAGGGTCACACTATCAGACCCACCGAGCATGGTCTGAGGTCCCCACTCAGGTCAGTGCAGTATTTGAGGTCTGAAGAAATGTCTAGCAATACAGGACAAGCATCAATAACCGTCTCCGCTCTGTTAGGATACGGGTCACTATATTCCCTCTGCTTCCTCACACTCACTGTATATCTGTTGCAGCAGCGACCCAGAACAACATTCATGCTCCACCACTCTCACTGCTGCTTGCAGTACCTTCCCTCTCTTTCTCTCTCCCCATTATTCGCCCCCACCACCCCCACACTAATAACATTGCATGGATACAACTGTGGACTGACTCCCTCCAGACACCTCACCATATCTCCCCCCCACCTACACCAGCACTAACAGCAGAGGTACCCACTCGCACCCTCCCTCCCTCCGTCCCTCCCTTTCTCCCATTGCAGAAGAAACAGCCTGGAATAGGACAGTAAGAGTCAAGCCGAGTGGTGGAGTGCCCGATATCCGTTCCCTCACGTCCACCCTCCCCCTGCCATGTTCGGGGGAACCTGGTACAAGCCGGAGAGGACTGGGACACCTCGTGTGGAGATTCTGAACCATCCACGTCCCACCGACCGAGTGAGGAGCAATGTTCAGTGAAGGGCAATTCTCACTTTAAACCCACTGGCAGCTCCGTTTCCCCCCTGGCACAACTTAGAAGCCGTGGCCCTGATGCCATCTCCCTTTTGTGTCGAGCTGGTACAAATGGAATCCCCACGGTCTCGGTGGGCAGGAGGGTGGGCTCACAACACATCGTCACCACCACCTCCCAGGAAGGGAGCACGGAGAGTCCCTCCTACACCTCCTCCTGTAAACAGCTCAGATACTGAAACGAATCTGTGAGATTTACTGCTCTCCCCACTTGTCCTGACATCTTCAGTAACCTGTTCTCAAATACAACCTGGCCCTTTGCTCCTGCACCTTCTTTATAACGGTACAACCTGTTTTGTATTGTCTTTCAATGTCCTTCCTACTAAAGAGCATCACCTCACACTGTGCTGCATTGATCCTCATCTGCCATACACCTGAACAGTACATCAACATATAACTTTCCTGTTGGAGTTCCACACCGTCCTCAACAAACTTTACAATTCTTTCAGGTTTGGTATCTGCAAATATTGAAATTGTCCTACAGTCACAATCCACTCAAAAATACTGACACACACCAAACAGAGCGAGTGAAATATTGACACACTCTCCAGGTCTATATTACAGTCAATGTATAGAGAGTGCTTCTATGTGTCTGTATTCGTGTGTGTATCTGTGTGGGGCGGGTCTGGCAGTCTCTGTGGTGTTTAAAGTGATGTAATATCCTTCAATATGAATTCTGAGTAAGGATCACTCGATCCAAAACGTCAACTTTCATTTTTGTCCAAAGATGCTTCCAGAGCTGCTGAGATTTATCTTGTTTTCAATCTCTGTTGCACCCCCACCCCGGTCCCCCACCCCCACCCCACTGTAATCGTGGTGCTAAAGTGTGTAAACGATCAGGGATTCAGTCTGGGAGGGAGATAGGGAGGGCAGAAGCTCGCAGCAAAATCCAACCTGAATTTTGATTGCACCAAACACACACACACACGTGCATACACGCGCGCGCACGCACTCACGCACATGCACACACTCGGTTGGTTTGGAGACGATTGTCATTGTACTTAGGCCCGCAGAGTGGAATATGTTCGTGTGGAGAAATGTCTGCGCTCCTTCTGCAATGTGGAAATGTTTTGTCACTGGGTAGTGTTTCCAATACACAGTTTGCACATTAAAGCATATTTCCATTGCAATTATATCCAAGCAGTTCCGAGTGAGCCACTTTCCAAGGCGATGAGATTAATTTTAATGCACTTCTTGTAACTTGGAATTTTTAATGTTTTATTCTTACAAGTAATCTTACCTTTGAGAAAGGTTTGAAAACACCTAAACCAGACCAGCAGAGTGTGGGCTTGTATCACTTTTAGAAAAGAGGGAAATGGAGAGGAAGGGAGAGTGGTTTTGACCCAGTTTCAGTGATTCACACCAAAAACAAGAAGAGTTCCCATTGCATAGAGATGCAGAGACAGAGATCCACACACTAATGCAGGAACACATGAAACAAGCCCAGAGAGATAGACATGCAAACAGAGGTTAACAGAGACATATATAGACACACAGGAATAGACAAACACGAACAGAAATATGCAGGCACATACTGGGACATGCAAACACACATAGACTCATCGAGTTATACAGGGTATTTGCAAACAGGCCTTTTGGCCCATACAGTCCATGCTGACCATAATCCCAAGTTAAACCAGTCCCACGTGCCTGTGCTTGGCCCAGATTTGTCCAAATGTTCTCTTGTTCTTGTACATAACCAAATGCGTTTTAAATGTTATAACTTCACCCACAATCCATCACTTCCTCAGAAAGTACATTCCCTACACGAACTACATGCGGTGTAAAAATGAATCACCTCACGGGTCCTGATAAGGTGGACCCAATAAATTTGTAGGAAGCTAAGGAAGTGATTGCTGGGTCCCTTGCTGAGATGTTGTCATCATCAATAGCCACAGGTGAGATGCTGGAAGTCATGAGTTTGACTAAAGTTTTGCTATTAAACAAAATGGAAAGAAAAAGCCAAGAACTATAGATTGGGGAACCTGACATCAGTGATGGGCATGGTGTTGGAGGGAATAATGAGCTACAGGATTAAAATGCATTTGCAAAGGCAAGGACTGATTAGGGATAGGCCAAAGTGAGGACTGCAGATGCTGGAGATCAGAGTCTAGATGAGAGTGGTACTGGAAAAGCACAGCAGGTCAGGCAGCATCTGACGAACAGGAAAAGCGACGATCTGGACAAAAGCCCTTTATATGCATCGTGAAATGGGGGTGTGCGTGGATAATCATGTCACACTAATTTGATTTTGTTTTTGTTGAGAAGTAACGGACAGGATTGATTACGGCAGAATGCTGGATGTGATCTATATGGACTTCAGTTAGGCATTCGACATAGCTCCCCATGGAGACTGGTTAGCAAGATTAGATCACATGGAATACAGGGAGAATTACCCAGTTGGATACAGAACTGGCTCAAGGGTAGAGAACAGAGGGTTGTGGTGGAGGGTTGTTTTGCAGACTTGAGGCCTGTGACCAGTGGAGTGCCACAGGGATTGGTGCTGGTTCCGCTACTTTTTGTCACTTAGATAAATGATTTCGATATGAACATAGGACAGTTAGTACGTTTGCACATGACACCAAAATTGGAGGTGTAGTGGCCAGCAAAGAAGGTTACTTCAGATTACGACGGGATCTTAATCAGATGGGCCAATGGGCCGAGGAGTGGCAGACAGAGTTTAATTTAGATAAATGTGAGATGCTGCATATTGGAAAGGCATATCAGGGCAGGACTTATACACTTACTGGTAAAATCCTGGGGAGTGTTGCTGAACAAAATGATCTCAGAGTACAGATTTATACCTCCTTGAAAGTGGATTTGCAGGTAGATAGGGCAGTGAAGAAAGTATTTGATATGTTATTGGTCAAGTGCATTGTGTATATGCGTTAGGAGACTGGACTGTGATTGTACAGTACATTGGTTCGGGTCACTTTTGGATTACTGTATGCAATTCTGGTCTCCCTGCTCTGTACTCGAAACTCGAAAGGGTTCAAGATGGGTTTACACTGCCATGATTGGAGGGTTTGAGTTACAGGGAGAGGCTGAATAGGCTGAGCCTGTTTTCCCTGGAGAATCAGAGGAGGCGGGTTGATGTTCGAGGTTAGTAAAATCATGGGTACAACGGATAGATTGAATAGCCAAAGTCTTTTCCCTAGGTAGTGCAGTCAAAAACTAGATTGCAAAGGTTTAAGGTTGGATGGGAAAGACAAAAAAGGGCTCTAATGGACAATATCTTCATGTAGAGAATGTTTCGTGTGTAATGAGCCTCCAGAGGAAGGTATTGAGGCTGGCACAATTACAACATTTAACAGGCATCTGGATGGACAGATGAATGGGAAGAGTTTAGATGGAAATTGACCAAATGCCGGCAAATGGGAGGAGAATAATTTTGGCTGTCTGGTTGCCATGGACACTTGGATCAAAGGGTCTGCTTCCATGCTATACAGCTCTATGACGCCATGTCTTTTAACGCACTTTCTCCTCTTATCTTAAAACCATCCCCCACTCCAGGGAAAAGACACCTACCATTCAATATTACCGATACCTCTTATGATATTCTAAACTTCTAAAAGGTTAATTCTCAGCCTCCTACGCTCCAGTAGAAAATGTCCGAGTCTGTTGAGCCTGTCCTTATATGCAAACACTCCATTCCCAGCAACATCCTGATAAATTTCTTCTGAACTCTCCCGAACTTGATAATATTCTCGATATAACAGGGCGACCAGAACTGCATAAAGTCCTATAGGACATGCCTCATGGATGTCCTGTGCAACTTGAAAATACCGTCCCAACACCTGTACTCAAAGGACAGTCCACTGCTATTCGTCATTTATATAAATGATTCGGATAAGAACATAGGAGATAAACCTAGTAAATTTGCAGATGGCATCAAAATTGGAGGTGTAATGAACAGTTAAGAACGTTACCACAGAGTAAAATGGAATCTTGTTCAGATAGGCCAATGGACCGAGGAGTGGCAGATGGAGGTATATTTAGGTTAATGCGAGGTGCTAAATCTTGAAAAAGCAAATCAGAGCATGACTTATATATGATAAAGTCCTGGACAGTGTTGCTGAACAAAGAGACCTTGGAGTACTGGTCATATTTCCTTGAATGTAGAGTTGCAGGTAGATAGGATAGTGAAGTAGGTGTTTAATATGCATTCCTTTATTGTTCAAACCACTGAGTGAAAGAGTTGGGAGGTCATGTTGCAGCTGTGCAGGACATTGGTTAGGCCACTTTTGCAATATTGCGTACAATTCTAGTCTCATTCCTATCGGAAAGATGTTGTGAAACTTGGAAAGTTTCAGAAAAAATTGACAAAGATGTTGCCAGGGCTGGAGGATTTGAGCTGTAGGGAGAGCTGGAATAGTCTGAGGCTGTTTTCTCTGAATCATTAGGGGCTGAAAGGTGAATTATAGAGGTTTACGAAATCATGAGAGGCATGCATTGGGTAAATAGACAATGTTTTTTTCCCCGGGGTAAGCGAGTCCACAATTAGAGGGCATAGGTTTAAGATGAGAGGGGAAAGATTTAAAAGGAACCACAGTGGCAATTTTTATGCTTAGAGGGTTGTATGCGTATGGAATTAGTTGCCAGAGGCTGGTTAAGTTAAAGTATTTAAAAAGAAACATCTGGATGAGTATATAAATAGGAAGGGTTCAGACGGATATGGGCAGGGGTTGGCAAAATTGACAAGATGAGGTTAGGGTATCTGGTCGACATGGACAAGTTGTACCAGAGGATCCGGTTCCGTTCAGTACATCTCTATGACTATGTCTATACAATGAAGAACACCAAGTGAAACACCTTCATAACCATCCTGTCTACATATGAAGCAAACTTCAAAGAATTATGCCTGAAACCCCAGGTTGATCTGTTCTACAACACTACCAATGGCTCAACATTTAATTGTATATGTTTTTTTTTGTTTGTTTTACCAAAGTACAATACCTTGCATTAATCAACATTAAACTCCATCTGCAATTCTTTAGCCCAGTGAGTGATAATATTGGGGAAGAAAGGCTGGAAAGTAATCAGTTACCTTGTACCATTTAATGGTTTTAGGAAGAGGGCAGTCACACGTTAGATGCGGGAAACAGTGATCGGTGTTTCAGGCCAGAAAGTAAGCTCTGTTTTTGTCTCTGGTGTTCCGTGTTGATATTTATACGAGATCCTTCATAGTGTAGTGTGTGTCTGCAGGATTTCATTCCCTCATATTGCAGACTACAGATAATAGCCATCTAATCTGGAAATAATAGACAAGTATTTAAAGATGTTCATAGTTTATCTCGAAGGCAAAGCATATGAACTCGACATCCTACAGTTGAGGCAAGTACCTTGCATTTTTTAAGAACGTTATTATTTTAACTTGGTAATTCATAGAGTGAACCAGATTTCAATAAATCCATACCGATCTGGAAGCTGGCATTTAAAGTTAAAAATTTGGGCATGGTTTAGATTTTGTGTAGTCGGTAGTATCCCCGCCTCTGAGGCAGAGCTCTGGATTCTATTCCAATTCCTGAACTTCCCTGGAAGTGTCCCTAGCTCGAGACCAGACTGTCTGGATTCAGGTGCAGCATGTCAGAATAGGCTGATGAACGAACACACAGGAGAATAATGCTGCAACTTTTGGGGCTATTGTGGAGTGGTAGTAGTGTCCCTACCTCTGGCCCCTATAGGGTCAACTGGAGGCCAACTAATCCAACTAGAGGTGTTTAATAATATGTCTGAACGCATTGAGTAAAATGATTTTAAAACTGTGGTTTGATCGAGATGGAAGAGGTGTCAGTATTGAATTTCAGAATTTAAGCCCCGGATGCTTGAAAGCACAGACCTTGGGTGGGAGACATATTTGCGCCTTCTAGAGGTTTATAAATTCATGAAGTGCATGGATAGGGGGTGAATAGTCAAGATCTTCTCCCCATGCTTGGAAGTCCACAATTAGAAGGCATAGATTTAATGTGAGAGGGGAAAGATTTTAAAGTGACGTCGGGGCAACGTTATCACTCAGAATGAGGAGCGTGTACACAATGAACTGCCAGAAGAAGTAATGGAGGCAGGTATAATTACAACATTTAAAAGGAACCCAGATGGATATATTGATAGGAAGGATTTAGAAGGATATGTTCCAATTGCTGGCAAATAGATTAGATTCCCTACAGTGTAGCACAAGTCCACACCAACTCTCAGAAGAGTTACCCATCCGGAACCATCTCACCACATTTACCCCGACTAATTCACCTGACATTATGTGCAACTTAGCATGACCAATTGACATAAGCTGCGCAACTTTGGACTGTGGGAAGAAACCCACGTAGACACAGCGAGAATGTGAAAACTCCACACAGTCAGTCAGCTGTGCCAGCAATCAAACTCAGGTTCCTGGTACTGTGAGGCAGGAGTGCTAACCACTGAGCCACTGCACCACCCCAAGTAGGGCACGATTACTTTCAGAAATCAGGTTGGCATGGACGACTTGGTCAAAGGTGTTTGCTTCGGTGCTGTACAACTCTTCAGATTCATCAAGCCATTTGATCAAGGTCCCTGTGTAATCTTCATTTTCCACTACATAGCCAAACTTGGTTTCATCCACAATCTTTCTAACCACGCCTTCTATAATTCTCATCTGAATCATTTGTCTAAATGTCAAAACAAAAATGGATTGAGCAGAAGTCCCTGTGGAACACCACTGTGCACAGTGTCACAAACCCAGTCCCTTTTCTTTAAAAGCTTCCTTTTCTCAAAGATACTGTGTCCTTGAATTTTTTTTCAGAGGCGTCGTAAATAGTTCTCGGCTCCAAGGTGATTGGTTTGGTACAGAGATTGAACGGTTTTGTGATTAAAGGAATAATGAAAGGGGAGTGGTCAGCTCTCGAGGTGAGCAGTTCAGTCCAGAACCAGTTTGCAGTTTAGCTCTGTGGACAGGCTCTCTCTCTCTCTCTCTCTCTCTCTCCTTCTGCCCTTCTAACTTTAACGTGCAATCATTTGTTCCATTTGTACTGTTTCTAAGGGGGGTTTACTTATTGGGATGGTTGTGCACTTTCAGAACAGCTAATTAAGTCTAGTTTGAATAGATTGAGTTCTGTAGGGGTTCTTTATTCTGTTCTTTGTGTTTCATTGTGTAGTTTTGTGAATATTTTTTGTCTATGTTAAAACCTGATAATTTTCACTGTGCACTTACTGAAACAAATTACAAAGTTAGAGTCTGCACTGCCTGCTCAAGAATATTTTGTGTGGTCTGGCCTAGTCCATAACAACAGGCCTCCAGTCCGAAAAACAACCGTCCTCGATAATGCTGTCTCCTGCTATTATGACACACACACACATACACAGACACGTACACGACACACATACACATACACACGCACCCAGACATACACACACAGACACACATTCCTGAAGAAGGGCTTATGCCCGAAACGTCAATTCTCCTGTTCCTTGGATGCTGCCTGACCTGCTGCACTTTTCCAGCAACACATTTTCAGCTCTGATCTCCAGCGTCTGCAGTCCTCACTTTCTCCTCGAAGACACACACAGAGACACACACACGCACAGACGCACATACACAGATACACACACACAAAGACACGCACACAGAGACACACAGACACATGCACACGCACAGACACACACACCCACAGACAACACATGCACACAGACACACACGGATGCACAAAGAGACATACACACACACACACACACACAAACACACACACACAGACACACAGATACACACGTGCATGCGCGTGCCACAGACACACACATCTTTAGAGTCTTTAGGATAAAACTCGATAAGTTATGATTAAAGATGGGCTCAAGGCTTGTTGTGAGAGGGTAGTAGAATTAGTTTGAAAAACATGTCATCCATGATCAATAGTTCAGTTGACTGGATGAGCCAAATGACCTTTTTACTGCTCTAATTTTGTACGCACTATGGTACTTGCATTCGTCTGTGTTAGTGTGTGTATTTGCGGGTGCATGTGTGTCTGTGTGTCCGTGTTTTTGTGTTTCTGTGTTTTTGTGAGGTTGAGTGTGTCTGCGTGTGCACGTCTGTGTGTGTGTTTGAGTGTGCCTGTGTGTGCATGTCTGTGTGTGTCTTTGAGTTTGTCTATGTGTGCCTGTGTATGTATCTGCATGTGTCTGCACATGTTTGTGCTCCTCATTACTTTTAGTAATGGAAATATCAATGTACATTTTTGTAATTTCTACACTGTTTGTCATTCATCTTTACATCATAGCTTGAGGAACTTTGTTTTAGTCATGAATTTGTTATTTTCACAGAGAAGGAAATCTACATGACTTCTTCCTAGGATGATCATGACCCAATGTGAGACCTATATTTTAAGCCATTTATCAAAATGGTAACATCGATAATTTGCTGTGACCAATAGAGGAGTGGCAGTAGAAAAGAAAACAGTTCCTCAACAACCCAGGGAACTCTGGACCGGTGAGCCTGACATCAGTGGTGGGTGAGTTGTAGGATGGGATTCTGAGGGATAGCCAATTGCATGCATGTTCAAAGGCAAGGCTTGATTGGGGATAGTCACCATGGCTTTTTGCATGAGATATCGTGTCACACTAATTTGACTGAATATGTTAAAGAGGTGACAAAGCAGATTGATGAAGGCAGTGTTGTAGATGCTTTCCATATAGACTGGAGCAAGTTCTTCGACAAGATTCTGCATATTAGGCAAGTTAGTAAGATTAGATCACATGGGAACCAGCGCACCCAAGACAATTGAATAAAAAATTAGATTGAAGGAAGGCGACAGAGGTTGGGAGACAATTGCTTTTCAGACTGGAGGCCTGTGAACAGGAGTGTGCCAGAAGGATCAATGCTGAGCCCACTGCTTTTCGTCATTTATATAAATGATGTGGATGTGACCATAGGTGGTAAGGGTAGCAAGTTTGAAGATTACACCAATATTTTTGGTGTTGTGGGTAATGAAGAAAATTATCTCAGAGTGCAATGAGACCTCGATCGGACGGGCCCATGGGCTGACGATTGGCAGATGGTGTTTAATTCAGATAAATGTGAAGTGCTGCATTTTGGGAAGCAAATCGGGGTACTTAATGGAAATTTATTGGAGGATGTTGCTGAGCAACGAGACGGAGAGATGTAGTGCAACACTCCTTCAAAGTGAATAGTATAGTGAACAAGGTGTTTGGCATGTTTGCCTTCATTTGTCAGAGCATTGAGTTTCGGAGTTGGGATGTCATGTTACAGCTGTACAGGATGTCAGTGAGACCACATTTTGGAATACTGTGTGCAGTTCTGGTCTCCCTGCTGTACGAAGGTTGCTGTGAAACTTGAAAGGGTTCAGAAAAGATTTATAAGGATGTTGCCAGCTTTGGAGAGTTTGAGCTATAAGCAGAGGCTGAATAGGCAAAAGCGGTTTTCCCTGCAGAATCACGGACTTAAGCCTGACCATATGGAGGTTTATAAAAACATAAGGGGCATGGATTTTGTAAATAGACAAGGTCTATTTCCCAGAATAGGGGATTCCACAAATAGAGGGTATAGGTTTAGGGTGCGAGCGGAAATATTTTAGATGGAACTTAGAGGAATTTTTTTCATACAGAGGGAGGTGTGCATATGGAATCATCTGCCAGAGGAAGTGGTGGAGTCTGGCATTTTGATGAGTATCTGAATAAGGAGATATAGAGGAATATGAGCCAAATGCTGGCAAATCAGACTCGATCAGATTGGGATGTCTGGTCAGCACGGACAAATTTGCATGCTACATGACTCTTATAAGAGGAATGAGGAGGCATTCTAAACAGGCATTTCATGTGGGAATTCTCTTCCCCACAAGGTTGAGATGCTTCTTTGTTTACTATGATTCATAGCTGAGTTAGTTAAATATTTGGCAGAGAAGTGAGTCATGGATAACGGGATACAGTCAGGAAAGTGGGGCTGTGACCATAACCTGATCAGCCACAATCTTGGTGCCTGTTGGAGAAGGCTCAAAGTGTCTAATGGCCCACTCCTGCTCCTCAGTCCCATGTTTCTGTGTTCCATTCAGTCTCACAAACCTGCTAGACAGGGACAGTTAGAAGCTACTTACTGCGGTACCCTAGTGCACAGAAACACAGGAGACCATTCAGCCCCTCAAAACCGTCACACACAACTTGGGCTGGAAAATATAATTGGAAAGCCCAGGTTGGGTATCAAAGAGGTCGCTCATCTCTCTTTATAGAGCTTCCCCTCTCTGCAACATGTGCTTCATATGTTGGTCATGTTGTAGACCCAGTTTCACGGTGTAAACAGCCCCAACGCCTCAGCCAGAGATGGTCCAGACAATCTGGCAACATTCAATAACAGAACTTCCAGGAAAATAACACCCTCTTTGCTTTCCAATAATAGAATGTGGGAACCACACAACCAGGGGTATGTCATTCATCCACACGCCCCCCTCCCCCCGCAAGCATGTCTTCACCCACAATAAGATCATAAGGTATAATATCCTCGTTCATGTCCAGTTCTTCACAGCCCTCAACTCTGATTGGTCAAAAAGCACTCATTACCCCCACACTGTGACCTATTGATATGAGCAAAAGACGTGAACACAAGGGCTCAGGGAAGAGTGACCGGCCCTGATATCAAGGCATCATTTAACTAAGGGTGGTCTCAAGGAGCCTGAGCAGGATTGCGCTTAATGGGAATGAGTTGGAAACTTCCCTGGTTAGAGTGATTTAAAGCATAAAGCACAACGATTGTGGTTTGGGTACAAAAATCCATGTAGTCCTGGACATATCTGCAAAAGATCCTCAAAGTAGCTTCCTCAGCACAAACATCTTCAGCTGCTTCATAAAGATTAGAAGTGAGGGTGTTCATTGAAGGTCACACAATATTCAGGAAAAATGTCCCCCTTCAGCTCCTGAACAAGTCTGTGTCCATGTGCAGCAAGACCTGGACAACATTCAGGCTTATGCTGTTGGAAGTATCGGTAACATTCATGTAACAGTGCTGCTGGACACTGTATATTTCCACAGTTAAAAGGAAGAGATTATTCAGCGCCTCACGCTGGCTTCACAGGAATATGAGGAAGTCATTCAGCTCAATGAAATTATTGGAGAAGTTTATAGATAGCCCATTTAGTGCATCCAACGAATTATACAAGAAGAGGAGGAGTCACATGTTATAGAAGACCGCAGAGCTCCTCAAAAATATTTGAAGGCTTGGCCTAGAGTCTATCAACAATGAAATGTTCTGATACAGTAATATCCCATAAACATGTACTTGGCAAAAAGGAAAGATCAGACACAGATTGTCAGATGCAGTTCTCCAATCTAGGAAGGAAAATAAATCCACTGAAGCTTCCAACTCTGTGGTGACCCCAATAGCTTCTGATGTTACTGAGAAGCCAAAACACTTCCTGTAATGTGACTGCCAGAACTGCACATAGTAATCTATCTATGGCCTAACCAATGACATGTTTAACTCATATTATGTCGCCTCGATGAACATACACTATGCCTACAGTCCGGTGTGATTTCTTAACTGGCTATTACACTGTCCAGTCACATTCAGGGATGTGTGGAGAAACACCCTCTGACCTCCCTAGTGTTCTGCTATTTATTGAATTCTCTCCTGTCTAGTTCCTTCATCCAAAGTGCATCACATCCTATTTATCAATGTTCCATTCCATCTGCCATTGATCTGACAATTCCACCTGTATCTTCCCGTAACATAAGGCTTTCCTCCTCACTGCCAACCACCTGGCAAATCTTTGTGTCAAACACAAAATTACTTATTACGCTCAGCCCCCACTCCCCACCACCCCCTCCACATTAATACTTACATAATTTATGAATACCACAAATAATTAGATACATTACACTTCTCGCTGTGGTACACCACCAGACACTGGTGTATCGCTACCACCTTCCCAGTGACTTGGGACCACATAGCAGTTTTCAAGTCCTCTAGCACCTCCCTTGTGTGGTCAGATTCGACTAAAACATTTAGGTCAGGACATTTCCTCTCTTGTCTCCAACAGCATCCTGCGATACAACTCATCTGGACTTTACATCATCCAAAACCATTAATCCCAACTTGCATCTTATATAAATCTGCTCGAGAGCTTCCCAGTCCATCTTCTTGAATTCTGTACCTGCTTCTTCCTTTCTCAAATAAAACAGATGTGAAGCTCTCATGTCACAGTCTATCAATGTTCCCTGGTTTCACATACTGATTACCTTATTGGTTTCGAAATGGGTCCTAATTTTTTCCTGGTTATTCTGTTCAGCTTGTTTTTGTAGAACATCTTGGGTTCCCCCTAACTTTGCCTGCTGCACTTCTCCATGCCCATGTATTAGTCAGTCTGCTGTGGGTGAATTTTCTAAGTTTCCCTGAGATCACCTCTCATTCTTTGAAACAGTACAGAACACAGGTATAATCTCATCCACACTGCATGCAGTCTGTGCAGAACGCCTTTACTTCGATATTCCAATTTCCGTTAACTGAAGGCCAACTTCACTTTTACCTTTCCGTTTCCCAAAGTCACCCTGAACCACGTTGGTTCAATTTTATTTACTATTCACTTTCTGAACTCTTAAACATCAACCTGAATATCTAACTATATCACATCCAATAGTTCTCCATTGTCTTCCCCTCCAAGAAACATCTTCAAACCATTTCAAAAAAAGTTTGTTAACAGTGATTATTCGGGTGAGATCCAAGATGGCGGTGATCCAGTAGGTCTGCCCTGCTGAGCTCTGCACCAGAACCCAGACAAAGTTATGCATTCACCATCTCTTTCTTCCCTATTGTGGTAAAATCTGAGGTTTTTGATCCCCAGTATTGCTCTATGCCATTTTCAGTGAGTAACGGAAAATAACTAAGGGAAAAGGATCATGAGGATCACAACCAGCAGGGCACCGCAGCAATGGATACACCCATGGCTGTGACGTCGGCCTCTGCGAACGCTCCAGGAGACTTATCTGTGGAGTAGAGCCTGGCCTCAGAGTTCAGAGCCTGCGAGAGAAGATTGATTCAGCGATGGAGGAGACCTGAACCCGGCTGGAACTGATCTCAGCCAAGCTGCAGAAGCAGGATCAGGAGACCCATCATCTCGGCCCGTGCATCGTCAAGGTGGAACAGTGGATCGCGACTTTGGAAACCATGGCAGAATCCTCGGCGGGTCATGTCGAAGCGCTGGAATGGTAGCTAAGGGCCTTAGTAGAGTAGGTCAACGACCTCGAAAATCAGGGCCATCAGAACAACATCAGCCTGGTCGGGCTGCCAGAACGAGAAGAAAACGGCCAGCTCATCAACTTCTTTTCATTTCTCTCACTTACTGCCGAATGAGAAAGTGGGTTTGGGGATGGTGGGGGTGGTTACATTTTGTTTCACCCGGACTGCCTGACGTCAAAGTATGGATGGGACGGATTTAATTTTCTTGTTGTAAGACGCATGCAACTTTTGAAAACATTGTTTTGCCTGGATTTGATGAGCGGCTTCAGCTTGGAAGATCCATGGGGGATTAATGGGTAATATGTACACCCTCTGCAGAAAGGGGGGATCTCTCCACTTATTAGTGTTATATGTTGGCTCATTTTAGAAATATTTGTGAGAAGTTTTGATTTGGTTGTTATTGTAGTTATAGTTTCAAGTTTGTATGAACTGTTTACTGCTTTCACTTGACGTGCTATAAATGGGTTCTTCTCCATCAAGGCTGCCCCATCAAGGCAGCTGGTGGACCTGAACAGGGAGCTGCCTTGGTGGACGTTTGAGATGTCTTCACCCTGAAGGTAGGGGCTTCACCTTTTTTCTAACCCACGTAAGTGCTATACCAGGATTGACATATTATTTGCCCCATTGGACTTTTCTAGGTAGTTTAGGCTAACCGCTTGTTTAATGGTGCACGTGGAACCTTAAGGAGAGTCACTCGCCAATTAAGAGAAAAAGGTACTTTCAAGCCTCAGAAAGGAAGGGGTCAATGTAGCCTTGCTGCAAGAAACACATCTAACTGATAAGGAGCACTTAAAGTTACAGCAGGGAAGGTTCGGTCCAGTGTTTATTTCATCCTTTAATTCGAAAAGTAGAGGAGTAGCTTCACTCATTCGTACAAACCTTCCACTTCAGTTGTTTGACCAAATTAATGACGAACGTGAGTGGTTTCTGATCCTTAAAGCTTTAATACATGGAGAGGAATATGGGACATTGTATAATATTGCCCCACCACACCCGCTCAAATGCACACTCCAGGTTGATAACCGTTGGGGAACATTGTACAATTAAAAGGGAGACTTTAACCGACTTATGGACCCCGAAGTGGATAGGATGTCAAGGGGTCTCACGGGTATTTCCCAGCCATCAAGGCAGCTGGTGGACCTGAACAGGGAGCTGCGTTGGTGAACGTTTGAGATGTCTTCACCCTGAAGGTAGGGGCTTCACGTTTTTTTTTATCCCACGTAAGTGCTATACCAGGATTGACATATTTTTTGCCCCATTGGACTTTTTAAATTCGATGCTGCCCTGCAAAATTCTGATCATGCAGCAGTGAACGTGGATGTTAAGACCGATGGCGATGGGACAGGCTTGCAGCACTGGCGCATGGATCCTTGCCTCCTGAAAGATTGCAAATTCATTGAGTACTTTTCGCGGGAATTGAAGTTTTTATTGGGACATTAACTTGGGTACGGCCAGTAACCCATCTGTGTTCTGGAAGACTGCCAAGATCTATGCAAGGGGTTTGATTATTTCTTACTTGGTCACTCGGAAGCGGCAGAAGGGACAGCAGTAACGTATGCTCAAGGCTTGGCTGAAGGCAGCTGAGACAGCATTCTTTGACAGACTGTCTGTAACTAAGTTGCAGCAGATTACAGCCCTCCGGGCTGCTCTGAACACTGCGCTCACTGAGACAGCAAAGAGGGAGATGTCCTTTGCGAAACAGAGGTTATTCGAGTATGGTGCTAAACTGAGAAGGTATTTGGCGCACTTGGCCAGAAAGAAGAGTGCCCCCAATCTATTACACCCATTAGAGAGGGTGCTGGTACTATCACCTGTCGTCCCAAAAGGGTTAATGCAGCATTCAGAAAGTTCTACTCTGGGTTGCTCCAGTCAGAGGATTGTGCTGACAGATTGGTGAAAACGGAGTCATTTTTAAGACCATGGACCTCCCAGGTATAACTTCAGAGCAGGAGTCTCTTTTGAATGCCCCGTGACATCCAAGAGATACAGGATGCGATAAGGCAGCTCCAGAGTGGCAAACCGATCGGCCAGATGGCTTGAGGACTGAGATTTATTAGGAGTTCATAGACATGATGGCTGGGCCAATGTTGGATATATTCAATTATACTTGTGGTCAGGGCTGCCTCCCATCCTCTCAGAGAGAAGCAAACATTTCTCTTGTTCTCAAGAGAGGGAAAGCCCCAGAGGATTGCCTATTCGTATAGGCCTATACAGTTATTAAACGTGGAATTTAAAATTTTGTCGAAAATACTAGCATTGATGCTGGAGAAGATATTGTCCTTCATTGTGAAAGAGGACCAGACACGTTTTATTAGGAGTCACAGGTTCCCTATTAATATTAGGAGAGTGCAAAATATGGTTCAGGTGTGCCAGCAAGGTCGATTCCAGGCTTGGTAGTCTCGCTGGATGCAGAGAAAGCATTTGCTTGGGTGTAGTGGCCGTACCTCTTTTATGTCTTGGAACTGTTTTGCCTTGGAGGTGTCTTTGCCTGTTGGATGGCAGAATTATATAGTGACGCAACAGCGACTGGATTTCTCACTAATGGTATAAGGTCTAATGGTATAATTTTAGCATCGGCAGAGGTTCCCCTTCCGCCGTTACTATTTGCATTGGTGATTGAGCCGTTGGCAGAGGCCACCCACAGGGGCCCCAATATAACTGAACGGGTGGTAGGGTCAGGAAGGCATGACATCATCCTTACATAGATGACGTTCTTCACTCTCGACCTAACCTGATGATATCTTTGCCTTGTTTTAAAGAAGTGATTGATTTATTTGAATCTATCTCGGGGTATAACATCAATTTTATGAAATCGGACGCCATGCCTGTTGGGTGTTAGTCGAGTACCTGATCATGGGGGGTGCAATCCGATTCCCTTTCAGATAGTCACAAGAAGGTCTCCTCTATTTAGGCATTTTTACCACACCGGCCTTCGGTCAATTATATAAAGCAAACTTCGTGCAGGTGCTCGAGAAGATAAGACAGGACCTTCGGCTCTGGGAAGATATTCCAATATCCTGGTTGGGTAGAATACCTCAGGTTAAAATGAATGCACTTCCTCGTTTCTTCTATCCCATGCGAATGGTCCTTTTGATGCTCTCCAGGTCGGTTCTATGGAGGCTTTACAGTTGGTTAAGCTTGTTTATCTGGCACCACAGGTGGCCTCTTATGAAGCTCGCCAAATTTCAGCTTCTGCAGGAGATTAAGGGTGTGAATTTTCTGGACTTTAAGAAATATCAACTCGGTTCCCTGCAGTCGTATGTGGCTGATTGAGCTTGCAAAGACCTGCGGTCAGTTTGGCTGGACATTGAGGCATCCCAGGCAAAATGTCCCCTCATTAATCTGTTGTTCATGGGCAGGATGAGGAATGTTATGGACCATTGCAGAAATCCAATTGCCCTTAAAATAGTTAAAGCCTGGAAAATGATGGGACAAAGTGAGGGCAATTTACAAAAATAAACTTCCCTTTTTATTCCCATTGTAGGATTGGTCGGATTCCAGCTGGGATTGATGGATTATGGCTTTCGGCTCTGAGAGTCCAGAGGAGTTTCCTGTTTCGGAGAATTATTTGACGTGGTAGTCATGATGGTTTTCGAGCAGCTGAGCCAGAAATATGAGTTAGCTTGGAGGGGCCACTTTCATTACTTTCAGATGAGGAACTTTAGGCTGAAAAAAAGACTGCATTAATGGTTAGTCCCCATAGGTCGGAAATGGAGCAAAGAGTGCTTCGGTCCATAGGTGCTCTCTCGGTCAGCACCCTCTATCCTTTATTAAGAGGTAGTGTCTCAAAGGATATAGAGCGGCTGCATGGAATCTGGGCTCAGGAATTGTGGGTGGAGATCTCACCAGAGGAGTGGGAAGATGTTTGGGAGACCGTAAGGAAGATTTCAATTTGCAATAGGACGTAGGCTATGCAGTTGAAGGTACTCCACAGGGTTTAATTGACACCGGAGCAGCTTGTCACATTTAAGACAGGAGTGTCCCCAATATGCCCCAAATGTACAATAGATGTTGGTATACTTACTTATTGCTTGTGATCATGCCACAAGCTTCGTAGGTATTGGTGCACTATAGCAAGTGTTTTGGAAGGGGTTTTGGGAACCGAGGTCAAGGCGAACCCTCCTCTTGGGTTCACTGAACCTTCCCTCTTTGGACTTGCATAGGAATAAATTGTTTCGTATTCTTTAATTTTGTGCGAGGTAGAACATTCTGATGAACTGGGTTCCAGGAACGCTCCCAGGACTCTGATCGTGGTGTAAATTAGTTATGGAGCCCACCCCCCTGGACTTCCTTACTAGTATGGGCATCAGAAAAATGAACATTGTTATCGGACGTGGCGGCCCTATTTCAACCATATAGGCATGGTTTTGTTGGCTATATTGGTCAGGACATTTATGTAACAGTGAGGGCTCTGAGAGGAAGAATTCTGAAAAAATACGGGTATGGCAACACATGCTACCGGTGATGGGGAACTTTGGTAGGATTGTGCTGGGTGTTGCAACTTCATGTAATTTAATTTAATTTGCATTGGTTCAGCTCAGTTTAATCTATGTTTTGTTTGATTTTGTTTTGATATCAGCCCATTGATTTTGTGCACAGGGAAGATAAAGAGTCCATTCAGCCACTCATGCTTCTTACACAGCAACCAGAGTAGGTCATTTCACACCATGTGTCAATTATACAGGATTGGAGGGAACGAAGAGAATATATAGAGGTGAGAATTCAACCTGATCACATTCACGATGGAATATAAAGTAGTGAGAAAACTGCTTTAATTTAAGAAAATTGTTAAAATCGTTTATTCAGGAATTAATGAAAGGACATTTGCCGAGTCAAGCCACAATCTATCAGAATCAACATAATTTTACAAAGGATAAATCGTATTTTCATTATTTATTTGATTCTTTAAGAGTGTGACAAGCAAGCTGCATAATGGGGATCCTGGAGATGTAAAATCAGGACTTGCAGAAGACATTGACAAGGTGTGCACGAAAGATCAATCTGCAGAATAACATCGCATATGGTTAGAAATAATTTATTCGCTTGGATATAGGATTGGCGAAACAAAGAATTGCAGTGAGATGGAATAACTGGTTCATTTTCTCTTTCCAAAAATACCAGAGGGCTCAGTCCCCAGACCCTAACAATTAACAATCAATACTATCACTTATTTGAGGGGATGGACATGCTATAATCAGTTTTTCAGAAGAAACTGACTCAGGTGATAAATTGTAATGAATGGTTAAGGATAGGTTGGGCCATTATTTGGCAGATGAAATGAAACAATGAAAAGTATGAAGCCGTTTTGGTCTGTGTAACAGAAAAGCAACTTACTATCCAAACAGAGGGAAACTATGTAGTGCTTAGGTACAGAGGGATCTGGTACCCTCATCCATATTGCAAAAAACACAGATGCAGGTGTAGCAGATAATGAGCTGAAAATGTATTGCTGGAAAAGCGCAGCAGGTCAGGCAGCATCCAGGGAACAGGAGAATCGACGTTCTGGGCATAAGCCCTTCTTCAGGAAGCCCTCATTCCTGAAGAAGGGCTTGTATCAGAAACGTCAATTCTCCTGTTCCCTGGATGCTGCCTGACCTGCTGCGCTTTTCCAGCAACACATTTTCAGCTCTGATATCCAGCATCTGCAGTCCTAACTTTCTCCTAGTAGATAATGAGAAAGGCGACTGCAAATTTGGCATTTATTTCTGAAAGAATAGATTATAAAGCGAGGGACATGTTTCTACAATAATGCCAGTCATTTGTGAGATCCCAATTGAGTCCTGTGTATAGTTTTCATGTCCTGACTGCAGGAGGGATGTAATTACCATGGAGGCAGATCAGAAGAGGTTTACTAGACTGATTCCAGAGATAAGGAGCTTGTCCTCTGAATAGAGATTGAGCAATTCAGGCCTATACTCTGTGGAGTGTAGAAAAATGGGAGGAGATATCTCTTAGGACTGGACAATGCTAAAGGTGATTGATAATGTCGACATGCATTGGGTATTTCCTCATGTGAGGCAATCTACAACAAGAGATCATAGTTTTAGGATAAGTGGAGATGAATTAAAACAGTGATGAGAGAACTTCTATCAAAAGATTGTAAACCAGTGTAATTCACTGGTCTAGAGTGCAGTGGATGCTGGGATATTGAGTAACTGAAGGGATATGGAGAGTGGGCCGGAAAGTGGGACTGAGACCAAGATGACATCAGCCATGATTGTATTCAATAGTGGAGCGGCTGACATCAGATAAGATTGTATTCAATGATGGAACAGGCTAACATCAGATATGATTGTATTCAATAGTGGAAAGAGCTGGCATCAGATATAATTGTATTCAGTGGTGGAGCAGGCTGACATCACATATGATTGCATTCATTGGTGGAGAGCACTGACATCAGCCATGATTGTATTCAATTATGGAGCAGGCTGACATCAGAAATGATTGTTTTCAATGGTGGAGCAGGCTGGAGGGGCTGGATTGCTGACTGATGTTCCTCGTCCTTATTCAGCACTTCGAATGTGATACACAGGAATGGAGGAGGACTGTTTTTATTTTAGATTAAATTTTT